>NW_024081897.1:89863-463184 GCF_003009895.1 Hyaena hyaena | reverse complement strand
TTCCAATGTCTTCAGATCTTTTCTGTGTGATGTATGGGCGCGAGTGCAAGTACGGAGCTCCTTACTTCTCCGCCATCTTGCCCTCATCCCCCTGGGCTTTCTATTTTTAAACACTTCACAGGAACATTTTACATATTTTGGAAAGTAACTTTTGTCAGATAAAATATTGAAAGTATCTTCTTTAGTTTGTAGTTTTCTTTTATTCTTTTGCTGCGGTCTTTAGATAAACTGAAGTTTTGCCTATCCTGAAGGCATGAAGGTATTCTGGTTTTTGTGTGATGGGTTTTTGTTTTGTTCTGTTTTTGTTTGTTTGTTTTTTTTTTTTGGTTATCAAATGATCCTTTATTGAAATATTTCCCTTTGTAGATTTTAGCTAGCTGGGCATTTCACTGCATACTACTGATGTCATCTATGGTATCACAAGGGTGGCAACAATCACATTGCAGCCCACAGACTGGGCAATTCCCAGGATCTCTTTAATGGTTCCAGAGAGTTCTCTGGCTAAAGATTGGTGCCACGTCTGTTGACAATCCCATCAAAGGTGGTATTTCCACTGTGCTTTGCATTTTCCTACTTCTTTCTGCCTATTGGCAGTTCCTTGAGGGCTTTGATAATCAGGGCAGAAGCAGAAGGTACCATTTGAATCTGGGCCTGTTTGTTCTGAATTGTCAATTTCATTGTAATCCTCAGACCCTTCCAATCACCTGATGTCTTGGTGACATCATCACCAACCTTCTTTGGAGCTAGGGCCAGGGCAGATGGTGCTTCCTATGGGTGCACCTCCTGTATATGACTTTGATCTCATTGCGGTCAAATTTAGGAAGCATGGTCAGATGAATCTACTGAAGAAAGCTGTACCTTTGCCTTCCCCTAGCTGAAAGCCTAAACTCTACGTGATGTTTTATTATTATCATTCACATAGACGTATACGTCCCACTTGCCCCAGAATTGAGTTTTGTATCTTATGTGAAGTAGAATATCAAGAATATTTTTTCCATATGGATAACCAATTGACCCAACATCATTATTTTAAAAAATTTTTTTTCTCATTATTTTTTATACTTTATAAGAAAACAAATGATCTCACATGTTTCTATTCTCTTCTGGGTGTCCATTTGTCTGATCTTGTGCTAATACCAAATTACCTTAACTACTGTAGCTTTGCAACATATCGTGATAGCCCTTAAAGCAAAGTCCTCCAATTTTGTTATTCTTCAAAATTGATGTGTCTGGTCTTAGTCCTTTACATTTCTAATTATAGATAAAGTAGATATTGTTTGTTAATTTCCACAAAAATACTTTAATATTCATAACATACAAGCTATAAATTAAGTATAGATAAAATTAATTAATTATAATTAAAGTATAATATAGACATTAACTCCTTGACACTGGCCTTTGAAATGAGTTTTTGGATTTGATTCCAAAAGCAAAGGCAACAAAGGCAAAAATGAACAAGGAGGAATACAGCAAACTAATAAGCTTCTGCACAGCAAAGGAAATTGTCAACAAAATGAAAATCTAACCTACTGATTGAGAGAAAATATGAGCAAGCCATATATATGAGAAAATACATGCAAGTCAGAATATCCAAAATATTTAAAGAACTCATGTAACTGAATCACTGTAAAATAATCTAATTTTTAAAAAGCAGAGAATTTGAAAAGACTTTTTTTCCAAAAAGACATGTAGAAGGCCAACAGGCACACCAACAGATGCTTAAAATCACTAATTATCAGGGAAATACAAGTCAGAACCATAATGAGGTGTAATTACACATCTGCTAGAAAAGCTAGTATCAAAAAGACAAGAAATGGGCTGCCCCAGTGGCTTAGTGGGTTAAGCGTCCACTTTAGGTTCAGGTCATGATCTCGCGGTTCATGAGTTCAAGCCCTGCGACCGGCTGTGTGCTGATAGTTCAAAGCCTAGAGCTGCTTGGGATTCTGTCTCCCTCTCTCTCTGCCTCTCCTTCATTTCCAATCTGTCTCTGTCTCTCAAAAATGAATAAACATTTAAAAATTTAGAAAGACAAGAATTAAGGAGTATTGGTAAGGATAAGGAGAAAACAGAACCCTTATGCACTGCTGATGGGAATGTAAATTGGTATCGCCACTGTGAAAAACAGTATAAGGTTTCCTCAAAAAATTAAAAATAAAACTACCATATCATCCAGGAATTCTACCTCTAGGTATTACCTGAAGGAAACAAAAACACTAATTTAAGAAGATATATGTACCCTTGTGTTCACTGCAGTAGTATTTATAATAGCCAAGATATGGGAAAAACCTATTTATCTTTTGATGGATGAATGGATAAACAAGGTATAGTATATATATACAATGGAATACCATTCAGCCATATAAAAGAATGGAATCTTACCACTTGTGACATCATGGATGGACCTGAGAGCATTAATGCTAAGTGAAATAAGTCAGACAGAAAGACAAATAACATATGGTCTCACTTATATGTGGAATCTAAAAACAAACCAACCGTGGGACACCTGGGTGGCTCAGTTGGTTGAGTGTCTGACTCTTGATTTCAGCTCAGGTCATGACCTCACAGTCGTGAGATCAAGCCCCATGTTGGGGCTCATACCCCATGATCATGAGACCATGCCCAGCATGGAGCCTCCTTAAGATTCTCTCTCTCCCTCTGCCCCTACTCCCCCTCTAAATTAATTAATTAATTAATTTAAAAAAAATCACCCAACCAAAGAAACTAACAAAGACCAAGCTCACAGATACAATGAACAGATTGATTCTTGCTGGGCCCAGATATTAAATGAATGAGTCATCGGGGTACCTGGGTGCCTCAGTCAGGTAAGTGTCTGACTTGGCTCAGGTCATGATCTCTTGGTTCGTGAGTTGGAGCCTTACATTGGGCTCTGTGCTGACAGCTCAGAGCCTGAAGCCTGCTTCAGATTCTGTGTCTCCCTCTCTCTCTGCTCTTCCCCCACTTATGCTCTGTCTCTCTCTCAAAAATAAACACTGGGGCATCTGGGAAGTTCAGTCGGTTAAGCATCTGACTTTAACTCAGGTCATGATCTTACAGCTTTTGAATTCAAGCCCCACGTTGGACTCTGTGCTGACAGCTCAGAGCCTGGGCCTGCTTCCGATTCTGCGTCTCCGTCTCTCTCTACCCCTCCTCCACTCATACTCTGTCTCTCTCTCTCAAAAATAAACATTAAACAAAATAAACATTAAAATTTTTTTAAAAAATGAATGAGTCATGAGAATATAATGTACAGAACAGTGACTAGAGTTAATAATACTGTATTGTACGTTTGAAAGTGACTAAGAGAGAAAATCTTAAAAGTCTTCATTATAAGACAAAAAATTAAAAATTATAACTACGTATGATAAAGGATGCTAAGGAGATTTTTTATGGTGATCAGCCGTTATGTATATAAATATTGAATCATTATATTGTACACCTGAAACTAATATAATGTTATATGCCAAGTATACCTCAAAAATAAAAAAGAGTAGAGGAGGGAGTTAAGATGGTGAAATAGTAGAGGGACCCTATGCTTGCCTCACCCTTCAAACAGATAAATATCCATTATGAACATCCAAAAATTGATGTGAGGACTGAGAGGCCAAATTGTATAACTAGAGGGAGAGAAAAGGCCACATTGTGGAAGGTAGAAGGTATGGAGATATGATTTTGGGGAGAAAAGAATCATGGGTGCTGTGGAGGGGAGGGGGCCCTGATTATGGACAGAGGATAGAGACACAAAGAGAGAGAGAGAGCAAACAATGCACAGGGGATCGCACAAGAAAAACACTTCTCCAAAATCATTGACTGGAAAAATGAGAGGGGCTGATTATTTTGAGTTTTTACAACTAGTGGGGCTCAAAGACTGAAGTTTTAGAAGTCTGTGCCATAGCCAGTGTGGAGCCCAGTGGATATAGTGGTGCTTCTGTGGGGAAGGAAGGCAGAGGCCTGGGAGTGGAGGTGTGATTTGAGGATCTCCTAGGACACACTGAGAGAGAAGGTTCTCCCTTCTTGGAGTGCATCTGGACAAGATGGCACCCTATCTCAGGGGACAAAAGAGTCAGCAAGTGCTATTGTGCTACCACCCCAGTTCCTTAGCATAGGGACAGAGACACGTGCTGAGGGCAGCTAACCTAGACAACGGCTTTTTGCTATACCTTACTCTAAACTCCAAGCTCCTGCATATTGGTGTAACTGCCCTTCTGGACAGACTGCCACCAGCCCCAGCATGCAAGACCCTCCCCAGAGAGTCAGTGTGGGTCTGTGCCATGCCAGATCCATAAAGTTCAGAGTTCTGAAACTCAGCTTGTGTGCCTGAGATAGAACACAGTGCACTATGCTGCTGGGAGGGCAGATGGCCCAGACACAGACAGGGTGAAGGCAGGGAACTGAGGGATGCCTGGAACACATGAGGGAAGGGAGATTGTTTGCTCTTCTGTGAGGGCTTCCAGAACAGTGGAAGCATAAACTCCCCTCTCTGAGTTGAGAGAGTTGGCTGATGCCATTTTTCTCCCCCACCCACCAGCACTGACAGACTTCACTGAGTATCACAGTGCCCACAGTGGATGCTGGAGCCATCTACACAAAGTCCCATTCCACTATGCTCTGCAAGTGCTTCTTTACATGAGCAAGTGTGCCAAGAGCCAGAGCAACAGGCCCTTCCCCAGAAGACCAGCACAAATATCCCTGCACACATCAAGTCTACTGACCACAGAGTGCTGCAAAGCTTCTGCATTAGTGTAAATAGGGCCAGGCTCTTTTAACAAGCAGACCAGAGCACACCTAGTTAAAACTCACTACACCCTGCACAAGGTCCAAACAGAATATGCAATGGAAAAAAGACGGTCTCTTCAACAAATGGTGCTGGGAGAACTGGATAGCAACATGCAGAAGAATGAAACTGGACCACTTTCTTACATCATAAACACACAAAAAAATTTCAAAATGGATGAAAGACCTAAATGTGAGATAGGAAACCATCAAAATCCTTGAGGAGAACACAGGCAGCAACCTCTTTGATCTTGGCTACAACAACTTTTTACTAGATACTTCTCCTGAGGAAAGAGAAACAAAAGCAAAAGTGAACTATTAGGACTTCGACAAGATAAAAATCTTCTGCACAGCGAAGGAACCAATCAATAAACTAACAGGCAACATTCAGAATGGGAGAAGATATTTGCAAATGACATATCTGATGAAGGGTTAGTATCCAAAATCTATGAAGAATTTATCAAACTCAACATCAAAAAAACTCACAAATCATCCAGTGAAGAAATGGGCAGAAGACATGCATAGACACTTTTCCAAAGAAGACATTCAGATGATAAGAGACACGTGAAAAGATGCTCAACATCACTCAACATGAGGGAAATAGAAATCAAAATCACAATGAGATACCATCTCACACTTGTCAGAATGGGTAGAATTAACAACACAGGAGACAACAGATGTTGGTAAGGATGTGAGAAAGGGGAATTCTCTTACACTGTTGGTGGGAATGCAAACTGGTGCAGCTACTCTGGAAAACAGTAGGGAGATTCCTCAAAAAGTTACAAATAGAACTACCTTGTGACCAGCAATTGTACTATTAGGTACTTACCCAAAGAATACACAAATACTGTTTCAAAGGGCACTTGCACCCCAATGTTTATAACAGTACTATCAACAGTAGCCAAATTATGGAAAGAACCCAAATGTCCATTAGTTAATGAATGGATAAAGAAGTTGTGGTGTATATACACAATGGAATATTATTCAACCATCAAAAAGAATGAAATCTTGCCATTTGTAATGACATGGATGGAGCTAGAGTGTATTAGGCCAAATGAAATAAGTCAGTCAGAGAAAGACAATTACCATATAATTTCACTTATATGTAGAATGTAAGAAACAAAACAGATGAATGTAGGGGGAAAAAAAAGAGGATGACAAACCATAAGAGGGACTCTTAACTAGAGAGAACAGACTGAGTGTTGCTAGAGGGGAGGTGGTAGGGGATGGGCTAAATGGGTGATGGGTTATTGAGGAAGGCACTTGTGATGAGCACTGGGTGATATATATATATATATGATGAATCAGTAAATTGTACTCCTGAAACTAATATTATACTATATGTTAACTAACTAGAATTTAAAAACTTGAAACATTACAGAAAAGAAAATAAATGGCATAATATGACTCATATAAATAAAACTGCTAAAAATTTTTTAATGTTTTTTATTTATATTTGAGAGTCAGAGAGAATCAGCGTGAGCAGGGGAGGGTCAGAGAGAGGGAGACACAGAATCTGAAGCAGGCTCCAGGCTCTAAGCTAGCTGTCAGCACAGAGCCTGACGCAGGGCTCGAACCCACGAACCATGAGATCATGATCTGAGCTGAAGTCGGATGCTTAACCTACTGAGCCACCCAGGTGTCCCATAAACTGCTAAAATTTTTTTAAAAAGAAAAAGAGTAAATACAATGTAGACCCTGAAACTATATCAATAAACTTTTTGCACCCTTAAATTATAGGTAGGTTAGGTAAATTATAATTTTTAAAAATATCTGAAGTTATCTAGTATTTTTATCCTCTTCTCAAACCCAAGAATCTAAATATACATTAAGTATAGGTTGAATATCTATTTTCCAGCACCTTGGGGTTTTTTTTTTTTTTTTTTTTGGTTGCCAACTTATCTGAGTATAGTATTCTAAACTATAGAAAGTTCCCTCATTACACTGAAATTATTTCTGTTGTTTAATGGCATCTATTGTTGCTGGTGAGAAATCTGCTTCGTCTAATCTTTAATTACCATTTTTGTTGGGAATATATCTTTTCTCCTGATACCTGATACAAGTGTCTCTTAATTCTTGATTTTTCCTAGTTTTACTATGATGGATCTAAGTATGAATATGTTTTCAATAATCCTTCTTGGTTCTTAGAGTTCACCTTTAATTTGAGGATGCATATCTTTATTCAATTTTCAAAAATTTTTAATTTTTTTCTCTTTATTACATTTTTGTGATTCTGTTTTTTCCTTTTGGAAGTCTAATTTGCCTTTTAGTCTATCCTATACATTTCTTAAAATATAATTTTTTTATCTAAATTGGGGCATACTTGAGAGTTAAAAGGAATGCCGCTGATAATTACATCATTTAACTTTTTTTTCAGATTTTATTCCTTATGCTGTGATCTGGGTGAATCCTCAGTAATACTTTCCAATTTATTATTTCTCTTTTATACTCTCTGCTCCAAAGTTTACCAAATCTTTAGAATTTTTATTTCAGTCAATAGATTTTTAATTTCCAGTATGTCTAGTTCTTGTACTTTTAATTTACCTGACTTGTTTCATATCTGTTTTTTACTGTTTTTATATAATTTTTAATGTAAGATATATATAATTTTCATTTTAATCTTTAAGCATTTGAAGCATGTGTATTCTAAAGTTTTGGCTAGACAGTTTCACAAAATTTTACCTGGAATAAAATTTTGTTACAATGGTTGATTTTTGGCTAGGTTATATTCACAGTATTAGAATTCTACTATTGTTTTGAAATTTTGTTTTGTAGACTCATTTTGAATGAGCTATCCACCCCTCTTTCTTCTTTTTCCTCACACTTCTCTGTCCAGGGGTTTTGCAGCTTTGCTCTCTCAACTTCCTGAGCCTCAGCTTTAGCCCAGATACTGTATAGAATTGCAGAACACCTGCCTGTGGTCTCGGTAGGGACAGGATATCAGGTCTCAGGCCATGGGCATTTGGCCCCGTTCCTCAGGTGCATGGAGTGTTTGGTGCTCCTGCTTCTGAAGCAGTCTATAGTCATCACCCCAGGTAGCGGCAGAGGCGGCGGGGGGGCGGGGGGGGGGTGGTGGCTGCATTATTTCCAACCTCTGCTCACCAGGAGCCTCACCTTGTTCGGGTTTTCAAACCTGGCTCCAGTCTTCCGATTTCCATGGAGCACCTTCAGTTTTCCTTCCCTGAATTGCCAGCTGCAACTGCCTGCTTCAGGACTAGAGCTCAGCATGCCTGTGACCTTGGATCTACCCAGCTCTGTGTTTCTTTTCTATTTCTGTACACAGCATGCTTAACAGGTTTTGAACCTGTGTTTTAGGTTTTTCCTTTTATATCTTTATATACTTTTGCTATGTATTGGATCCAGGGGGTACATTAAAGCAGGAACTAACTGTTCTATTTTGACCAGAGTAGATACAATTTTAAAATAAAGAAGTACATTGTATTTTTCTTAAGCTGAAACAGGTGATGGTAAAATATCCAGATTTACCAAATTTGGAGAACATTCCAAGGCATATATATTCTTTGTATAAGTCTCTGAAACATTTTTTTTAAATGTGCAATGGTAGTACTAAATGGGATGAATAGAACCTTTTGTCCGTTGGATTGTTTAAAATATTTTTTGTCAAATTGCAGTTATTTCCTTCCTAAATTACATCACGTGGAAATCCTTTCCGTCAGTGGGAGCACTTTCTGGTGCTATATGACATTGTGACTTGTCTAGATTGAAACGAGACCTATTTTACTCAGTTAAAAAAGACAAAAGATTATCATGTAAAATAATTATGAACTCTGCAGAGAAAAAGAAAAGAAAGAAGGAAGGGAAAAAAAGCACATTCACTCCAGTGTTTTGAATCGTGCCTGGCCCTTAGTAAATATTTGTGGAAAAAAAATGAAAAGATAAGTATCTGAGTCTCATTGCTGGTTAGTACTATGGAGTCAAGGGAGTCGGGTAGGGAACAGCCCTCGGATGGGACAGAGATAAGCACAGCATCAGGGCTCACAGATCTAAGGTAATGGATCAGGTTAGAGTGAGAGGTGAAGTGAAACACAGAGTTAGTGTAATTGTCAGGCTGTTTGTTGTTTTATAACCTGGTTGTAAAAAAAAAGTGATTTTTTTATTTTGACATTTTTATGCGGTTGTGAGTTTTCTGAGTCACATCAAAACCGTTATGTCAACTCAGCCATGTCTAAATGTCCTGCTTCCCATTTTGAGTCTATTTTCCTGAGCTCTACTCGTCACTCAGAGGTGAGGAGACAGGCCACAGTGTGAAGTTATATATAGATATCCTCCACACTGTGAGGGGAACACATTTGGAGGAAAGAAGTACATGAGTCATCCCCCGGCTGCAGTTTCTGGACTGTGGAACCTAAGGAGAAGGTCCATTCAAGGCTGTATTGAATGAACAGCAGTTTCTAGCAACATAACTTTACCAATCTTTATCTCAGACAAGCCAAGCCCCTAGAGGAGAAACAAGAAAATAGGTCGGGTCTTAAGGAATCAGCCATAAGGAGTAACTACTGTTGAGTCACTGTAGCCTCAGCTCCAGCTCTGCTACCAGTTAGCCCCAGTGCACAACAGCCCTGGGTCTTCAGCTTCTGAACTGCCATGTGGGAAGCAAGTAGGACCTCTCTTTGAATTACTTATACCCAAGACCCACTCCCAAGAGCAGAACTCTTCAATAACTATGGGCTCAACAACTTTATCATATTAAAGGAAACTATGGTATGTGTAAATATTGTCATGGACAGGTCTCATTTAGCAGTACAGGGTTTTCTCCACGTCATTGCATATTCTAAGTGACAACATACTCTACAGATGAATGTAAATATATTCCCTTTAATTCCTCCTAGGCTGACACTTACTCTCAACTTACTGGCCAAACACTGGTGATGATAGTAAAGAGAACTTTGAGCAATCTCCTGAATAGGTGGGGAAACTAGTTCCAGCAGGTTCAAATGACTCCTACTTCTTAAACTGGTTTCTAGGGACTCAAAATCTATATAAACACTGTGAGGAAGCTGGACCAAGGCTAACCAATTAGAATTAAAGACTGTACAAGAAAGATGGGGAGGGGAGTTACACCACAAATTCTCATGTCTCTTGGCTTTATTGCCATAGCATTTAAAAAGGGTCATAGTTGCTTCTTTAATTTCCGTGTCATTGAAAAGGATCAGCCAGGGCAATAGTTTATGCATCCCTGTGATTCATATATTATCTCAACAGGGAGGCAAAGCATTTATGTTTGTTTAGTGCTTTGTGCATGGGATTTTCCTTCCACTATCTCATTTTACCTTCACAGTAATGCTTTGAGACACAGCTTATCTTTTTACCTATAAAGAAATTATAGATGGGAGGTAAATAATTGGCCAAGGCCATCAGCTTTAAGTGCAAGAGCTAGTACTGAAACTAAGGAAGGTCATACAGGATAATGGGTAAGAGGGTGGAGTGTTGAACCCAGCTTTCCATTTAGTCACTTCTGTGTGGCTTTTGTCAAGCTGCTCAACTTAACTGTGCCTCAGTTAACTCAATTTTATATTGAAATAATCATCATACCTCCTCCTGAGGTTGTTAGAAGTTAAGAATTTACAGCATAGTTTGACACATAGGCATTTTTGCTTATAACTGGTGGGAGTATAAACTGGTATTTCCTCTTTGGGAAGGCAATTTGGTATTTGCTTAAATGGGAAGTCTAATACATCATCATTATGATTGAGAAATATATGAAAAAAAATGTATCCTCCAGATATACTCACACATATGCATAAAAGTATTTATATAGGATGTTCATTTTGGCACCATTAGGAATAGCAAAGGTTGGGAAAACAGAAACGTTAATTAGGAACAGATTATATTAAGATACACAAAATGTACTGTATGACGTCCAAGATAGATTGCTAACCAAAAAAAAAGGTGGCATATTAGTTTACAATTCTGCCATTTGGATTTAAGAGTGTGCATATGTAATACAAATATCAATACTTATACGTACATTATATACAAAGAGCTCTTTACCATTGGTAGGTTTTGGAAAAGGAGGTTGAAGAGTTCATTTTTTATGCAATTTTTTAATACAATGGAACCAATGTTTTAAAATACTACAGTATTGCATTATTGAACTAATGATAATTATTACTCATCTGCAGTTGGATTGACTTAATCCCCCAACCCTGGTAGGTAAGACCCTTTTAGTAAAATGTAGTGGCTTGTAAGAACCAGACTGTCCATGAAGAGCAGCTATAATTACATCTGAGATCCAGAGGATGCCTCTGGGAATCAAATATTGGAACCCACTATACTTTTGTCAGCACAATTAGGATTTAAAATAAGCATCTAGAACACATTTCTGTATGTCTTTCATATCTTATGACTCTCCTTCCTAAATTCTACTATTCCGCTTCATCTCTGGATTAGTCAGCTCAGACTGCTATAACAAAATACCATGACTGGGTGTCTTAAACAGCAGGAATTTATTTGTCACAGTTCTGGAGGCTAGCAAGTCCAAGATTAAGGTGCTGGCGAACTTAGCTTCCTGAATTCTCTGGTGAGGGCCCTTTTTCTGTCTTGCAGATGGCTGCCCTCTCACTATTTTACGTGGGATGGGGTTAGAGGAAACTCTCTCCTGTCTTCTTTTAAGGGCACTAATCCCATCAAGGGGCTACACACCCTCATGACCTGATCTAAACTTGATTACTCACCAAGGGTCACAGCTCCAAATACCATCACACTGGGAGTTAGAGCTTCAAGAGAAAAGAGTTTTGTGGGGACACAATTCAGCCTATAGCACTTTTACTTGAGCTAAAATATCAAGCTTATTAAGTTTTAAATAGGATACTGTCTTACCAGCTTATGGTTTTCTAAAATTTATAAAATTTCCTTAAGTAGCCATACAGAATGCCTGAAATCCAGGTCAACTGCCTAGAGTACATAGTCTTAAACAATATGTGCTTAAATGGTACATATTGAAACTCTGGTAGAGAGGTGGTTAAGACAGATTGTCTCAGGTTATGCATCTATTCACTACCGTATATACTCCAAATTCTCCTAATGTCTTTTCCTTAACAACACCTTCCCTGATACTGGATCAAAACAAAAGGACATCCTCCACCCCTTTAACTCCTGATAGGTGCTAAGAAGAAAATTAACACAGCTATATCACAATTTGTGACTATCCTATTTTTATACCTTTTTTTTTTTTTTACTTTATTTTCTGACTCTTTTACGAAATGTAAACTCCATGAAGGCCAGGACTATGGCCATTTTGTTCACAGATGTGTCCCCAAAGCCAGCACAAATACTGGCTAAATATGAACCAATGTTCTTGGATCCAGTTAGATCATAAGAAGTCTCCATTTCCAGACAGTGACATACTTGCCATTGCTTTTGTAGAACTGTCTCTCAGTTATTGGCCATGGAATTCTATCTTAGGTTACTTTCAAAACGAACCACATACATTTAATTTATCTATTCATTGTGAAACCAATATCGATGTTGTTTTTGATATCTTATTCCCTCTATGGTCACATAGGAGACAGGTCTCTCCCAGGAAAATTTTATCCCCCAAATATTTGTAGGTGATTATTTTAGATTATAAATCATAAAACACTCATTAAATATTATTAAGTTTCTATCTTCATCATGGCGGGGAGTAAACTCCAGGGTTTTTGCTCAAACATAGCCACCCTGTGAACTCTTATTGTAGGCCTCCCTCTCCCACTTTTGGTACTGTTTTATGAGTCTTATTGTAAATATCTCCTCCTTCTCTGTTTGAATAATTCATCTCAAACACTTTCTATATGAAATAAAATGTAAGTACATTAAATTGATGAAAATAAGTTATATTGGTTTTATTTGTGTTATCATTTTCCCCTTTAGTAAAAAAGAAAATCTAGTAAGGTCTTTACTGCTAAGATTTGAGTCTATGACATATTTTGGTTTCTGGCTCAATACTACCAGCATCTGGTCTCTCTCTGTCCTTACTCTTTTCCCTTTTTTCTCCTGTTCCCTCCCACCAAAATGCTGTCACCAAAGACATCTTTCTTTCCCATTATACCACCATGACTGCCACCTCCTCTATCATGAACTGTCCCCTAAGATCCTACAGTGTACCGTGTGCACTTGCTTTCTTGGCTTGTGCCTGCTTCTTCTTTGTTGTATTTCTAGCATCCTCTTGGTTTCATCTTCTCTACTTTACAATACCTCTAATGCTTCTGTAACACAAACTGTTACCAATATAAAATCCATGTCATTTATTTCTTCTGTAATAACCCTTGAAATCCATTTACTGATAAAAATAATTTTAAACCTAAGGAATAATACTCATCTATCACTATCCAGATTGTCTCTATTCGTAGATTAGATTACAAATACAGTGCTTTATTTTATTGTGTTGATAAATAGTCCTATGTAATTATAAATAAAACATTAGAAGTAGTCCCTTAACCTTCTCTTACCCTAACCAAAAATATGATTTTATATTATTTAATATGTAGCATATACATACTGCATAGCATGAGTACACACACACATAGACACTTTCCTCAAAGTCCTTTCAGAATGATGTAACATAATAAATCTACCAGAAGACAAAATTAGGATAATTAGAGGCAACTAGAAAACTGGAAAAACAAAGCATTAATTTAGCAACTGATTAACTACTTTTCTGTTAAGTAGAAGGTAAGAATCCAAGAACTAAACAAAGAACTGTGAATCTTTGACATTAAGTTCCCTCAGGTGTACAGGTATTAAAATGAATTATAATTGAGCATAGTGTTCCAAATTCATTACTTAGCACATAACATAGCAGGTACTAAATTGAAGAATGAAACAAAAGAAGATATCATATGAAGATAACTAAAATCTTGTTTTTCATATAGACCCTGTTTTTCATATAAATTGTTTAGTAGAACTTGCTTAACTAGGAGTGTGGAAGAAAACTGCAAAGTGTCTTTACTTTAGACATGGTTGTATTCACCGACATGCTTCAACCTGGTAATAAATCAGCCTGGGAGCCTTTTACATAAAGGGATGTCAGTATAAATTAGCTTTTACATTTTATCTTAAGTAGTATCATCATAAAATATTTAATCAAGACACTAAAGCTGTCAAAATAGGTAGATAATTTGAGACCTGGTGTGTTAAAAAAAAATCCAAATCTTTCATGTTGGGATTTTTCTTAGTTACATAATAAATTTTGATCTGTGACTTTACCAGAACTTGCCACAGTAACAACAATAGATAACTTGTTTACAAATTATAACTATAACAAATGTTTGGCAAGCAGAGATGCTAATTAAATACTTTGTTAGAAACTAACAAAAGCAGACTAAATTTAAAGAAAATAACATACCAAAATCCTTTTTCCTATTTTGTTCTGCAACAACAAAAAATATTCTTACCATATAGATGGTTTTCTATTCTTTCTTTTTTATTTAGGTTACCTTTCCATATATTTTTCAATTGTTTCATGGATTTGAATAAGAATAAGAATGGTAATTTGACTTTACATACAAGATCACAACTGATCTTTTCCACACTCATTAGGCAGGGAGAGAAGGAAACAGATAAACTGAGGCCTAGAAGGGTCACTGGGTGTCCCTTCTGTCCTGGCTTCATATACTTCGGAAGGCAGCAAGCCTCATCTTTTGGCCACTTGTCAGGATTACCATCTTGCCTCTTCCTAGTGGAGGATCCTTGTTTTCCTTTTCACTGGCTCTTTGACTCACAGGCTGCACCAGTTAACTGTTTCCTGCCTGGGGCTCTTCTTGCCTTCTCTGACTGTGTTAGCTCTGCATTTCTGACTATGATCTTTGATTTTAATGTGTGTTCTTTGCCTCCATGCAACCAACCACAGAGGTTCTGAAAGCCAAGTTCCTTGAGCCTATGTCAGCCAGGTCAGCTCTGTGCAGCCTCTGACCATGAGAGGAAGATCAGATTTCCTGCCAGGGAGCAATGAAGTCTGGATGATGATGCCAATGAACACACTTTTGGAAAATGCCATTCAAATTGTTGAAAGTGACAACCATCACAAATTCTTGACTATTTTCAGTCATTACCAGCCTGGCTACATTGATCAGACAAACATAGTGAAGGTAGATCTGTGAACCCCTCTTACTTTTTAACACTGAAGTAATAAATTCCCCAGGTATAGACTTCAAACAACATCTGTTGACTTAGAGAAGAAATGCTTCAAGGATGAATTCTTTTCCTAAAGTTGGTTGTCTTTTCAACAGATGATACATCTGAAACAATAGGTAGGGAGCAGGTGTGGGATAGTCTGAGTCCTAGCTTTCATTTGGCAAAACTCTGACTACAGAGTGAAGCCATTAAAGATGTTGTCAGTGAGATTGATGATGTTATATATTTTGAAATTGCCCTTGACAAATTATATAAAATGTACATTCCTTCTCCAAAGACACATCACGAAATGTAGCAAAATGTAACACCTAATACACCCTTTTTCAGGGGCAAGGATTTTATTCGTTCACTGAGGCATATTCGATTGAGTGTGGACAGGTTCTGAAATAATTCTACTAAAATATGTCATTGTAAATGGTTGAGAGTCAAATGGGAAAAGAAGCATGAATGATTTAAGAGGGGGCTATTTAAATAACACATGATCCTCCTCCAGTGTACCATTTCCCTTCCATACTGGAGTAGGGAAGGGGTCCTTGCAGAAGCAGGTCCCAAGGGTTGTGAGATCATGGATAATAAACCTGCCTCCAGAGTGCCTGCCAGTCCATGTGTTGATCTGAGCTTCTTTTATTTATTTATTTTTTTAATGTTTTTATTTATTTCTAGGAGAGAGAGAGAGAGACAGCGTGAGCAGGGGAGGGTCAGAGAGAGAGGGAGATACAGACTCTGAAATAGGCTCCAGGCTCTAGCTGGCAGTCAGCACAGAGCTTGACACGGGGCTCGAACCCACGAACCGCGAGATCATGACCTAAGCGAAAGTCGGACGCTTAACCGACTAAGCCACCCAGGTGCCCCGTTTTTTTATTTATTTATTTATTTTTAAAAAATATTTTTATTTATTTCTAGGAGAGAGAGAGAGAGAGAGACAGCGTTTTATTTATTTATTTTTTAAAATATTTTTATTTCTAGGAGAGTGATCTGAGCTTCTTTTTTTTTTTTTTTTTAAATGTTTTATTTATTTCTAGGAGAGAGAGAGAGAGACAGCGTGAGCAGGGGAGGGTCAGAGAGAGAGGGAGTCACAGACTGAAACAGGCTCCAGGCTCCGAGCTGGCAGTCAGCACAGAGCCCGACGCGGGGCTCGAACCCACGAACCGTGAGATCATGACCCAAGCGAAAGTCGGACGCTTAACCAACTAAGCCACCCAGGCGCCCCGATCTGAGCTTCTTAAGCAGGAGTGATTTGCCTTGTTATGAGAAGAAATCAGAGGCACATCTTCCTAAACGGACTGGGTCACATTTCACCTCCCCTGCTTCCAACAGTTGGTAACTTAAAATATTATTTTGTATTAAAAGAGAAACAGAGGGGGCACCTGGGTGGCTCAGTCGGTTAAGTGTCTGACTTCAGCTCAGGTCATGATCTCACAGTTCATGAGCTGGAGCCCCATGTCAGGCTCTGTGCTGACAGCTCAGAGCCTGGAGCCTGCTTCAGATCCTGTGTCTCCCTCTCTCTCTGCCCCTTGCCTGCTCGCACTCTCTCTCTCAAAAATTAAAAAAAAAAAAACACATTTAAAAAAACTTTTAAGAGAAACATATATACAATATATAATTTTAAATTTCCATGTACTTTTAAAGAATAGGGGTGCTTGGGTGGCTCTGTCATTTGAGCATCTCACTTCAGCTCATGATCCCACAGTTCGTGAGTTCGAGCCCCACATCAGGCTCTGTGCTGACAGCTCAGAGCCTGGAGCCTGCTTTGGATTCTGTGTTTCCTTCTCTCTCTGCCCCTCCCTTTCTCATAGTCTGTCTCTTGGTGTCTCAAAAATAAATAAACAATAAAAAAATTGTTTAATTAAAAAATAAAACAAAGAATAATATTCAAAGAAATATTGTGCTTGTATTGATTGACCATCCCTCCAACTAATGGGATGTATTTACCTTTGACTTAAGGATACTTACATAGACATGCTGAAAAAGAATGGAAAGATATCAAAAAACGGTATCTATGTATGGACTCAGAACAGACAGGTAAAGCACAATCTTAGGAAGACTAGAGCAACTCTAGAGACCAAGACTGAAATTCATGCAAGGCTGAATAAATAGGCTAGTTCTCTTCCGTATTTTCTACCTGCTTCCTTTCCTTAGAACTGAAGCAGAGAGTCATGGAGTCTCAGGGTTCAGAGAGACTTTTTAGGGCCATTAAATCCAATCTTCTTATTACATAAACGTTCCACAAGAGTCTTAAGAAGTGGTTTTCAAGTATCTTCTGGAATACTTTCAAAGACAAAAACCTCATTACTATTTAAGGAAGCTCTTTCTACCTTCCAAGAATGGGGATTGTTTAGAAGTACATGGTTGGTTGAACACTGCTTTCTAAAGTCAGGTAGCAAGAAGGAAAATGGGCCATAGAAACCTATGTACCCTGCCTTCTCATTCAGTGCTTTTTTCACAAAACTTTAGTAGAAATACTTGATTATAAATTGGTCTAAAGGAAACTGAGTTGGCAGCTTTAAGGGAGGTCCTAATTCAAGCCAGAGGGAAAAGAACAAATGACATCATAGGAAGTTATGAAACCTAATTCAGTAGAGAAACAGAGAATTGACCACAGCCTCAGACAACTTACTCCTTATCACAACTTACTAGTGAGTGATAGGTCTTTTTTTACTGAAGAATGTCTCCTCCTTTGTTCTTCATTTTCCTCTCCTAGGTTCTAGAGTTTGCAGGTGGCCCAGATGTATACCACTATCTAGTTGCAGGGAAGGGGGTATAATATTTGGAAGCTATTGTCCTATTTTTGAATCAACAAATTAAAAATTCTATAATATATCGCAAGCAATTCTAGCATTCCACAAAAAAATTCTATAAAAATATCTACAAAAATTCTACAAAAAACAAAAATCACAGAAAATCTATCATTACCCTCAATTCTAGAAAGTAAACTGCATGTCACTTTTAAATAAAAATAAAAAGAACTTAGGACATTATTTAAGTAATAAAAGCACTGCACTTATAATTAAGCCATGGATTTTTCTCTCTTAAAAGTGCAGAACTTCTTGTAAAGATTTTGTTATAAACAAATTATACATTTGTTTCATGATAGCCACCACTCTAAGATATCATCACCAGTCCTTTTTAATGCCATATGAACTGGAAATCTATACAAAGATAGGCTATGTATGAAAGCCAATCAAATTTGGGGATCTACAGACTGACCTTTAGCTCCTGTTCCCCACCCACTAACGTGAAGGCTTATAGTGGAATGTGCCTGGGCCACACATGTGCATAGAATTCTCAGTCAAATCTCTTCCTATTAGCGACACTAAGGAGGAAAATCATCCTATTCAAACAACAGCAGAAGAAACTCCAGTGATCTAAGCCTTTTTAAAGCATGACTAGACATCCTAGGTTAAGGAGACATGTAAGAAAGACCACCAGCATTAAAGAGGACAAACAAAACAAAAACAGACCCATAGACCAATGGAACAGAATTGAGAACTCAGAAGTGGACCCAAAAGTATACAGCCAACTGATCTTTGACAAAGCAGGAAAGAATATCCAATGGAAAAAAGACAGCCTTTTTAACAGATGGTGTTGGGAGAACTGGACAGCAACATGCAGAAGAATGAAACTAGATCATTTTCTCACACCATGCACAAAAATCAACTCAAAATGGATAAAGGACCTGAACGTGAGACAGGAAACTATCAACACCCTAGAGGAGAAAGCAGGAAACAACCTCCTTGACCTCCACCGCAGCAACTTCTTACTTGACACATCCCCAAAAGCAAGGGAATCAAGAGCAAAAATAAACTGTTGGGACCTCATCAAGATTAAAAGCTTCTGCACAGCCAAGGAAACAACCCAGAAAATTAATAGGCAACCAACGGAATGGGAAAAGATAGTTGCAAATGACATATCAGATAAAGGGTTAATATCCAGAATCTATAAGGAACTCACCAAACTACATGTCCGAAAAACAAACAACCCAGTGAAGAAATGGGCAGAAGACATGAACAGACACTTCTCCAAAGAGGACATCCAGATGGCCAACAGACACATGAAATGATGCTCAGCATCCCTCCTCATCAGGGAAATACAAATCAAAACCACACTGAGATACCACCTCACGCCAGTCAGAGTGGCTAAAATGAGCAAATCAGAGAACTCTAGATGCTGGCGAGGATGTGGAGAAACTGGCACCCTCCTACACTGTTGGTGGGAATGTAAACTGGTACAGCCCCTCTGGAAAACAGTGTGGAGGTTCCTCAGGAAACTAACAATAGAACTCCCTTATGACCCAGCAATAGCACTGCTAGGAATTTACCCAAGGGATAAAGAAATGCTGAGGCATAGGAGCACATGTACCCCAATGTTCATAGCAGCACTCTCCACAATAGCTAAAACATGGAAAGAGCCTAAGTGTCCATCAACAGATGAATGGATCAAGAAGATGTGGTTTATCTATACCATGGAATACTACATGGCAATGAGAAAGAATGAAATCTGGCCATGTGTAGCAACATGGATGGACCTTGAGGGTGTTATGCTGAGCGAAATAAGTCAGGCAGAGAAGGACAAATATCATATGTGTGCACGTATAGGAGGATTAGGAGGAACTTGACGGAGGAACAAGGGGGAGAAGAAGGGCGGAAATGGTGTGGGAAAGGGAGAGAGGCAAACCATGAGAGACTCTTGAATGCTGACAAAAACTGAGGACTGATGGATGTGGGGGGGAGGGTGGGATGGGCATGGAGGAGGGCACTTTGGGGATGAGCACTGAGTGTTATGTAGAAACTAATTTGACAATAAACTATTTGTTAAAAAAATAAATAAATAAATGAAATGAAATGGAAAAAAAAAAAAAGGACAAACAAAGCCAATATACAAAACATTGACTTGAGGAACTAATAATAATCTGAGCTATAAACTATTTTGAATTTATGTATATAATAAGTTCACCATTCTAACAGCCTTAAGAGGTAGATACTGTATTACTCCATTTTGTGGATGAAGAAATTAAGGTACAGTGGAGCCACAGGCCTGGTCACACATGCAGGGAATAATCTGCTCCTTCTATGAAGTGCTGCCTATGTGAACCTCGAGGCCCACCTGGCTAGAGTGGCTCCAGTAACTCCAAGAGAAAAGATTTCAGAATGGAATTCAACCTTCTCAGCTTCAAAACAGAAAGCCAAAAACTGCTTGGAGTGAGAAAGCTAAACTCATGCTTAAAGCAGAAAAAAATTTTTAAGTCAAATTATTAGCAGGAGAAGATAAACACAGTCCTTTCTACAACCAAAAAGTAAAAAAGAAAGACTCTATTATTGAGCATAATATGGTGGAAGAATTGGAATATAAATTATTGGCAGGAAACTAGGAAGAGCAAAAATCTAGCAACAATTGGCCAAAATACATAATGATATAAACGGACTCTAGCATTAGTGAAAGGAAGTGAAAACCACACCTAATTTTATTGAAAAGTTCAGAGAAATCATGGAAACAGCTGAAAATGCAATGAACTCTCTTAAATAAGAACAGAGGTTGATATATGAAGAGCTTATTAAAGAAGAGAAAACAACTAATGACTTGAATGATGTATCCAGAAAACCTGACGCATGGGCTTTGGATCACTCAGAAACACACAGAGTTTTCACAGCCATGTCCTGCAAAGTTCCTGTAGACAAAGTACCACCACACGCTCTTGCAAGAGAAATGCAGATTCTGAAAAAATTCTTTCAGCAAACAGGAGGACTATGAGGGCACCGGTCCATTATGATTACCAGAACTTTGTAAAAGTGAGAAACAAACATAAACAGAAGGCAACATTAACGGGAGAAGTTCTTAGAACACTACTCTGAAAGAACACAGGATGAAGTGCAACAGCAGAAAAAAATATAGAAAAATTCCTGATTCTAAATGAAAGAAAAAAAGTCTGTTAAAACAATTGGAAAACTAAGGGGTGCCTGGGTAGCTCAGTTGGTTAAGCATCCGACTCTTGGTTTCAGCTCAGGTCATGATCTCATGGTTTGTGGGTTTGAGCCCCGCATCAGGCTATGTGCTGATAGCGTGGAGTCTCCTTGGGATTCTCTCTCTCTCTCCCTCTCTCTCTGCCCCTCCCTGGCTCACTCTCTCTGTCTCTCAAAATAAATAAATAAACTAAGAAAAAAAAAGAACTGGAAAACTCAAAATAGCAAAAAGGAAAATTTTCAAGTTAAAGACGGAGGACATACTTCTGCTTTTTCATAATAAACAAGAAGATGATGAAAGTAAAAAGAGGAACAAAGAAGAAACAAATTGTTAGTCTAAGCTTGCAAAAAACAGGAACAGGAAAGTATATAAAGGTCAATGAAATATATTTGTCATGTTTAGAAGAAGTTAAGAGAAAGAGAAAAATGTAGCAGAAAGAGCACAGATGTTCATTTAAACTAAAGTTACTATTAGAAAGTTACACCCAGGAGAAGAAAAAATAGAAAAACTTTTGAGGCTTGCAAAGGAGATATGGGCAAAGACAGAAAAAAGGAAAACTGCTGCTAGGTTTCAAGAAAGAGATTTACATAAACTTGAATAAAAATTTCTAGATAGTTAGGGCTATCTAACTCAGCCGGTTGAGTGTTGAACTCTTGATTTAAGTTCAAGTCATGATCCCAGGGTTGTTAGATCGAGCCTCACGTTGGGCTGTGCACTGAGTGTGAAGCCTGCTTTGGGTTCTCTCTCCCACTCTCTCTGTCCCTCTCCCCACTCACACTCGCTCACTCGTGCTCTCTTACTCTCTCTCAAATACAAAAAAAAAAAAAGAGAGAAATCTAGATAGACAAAGGAGGAGGAGAAGGCAGAAAACCAAGAAGACCAGAAAAATTAAGAGTGAAAACATGTTAGTAGACATCCCTGTAGGCTTTACAAACTTACCACAGGTTGGAAAGAATGGACCAGAGATATAGGACCAAGTTCGGGGTCACTTCTGCCTATTCCCCACTGGGTTATTCCAACTTAGAGACAGGGAGAATAGAGATAAAGAACTTCATATACAGTTGATCAGAATGTTAGCATATTCAATTATCTTGGAAATTTAGTGATTGAACACTTTTGTCACTAACCTAATCTATTAATTGATTCTTAGTCATATTATGTGAATTGCCAGGTATGAAGTTCCATAATGACGTTGTTAATATTTCTTGTTTCTATTAAGAAGGTATTTAATTTATATGTTAGCCTACTACTGATGTAAAAGCTATTGAAATAAGCTTACATTACAAATATTATTTAATGCACAGTAAGTGGAGAAGCTTTTTGCTTCTTTATGGAATAACTGCTATGCCCAGATCGCGAGTCCCCAGAGACCTCCAAGGAGCCTGCACAGATGCAAGAACAAAAGGGTCTTTATTACAAGCTCGAGCAGGGGCTCACCCGTCTTTCAGCACAGCAGCAGCAAAGTGAAGCCCCGAACAGTGGGGAGCAGGGTTTTATGGGGTAAGGGTGGGGGTGTTACCGTGCACACGTTGTATGTTTTGCATTATTACATAAGCACCAATCATAATTGTACAATACCCATAGTAACAGCGTAGTAACAGTTTTGACCATTCAGTATCTGCGAGGTGTCGGTTACTTTTGGCAGGACCCAATCATGACCTTTGAGAGTCTTTTAAAATGACCAATTATGAGGTGGGCTCAGGGAATCTATGTGGGGCTTATGCAAGCGGTGATTGATTGGCAAGTTTGTACAAAGTAACTGCCTGCAGTTCCCAGCCCTGACTTGTCTCCAAGACTACAGGAATGTTACACATTTCTTTTGATTGGCAGATCTGAGGGTGGTCTGAGGGTGGCTTCAGCTGAGGCTTTTCCTGGAACTGGGCTACGTGCAGTGTGAGGTTGTTTCTAATGGAGGACTTAATTTCAGGCTCCTCATAACAAAATTAGTTGGAACAATTTCAGAGTGGCATTTTTTTAAACTCAAAATTTGCAACTTTTAGAACTTGGAGATAAGTTAGCTTGAGAAACAAAAATGTTGTTTTTTTTCTAGAGGTATAAAATAAGTTCATAGTTTTTCTAAGTTTAAGGAATTGATAGTTTGGCAATTACTGTACTTTTGTATCATAACCATTTTATATTTGAAGCAAAAAAAAAAAAGCATAAAGAAAGAAAATGAGAAAGAAACTAAAACACAAAGTTCCCAAAGGACACAAAACCATTACTGAGCTGAGATTTAAATTCAGGCCTTCTTATTCTAGAGTCCATCCTCTAACAACTATGCAGACCACCTCCAGTAGCAGAAAAATTTAAATATCTATTATTCTATCTAAATAAATATTGGTTATTGAGAAAGACTTATAACCTTAAAACAAGAACAGGATACTGTGAGAAAGGAATAAACACAGACCCAGAAAGGGCTCCTAAGTGTTAACAATGTAAATAAATTAAATAAAACAATAAAAGGACCAGAAAACAATTTCCCAGAGCTACCGAAATAGTTCCAGGGGATTCAGTTTACACAGCACCCCTGATCTGCAGTGACTGAATCTAGCAGTCACTGGAGCTGTTCCCATGGTTAGGGAGTCAGGTTGCTGCTGCTACAAAGGGCCTGCGGCAACAGCTACCTCTGGTCCCTCGGGTCACCTAAGGACACAACCTGAGAGCACCTTGCCGGCTGCCCCTGCAGCATCTTTTGCCTCCTACTCTGAGGATTCCTTGTTGTTGCTGAGGAAATTCTTACCACTAACAACTATACAACTTGCAATTACTGAGGGGTTACTGGCCCCATGGAACAATCCTTGACCAAAAGGAGAGGGGATTGAGCAAACACAAAATGCACTCTTTCCCTTCAGAGGGACTGTGTGGAGATGCATAGCTTTCAGTTTCTTTTCTGAAGATATGCTGTGGGACCTAGGACCCAGCTCTCAGCTTTTCACAAATGTGTGTCCTCCTCAGTAATACCCTTTCCTCTCTTGCCTTACACCTGTTTGCTCTCATTCCTGGTTCTCTGGCCCTGTACTCCCCAGTAGTAAGATTTTACCTCAGGTGCTGTCTTCTAGAAAATCCAGTCCAAGACAATAGTCTGAGAGAAGGGCAGAATCGGTCCTAAGGTGATACAGCCATGACCACTCTTCCGGAAGAAGCCTCATCTCGTGGGATCTTGGGAGTTCTTCTGAGGCAGGCTAGGGAGTCCTGGGATGAGAAACACCTGGGTGCCAGGTGCCAGAGGCACCTGAGCTCCTCTGTAAGGGGTCTGGCTTATGTCACCTTATCAGCCAAACCCCAGCTCTCTGGGAAGCGTTGGCTCCCTCTGCCCCTTCCGAGTTCCAGTGCAGTGGGCCTTGCCCCAGGGGCCCGGCCAGCTGTGGGGAATGGGCTCTTGCCCAAAGGCGGTGCAGGAGCCAACCACTGAGGCCAGACGCAGGGCAGGAACTGTACATATGAAGGCTGCAAATCTTTTTGTGTGTGTGTGTGTGTGTGTAACATCAAGTAGAAACAGCGTGTAATATCTTTTTTTTTTTTTTTACAAATAGTTTATTGTCAAATTAGTTTCCACATAACACCCAGTGCTCATCCCCACAAGTGCCCTCCTCCATGCCCATCCCCCCTCCCCCCCACATCCATCAGTCCTCAGTTTTTGTCAGCATTCAAGAGTCTCTCATGGTTTGCCTCTCTCCCTTTCCCCCACCATTTCCCCCCTTCTTCTCCCCCTTGTTCCTCAGTTAAGTTCCTCCTAATCCTCCTATACGTGCAAACATATATTTGTCCTTCTCTGCCTGACTTATTTCACTCTGAAGGCTGCAAATCTATAGATTTCCAGGAAGGCTCACCGTGTGCACAGACAATGAACTTAAAAAACCATTTTTTAGACATATCAGCATGACATTTCAAAGCAACAAATAAACTAAAGATTATAAAATCTTCAATTGAAAAAAAATAATACATCACTTACAAAGGAACAAGAATCAGTCTGGCATTGCACCCCTAGAGGCTAGAAACAGAGGAGAAATGCCTTCAAAGATTACAATCAGCCAAACTACTCCCAGCCAGAGTGAAAGAGAAGCAAAACAAAGAAACAATTCAGACGTGCAAAGAATTAGATAATTTTCCCCATACACATCTTTTTAAGAGAAGTTACCTAAGAATGTATTCCAGGAAAACAGGTGTATTCAAGAAAAAGGAAGACAGACTGAGGAGACAGTGATTTCAAGTTGGAAGGGCAAAAAAGGAAGTTCTAGGATAACAGATAAACAGACCACTTAAAAACAAAACCAGCCCGATTGGAATAGGTTAACACAAGCCTGGGGAACAAAGGGAGTTGCACAGACTAGTATGATGTAGTCTCAAAATGTGAAGGAGAGGGTTAAGACAAATGCCACAAGAAATCAAGAAAACAATTTGAAATTCTAAACAAAATGCCTGAAAAAGTCATTACCTAAAAACCAAGGAGATTATGATGTTACATAATTTTAAGTTATTGGGGAGTATAAGAAAAGTTAATCCATTTGACCTTGATGCTTGAAATTGTCCAGCAGTGGCATAGGGGTCGTGAAATCAGGCAAGAAAGTGTAATTCCAGCCTACTATCTGGCAACATTGTAATTTTCTTCACAGTGGGGGATATTTGCAGAGTAGTAATAATAGAATGCTGTTTGTTGGTTTTCTATCTTTTAGCATGAATCTATATATAAAGCAAGAGAGATTTGGTTACTGAGGAAGGGATAAAATGTAATGATAAACTCTGAGTGTAGTTGATAGGAGACAGGAGGTAGGAGACGGACTGTAAGAGTGTTCATATTCTTATCTTACAGAATGAGGAAATAAGAAATACTGTTGAAAGTGGTTGGAAAATTCAGCCACAAGAGTCAAATGACTTTGGGACAGAGTGCAATGAAAAATGAAGGTGAAGCCTAGGAGAGAATCCTAAAGAATATCACAAGTTAAAAAGGGGCTCCTGGGTGGCTCAGTCAGTTAAGTATCCGACTTCGGCTTAGGTCATTATCTCAGTTTCCAGCCCAGCATTGGGCTGTCTGCTGTAAGCACAGAGCCGGCTTCAGATCCTCTGTTCTCCTCTCTCTCTGCCCCACCCCCGCTTCTCAAAAATAAATAAACATTTAAAAAAAAGAAGAAGAAAGAAAAGACAGTGCAGTAAGGACTTTGTGAAGGCACAGAAAGGGAAGAGGAAGAGCAAAGGAAAAAGGTAAAGAAAGTGAAACCTTGGGGAGAGGATGAACTCAACTGTAACAAATGCTGCTGAATTCCAGCAAGATAAGCAGTGGGTGTGTCCTTTGAATTTGGCAGCAGGAAGAAGAACAATGGGAGCTGTAGCCAGGGAACAGTGTATTGCCTAATACTTTATTCAAGAAAGTAAGGCACAGGTGCAGCAGGTTTGGGTGATCCTGAAGTTTGGGAGCAAAGGAGAGAAAAGTAGACGGGTAGCAACCAGTGACACTGGATCATAGGACCATTTTGGAGTTGTCAGATATAAAGGGAGGTAGATACTTTCAAATGCTGGTAGGAAGAGGTGGTGGAGAGGGAGGGGTTGGAGCAGGAAGGATGTGGGCTGGCCCAAGACCAGAGGACAAAGTCCACAGGAAAGGGCACTTCCTCCCCTGCAGCAGGAGGAAGGAGGGAGCAGCTGATGTAATTAGTTAGATGTGCAGCAGCAGGAATTTGGACAAGTTCCTGTCTGACAGCTTCTGATTCCGCTATGAAGGAAGAGGCCTGCCCCGTCTGCTGAAAGAGAACAAGCAAGCAGATTAGGACTTGCTTTATTGTATGATTTTTTCCCTTCAGCACTCTGCAATCTAGGGCGAGGCAAGGCAGGTGGAGAGGGGAGTTCATTCAAGATTGGGGTTTTGCTAGGTGGGTGTTAGAAGTGAATAGATACTTTCTGGGAGCACAAAGAAGGGAAGGCAGGGGCAGGCCAATTAGTAAAAGGGTAATTCATCAAAAGCTAATTTTGCAAATAGTGAAAGACCTTCAATTATGTACTGAAATAAACCTTTTTCTTTTAATGGAAAGCAGGAAACAAGAGGGTTATAAGGTACAATTTGAATAATGAATCTAACAGAAATAATGTTTACATTTAGGATTTATTAACCTACCTTGGGCTGGAGGAAAGCCCTGAATGCTCCCTTCCAAAGTGGGCCAATTGAAAAATTCCAGAATGTAGGGTTTCTCTGCTCCTTAACCTCAGTCTTAGCAGACAATAGAGACGCATCCTAGAGAAACAGGCCCAGCCCACCTCGTGTTTAGGTGCCAGTTGGGGCAGGAAACCACTGATTGTAAATTTCTATGGAACTGTTCCACTGTGAACATGTGGGAAAGGTGCATGCAAATGTGGACCATTCTAGAAAAGGGCTTGATATTCCTGAAGGCAGCCAACTGGGCATTGTGTTTCCCTGGCCTCAGCTCCACTCAGCTTTTCTGGAATGACATTTTGGCAGCTCACATCCCTTCATCAGGCATCTGTGGGACTTCAGCGATGGTGCTGGCTCAGGAAGAGAGGCCTGCCAGGTGATAGAGGACTCCGGTCCAATGACACTATCATTTTGAAATGACTGCAAGAGCTGCTTTTTATTCAGGTCCTCTAAGAAGGTCTAGCAGTCTGGATTCTGTAGCATGAAAACAAAGAGCTCCCATATTAGGGTGTGTTGGAAGATATGAGGCATTTCTGAAGGCGATGAGATGCGAAGTGGTTGGTCACTGTTGCCATATATCCCGTAAAATAGACCTGACCCAAATCTATTATTAGAGACTAATTTCAGCCCCTTCTCTTTGTTTGCTGCTGTTACCTGCAAGCTCAGAAGCATCACTTAGCAATACACTGACACATGCTTTTTGTGCCAGAGGGGAGGCTGAGTGCAAAAGGAAAGCGGGGACTGTGTCTGAGTGACCCTGGCTGACAGAAATCCCTAAGGATAGCGTGTGACAGGTTTAGCTTGTGCTTCATACTAGAATGATTGCTTGGTCTGGACTTTGCACTCTCAAGGACATACAGAGATACACATTCCTTTGTTCATTTATTTATTTGAACATTTGTTTAGGGTTTTTATGTGCCATGCACTGTGCTAGAAACCAGAGATGGAAATCCTAATAAAAACAAGATCCTTATTCATGAGGGCTCAGGGTCTATTTCCTTTCTTCTTTTTTTTTCTGAACCCCCCACAGTACATTACTTGGGTCTCCTTTGAGACTTTCATTTCCCTTCACTTTGAGCAATAGTTATTTATTTAAGCTTCCTCTCCTCTTACACTTCTGGCTAGATTTTGCAAAATGGTTGTGGTGCGTCCATTTGACCCACAAATATGTTTTTTCCCCTTTTTCCTCCTGTAGAACTTTAAACCTAGAATTAGTTACGAGATATAAAATATAAAAGACTTCTCCTAAAAATGTGGATTTATAACTTCTCTTAAAATATCAGAAGATCTCCAGCCCTGGGTACAGTTTCCCACATCTGAAGCGGGGTCATAGCTGCCCCTTAATGAGCATGCACTTTCCAAGACACCCAGTCCCTTTGCCTATTTGTTGTAGTGCCTTTTTTGCCTCTGGAAATCTTGAGACTAGTTAGGAAAATATGATTAGAGACCAAGTGTGAGTCAGTTAGAACTTGGACTGCTCCATGTGGTGGCTGGGAAAAAACAAGGGAAGAACACAAGAAAGAAAATACAAAGGAAAAGTGTTCAGGATTTAGTGACCAATCCAGTATGGCTTGACGGGAAAGGAGTTTTGGCCTGGAGTGGCCAGCAGAGTGGGGACGTTTATGATAAGCATGGCTGGTAGTCAGTCAGATGTTTTTTACGGATGGTGCATATATCCGCAGCTGCTTTGAGAGTTGGCTGGTAATGACTTGTAGTTGCCACCTCCTCCAGAAATTGCCATGCACTGAAGGAATGAGAGCACAAACACTGAGAGGTTACATATCGCGCTCTCTGGGGAGACAGCATACTGTCAATGATTCATTGGCAAGGATGTACAAAAGACAATCCTTCTTGCCTCACAGTGGAATCAACTCAGTGGTACAATTTATGCTTCACAGTTCCCCACAGATCAGGCTTAAGCTGGATTCCAGTTGGGACTACTGCCTTATTTAGTTTCCTTCTCCTCCATACGTCACTTGCTTGACTCCTTTTATCCCAAGAGTGCTCTCTCAATAAATCATGAATACCAGAATCTCAGTGAATCACGTACTTCTTGGGAACGCAGGCTTAGAGAGCGTTCATAACAGAATTATGTAGTTTAAAACCTGGGAAATGGCTAATGGTGGGGAGATAAGATCTAGGAGCTCCTCCATGTAGGGATTCTTTTATAATCATGGTTTTATCTCTAGCTCCGCAGCACAGGGCCTGGCAAATACATTGCGCAGCAAATTGTGTTTTGTTTGTCAAATGAATTTGATTTGGAGTCTATTGAGTTTGAAGGGGCAGCAGGACATCCAGTGTGAGATATGGTACACGGGCACAGGAAAGGGGTTGTGGCTGCATACTTAAAATTTTCACAGGGAAAGAAACAATTCAAGAAAGAGGCAGTAATTAGTGTCAAGTCCAAATAAAATCTCAAGTCTTTTCAATGTAAAACAGCCAATGTTTGTCTTTACCTCAATCAGGAACATAACTACAATTACTCTAGATCAATGATTTACAGTCCTTTGGTAATTTTTAGGCAACAATCCAATTAGTGAGTTTTGCTCCCTACTAGTAGGTAGGTCCAGTGGAAAAGATTAACATTTGATTGGAGAGGTACTTGTGGATTTTGTTTATTTCCTCTTTATGCTATTGCCAAACAACTGAGCAAGTCACCTGAGATTCTTTTAGGACAAGGGTGTGCAAAATAAATAAACTAATCAAGAGTTTATTGTATTTACCCTTAAGAGATTTATGCTTATCTCTCTTCACTACATTGATTATGTTTTTAAAAATAGAAATTAATAAAAAACAGACAAGAGCATTCAGATATCCCAAAGATGACATTATTTATCTTTTCAAATACAAGTCTCCAGGAATCCAAGGAGAGTGGTTTTGAATGCTTTAAATCTTGGTTGTCTAATTTCATCCCATAAACTGTAATTATAGCTCTTTATAACATGCTAAATAATTTCTCGCTTACTGGATGTTTATACCTTTCAAATATTTATAGACTGTCATCACTCCTTAGTCATCTCTTTGCAAAGTTGCACATATTTTGTTCCTATAATGTTGTTCATAAATCAATTTCCTCAATACTAAGCTGCTTTTCTTAGTTCTCCATTCAATTTGTTTCCATCTTTTTAATATAGTGCTAATCAAAGTTAAATGAGATATTTTGGGCTCAATTTATCCTAAGGCTGTTTGAGAGGGTTTCAAATTTCCTCACCTGGATTAGAGTTCCTCATTTATATATAGCTCAGAATAGTGCTGACTTTATCAGTGTTTTTATCATTTTGCTTTGAAGAGTCATAACTAATTTCCCATGTAATGGCACTCAAAAATCTCTGTGCCATTGCTGTTTCTTCACTGATCACTGAATATGCAGGAACTAAATGAGTTCAGAATATATTTCTATAATTTGCTTCTTATTATGCAAAACTGAATCATAGTTCCAGCTTCTTAATATCCATAAACTATTATTATTTCCCATTGTCCTTCCAAATCAGTAATATCTGGAAACTTAAAAAATATTCCTTTCATTCTAGATTGTTCAGAAAGATACTAAATTCTTCCTTGCAACTGCATTTTTAGTCTTTCAACATAATTATTTCTTTCCAACCAATGTTTCAGTTGCCCTGGCTGTATCATTATTATGATAATTTATTAAGACAATTCCCTTTCCTAATTATAACTTAAGCATATCCCCCTGCTGATGGGATACTATACATATACCCTAAGTGTAACTGATATATAAAAATAATATGAAATGCTCAATATTATCTTCTTCAAGAAACATAATTCCTCAACAACCATTTCCTATATTTATATATTTCAAGTTTTAAAACATTTCACTTCCATTTTTCAGTTTAATAGCCTCATGGGAGGGGCTCCTGGGTCACTCAGTCAGTTAAACATCTGTCTTCGGCTCAGGTCATGATCTCATAGTTCATGGGTTTGAGCCCCACATTGGGCTCTGTGCTGACCGCTCAGAGCCTGGAGGCTGTTTTGGATTCTGTGTCTCCCTCTCTCTACTTCTCCCCCACTCAGGCTTGCCCGCGTGTTCTCTCTCTCAAAATAATAAATAAACATTTAAAAAAGTAAAAAAGGAAAACCTCATGGGGCATCTGGGTGTTTCAATTGGTTAAGCATCCAACTCTTGTTTTTGGCTCAGGTCATGATCTTATGGTTTGTGAGTTCAAGCCCCACATCTAGTTCTGCACTGACAGCTTAGAGCCTGCTTGGGATTTTCCATCCCCTTCTCTCTCTGCTGCTCCCCTGCTTGCAAGCTGTTTCTCAAAAATAAATAAATAAACATTAAAAAATAATAAAAGCCTCATGTGACTTTCTAGTACCATATTAGTAATAATGTGGGTGTGGCCTCTGAAGGGCCCACTCAGTCTGACCCCACCCCTCCTCCCTGTTATCAGCTCTTTTCACTCAGTCCCGGAGCCCTGTGCTCCACTACACACAAGGGATTTCTGTGAAGACTTTAGAAGGATCTCCACAGAATTAGTTTTTCCCTTTCCCAATACTTATTACCTTAATTTGTACTTCTTTCACAGCTTTTGTTTCACTTTTGTTTTACTGTCATTTGTATACATTGTTATCTCCCACACATCATTATGTGAGTTTTATTTTTCCATGCCTAGTGCCTTATAGGAGAAGTACTGAAAAAGTGTTGAATAATGGCAACTCCAGACTTTCTACCTAAGGTTTTGGGTCATAGTCTAGTTGGGGGGAGAGTTGGAAACTGGAAGACCTGTCCTGAAGCTGTGTTGGTAGAGCAAACACATGGCATTTACTTTGATTGCTTATTTGGGAGTGGCTCTGGGTGCCTCCATAGAGGTCACAGGGGGCTACAAACCTCTGTGCACCCCTTGGTGGCGGAAGCAATCAGGGAGGAAGGAAATGAGGACAGTAAGGCTCAGAATGGTGAAATGACTTACAGAAGTCACCCTGTGATTGACTGGATTAAAAATCATGGGCTTGTGTTTTCACTCCTGGTTGTGTTCCAAGAATTCATTACTCTGTTTTACTTGGGTGTTTCTCTTAAGGCCCAATTCCTGACTCATAATGACATCTGACAGAGCAGATGACATTTTTCTACCCTCATGTTATCTGTTTGGAAGATAGAATCATCCTGTCCCATCCTGACCGTATATTAATCAGTGTCTAGTCAGGAAAACGGAAACCACTCTAGGTTCCTCAAACAGAGGGGACATTATACAAGGCATTGGTTTCAATGGTGTTGAAACCGTTGGGGCAAAAGGCAGAAGGTGGGGTAACCAGGAGTTAGTCATTGTAAGAAGTCACCACCAGCCCTGGCTGGAAGAACACAAGGAAAGACACAGTGCTGCCAGACCCAGGATTTTGCTCATAGTGGACATCGCCAGAGGCCAGAAGCCACTCCACTGACAAATCCATTGTCATTGGTGCTGCAGCTGCTGAAGGCCATGGAGGGCACAGCCAGCTGGCTTCATGGCTGCTTTTTTGGTGCTTTAACTGTGAACAGTGCCATCAGCCCAGTCCAAGAGGGTAAAAGACCACTGAAGCCTGAGACCATCCACTGCTGTCAAAAACAGCATTTGTTTAGAAGAAAAAATGTCCCTTTTCCTTCAACTTTCCAATCTTATGCTAGTGCTCTTTATGGAAGAACTCATCCAGAAGTCATCTGGCTAAGAAGTCAGGGAAATTTAATTTTCAGTGTTTCAGGGCTAGAATGTGAGAAGATAGAAAAGAAACTAACAGAATGGGGAAATGAGTGTCACACCCCCCTAATTCCACCAAATCTTTGGCATAATTCCAATATTCTATTCTCCCACCCATGAAATAATAGCAGCTTAAGTTTAAATATTAATGCAACAAACTTTATTACCTGGTAAAAATAGTCTTGGTGTGTACAAAATTTCCAGTTATTTCTTTAGATCAGTGTTTTCTACAGAATGCATCCTGAAGAAAGATCTATTGGTCCCATGAGTTGGAGAAACTCTGCACTTTATACTTGCCCTTGGAATTGCATACTTCATTTAGTACATGACAGTCTCTGAGAAATTCATCAGTCCTAATTGAATTTGACATTTTTGACTTTGTAATTGCTATGCATTAGTGACAAAAATGGTCACAGTCTCTGCTACCTGGAGTTTAGGAGAAAGATGCAGGGAATAAAGTAAGCAGAGAAATCTTGTGTGTGTGTGTGTGTGTGTGTGTGTGTGTGTGTGTGTGTGTGTATGCATGCCAGTATATGTAATTTAAGCCAGGGTTATTAATGAAACAAATAGGATGCAGTGAAAGAAAATATTAGAAAGGACGATGGACCAAATTACCTAGTATGTTTGGTGCAGACTCTTTGAGGAAGTGACATTTTAGCTGAGACGTTAAAGAGCAGATGGAATCAGTCATAATGCAGAGACCACCAACACAGGGTCCCTCAGAAGCCTATGAATCATCCCAATGGGCAAATTGCTCTAGAACCCTGGTGAAACCTGTCCAGAAATTGAGAAAAAGCATTTGAAATATTTACAGTAATTTGATAGACTACCTTTATGTCGGTTAAATCTAAAAATAAAATATATTTCTTTAAACATTTTTTTCTAGGAGTTTTTACTCTATTTTGGAAAGTATAATTCCATAATATATTGAAGAAAAGATCTGATCCTTTACTGCAGATAATTTGAGAAACTCTGCTGTAGCAGAAGCAAACTTCAGTTGCAAAACCTCTAAAGAAGGAAAGTGACGGCTGAGTTTGAGGAACTGACAGGGGGCTCATGACTGGAAGTATACTTGTGTGTAGAGCTTTGAGGACAGGAAAAAAAAAATAAAGTCCTTGATTTTATTTTAAGTGCAGTGGGAAGCTACTGAAGAATTTTAAGTAATTTAAATAAATTATTTAAATTTAAATAAATGTACGATATGATTTCGATTTTTAAAACAATCATTCTAACTGCTTTATGAAGAACCAGCTAAAATGAAATAAAGACTGTAAAACACGCTGACCAGCCTGGAAGCTTCCAGAAGTTTCAGGAGAGATGATGATGGCTTAGACTGGCTGGGATGGAAGGCAGGGGCTAACTGGGAGAACTGGAAGAGAGTGGGAACAAGACTCTCTGAGGAATTGGAAGCAAATGGGGAGACATGGCTGGGAAAGGGGCAACAGAAAGATGCCAAGTTTTCTCTGAGGAGAAGATATGGCCAGATAATGTATATACATTCCGGGATCAGCAGCATTTAGTTTTCATAGCATAAGGACTAGGTAATATTGAAGAGAATGCAAAAGAAAGAGCGGAGGGCTCAGGAGGTACCCTAAAGAGTATCTTTGTGCTTTTGAAGGCTTTGGGGAGTCTAACTTGAACAGAACTAATTGCGTCAAGGGCATGTTGATTCTTAGACATTCAGATTTGTGTCTAGCTATCACTAACATTAAATCCCATTCAGGAAATTTACTAAGCACCTGTGCTATTTAGAAGCTGATGGAGGTTTTGTAAAAGGTAAAAGCCAAACAAGACTCTTAAGAGTTTGCTGTCTGGAATGACATCTAGGATAGCTACACAAGTGTAAGACTTATATTGTAAGTGCTGTAAGAGAATTATAAATGAAAATGGGAATCTGCAAAGGAAAACCTGGAAAGCTTCATGAAGGAGGTAGCATTGACCTGGTCTTAAAGGAGAAGCATGAATTTGAATCAACAAAAAATAGATAATACGTGTGTATACCTATACATGTATGCATAATATATAATATTAGCCTCATCCAATACACATTTATATTTATTTCCACATCTTTATTGATACACAAATAGTGCCAATATACACACAAATACTGATAACTATATACAGTGTGTATATAAATACTCTAAAAACTATATATACCAATAACTACATATATAGCATATAGTATATACACACACACATAAGTCTGTGAGTTCATAGCTCTATTCTCATTTGAATTCAATGCTACAGGGTTTATTCTTTCTCTGACAGAAACTTGGCTCTCAGAGTTTGCAATGTATTTCTTTTTTGTTGTTGTTCAATCTTAGTATGCATAAGTAGGTTCAGAATTGCTAACTCATATCTCTATAAGAAACACATTTACTAACTAGAATATAGTATACTTTTACAATAATTTTTGTAAAATTAATTGTGTTGATCAAAATATTGCTTTCTAAAGTTTCTTAGGTTAGTTCTTTACTTCTCCACCCATGTTAGTGTGGTAATGTTACTCATAAGTTAGGTTAGTAACATTTGTTAGAGCTTGTATTCCATTTTGGGATACTCTCACATCCTTTTATATTTTTTTTCACTTTACATAGAGTAAAACTCACTCATTTTTGGGTATAATTCATTGGGTTTTGACAAATGTTTAAACCCACATAGTCACCACCAGCCATGATACAGAGTCCTTTTATCACCACCGAAGTTCCTTTATTACACTGCACTTTTGTAGGTAACCCCTCCTCCAAGTCCTGGCAATCATTCATCTATTTTCTGTCTCTATTTTAGACATTTTCAGAAAGTTATATAAAAAGAATCATATAAAAATGGCCTTTTGGGTCTGGTTGCTTCCAGTTGGCAAAATATACTTAAAATCTATGATGTTGTTGAAAGTATCAACAGTTTTTTCCTTTTTAACACTGAATAGTATTCCACTGGGTGAATGTGCCATGCTTTGTTCATCTCTTCACTGATTAAAAAATATTTGGGTTATTTCCAGAGGGGTGATTATGAGTAGAGATATGAGAAACACTCCTGTATAGGCTTTTGTGTGAACACAAGTTTTCAATTCTCTAGGGTAAATACCTAGGGGATTTAAGTTTTCTTTCCTCTGTGCTTCAAATTTAGGTCATGTCTAGTGACCAATCTTCAAATTCACTGTTTATTTGTTAAGTCTTCTGAGGGCCATTGAAGGCATTCTTCACTTCCTGTACAGTGATTTTCATTCCTTGCATTTCATTTTGATTGATTCTTTCTTACAGCTTCTCTTTGCTGAAGTTACTCAGCCAATCTTGCATGTTGTTCCCCTTCTCCACTAGAGCTTTATCATAATACTTATAGTTCTTTAAAATTCCCTGTCAGGTAGTTCTGACATCTCTGTCATATCTGAGTCTGGTTCTTCAATTCCTTTATATTTGACAGTGTGTTGTTTTTTCTTATTCATATGCCTCATAATTTTTTGTTGAAAGCCAGACACCTTGTCCAGGTAGCGATGAGGCAAATAGATTTTTATGCCTGGAAATGCATTTACCTGTTCTTCTGCTAGAATTTTAGCATATGAATTTGAATTAGGAGTTGGACTGAGTTTGACATTACTTTCCTCAGCTGCAGTGCTTACCCTCAATGCACCACAGGAATCAAATTCCTTTATTGACTCCTTGTGTGTCAGCAGGCGGATGGTTTGCTTGTAGTCTGTCCCCACCCCGCTACCCCTGCAGTGTTTGCTCCACCCTTAGAATTAGGCCTTCCCTTTGTGCTGTACATCAGAGAAGGTCTGTCTCCACTCTCTTTTGGCCTTCTTTCAGCAATACCCATTGTCACTTGTTACCTGCTTGTGAGCCTGGTGGCCTGGTGGTGGGGGTGGGGGAGGGAATTCTCTGTTATTGTTAAGACTCAGTCTTAGGTAGGTGCTGTGTCTGTAGGTGTGGGCCTCTCTATCCTCCTCTCCCTCTCTTCACTATTGTTATGGACCCAAGAGATATATTCTAGGGCCTCACCTAGAGTTAGGATGACCACCTCCTCCCAGTATGCCAGGGACTTACCCAGTTTTTGGTACTAACAGTCCCTTGTCCATCTTAGGCAAACTAGAACTAGAGGTAGAAGGTTATTTTCTGTTCCTTTCCCCAGTTGCAATGGGTTTTCACCAATGTCCTAAAGATGACAGTGTTTGCTATCCTCCTCCTTAATAGCTTGAGGCTTTTGTTCCATTATTAAGATAAAGGAGAAAGGTCCTACTTGGGGTTTCTTTGTTTATCTTGCAGATGTTTATCTTGCAGATACTGCTATTTAGCTTTTCAGGCCTCCAAGGTCACGGATGCTTTCTCAGTGTACTCTAGGTGGGGTTCATGGAGAAGAGTCTGCAAGAGGGTACAAACTCTCCCATACCTACAGCTCCGAGGGGCTCCATATTCTCCTATGAGCTCTGCTCAGGCGCTACCAGTTCATGAACTATTCTGGCTGAGTTCTTTCACAACTAGTCTGATTGCGTCTGTCCCAGGTAAACAAGTGGCCATGTCTAGTCTTCCCTTGCAAATGTCTGTCTCTCCTTAGATTTGGGGCTAATTGGATATCCTGTAACCTCAGCTCTCTGATGGGTTCAAGAAAAGTGATGAACTTGCAGTCAGTTTGACAGGTTTTTTTTTTGTCATGAATGACAAAGAAGTAACATATTTTTAAGCTCTCTATGTCCCTGAGCCAAATCTTTGATTTTTAACATCTGTAGTAATTAAAAGAATATCAACTGTGTAGATATAATACATACACACATACTCTATACAGTCAGCTCAGAGCTGCCCTAGGTTGGCAAGTATACTCATACTGAATATCCTGATAGTTGGATATTCAGTTTAGAGCAGACAGGTTTGGTTGCAGCTTCAATGGACTATCCTGAAAATGTGTCATTTCCTTGTCTCTTTTGCATGCAATTCAGGAATATTATGGAAGTTTCTTTGGCACCTAGAATGTCAGCCACCAAACTGACATTCTAACTCCCTGCATATCAGGCCTTCTATTTTCTTCACAAATTGGATTTGTATCATTTACTTAGCTTTATTTTTGCTGTAGTAGTAGATTAATTCAAATGTATTTAATAAAGACATATTGAATGTCTTATAGAGAAAAAGGCATATTACAGATATAAAAAGTATGTTGAATTTTTATGGGAAATCCCAATATCTTATCTATTTAGAGATCAAGGGTGTCTTGTAAGTTGATATTTTGTGATTTTCAAGTTTATACAAATCTCTGTGTTGGGAAGACCTGTATAAGCAGATTCATAGAAAACCTTCTGCTAGCTGTATCACCTGGCATTTCTCCACAATGGCATATTCTCAAATATGTACAGGTTATCTTCATAATCTTTATCCTCCCAGAATGCTTAACATAGTAACATTTTAAACCAACTGATAAGATGGTTTTTATCATTTGACCTTTTAATTTATATTAACCACTGCCATAATTACTGTTTTATTACCTAGTACTATGCATATTGTTTCTGTCTCATAATTGTTATCTTTAATCCATAAATATTACAAATATCATGTGTTTCATTTTGTAGTTACTCAAAAAAATGTTTATTGAACATTTGCAACCCTTTTGCATTCTTCATCCCATATCAAAGGCACTCAATATATTTACAAAGAAAATATCCTTTAAAAAGAGGACTATACCGGGCACCTGGGTGGCTCAGTCGGTTAAGCGTCTGACTTCAGCTCAGGTCATGATCTCACAGTTCGTGGGTTTGAGCCCCATGTCGGGCTCTGTGCTAACAGCTAACTCAGAGCCTGGAGCCTGCTTCAGATTCTGTGTCTCCCTCTCTCTCTGACCCTCCCCTGCTCACGCTGTCTCTCTCTCTCTCAAAAATAAATAAAACATTTAAAAAATATTAAAAAAGAGGACTATGCCATTTGTTATTATTATACATATAATTTTTATTAAATACATTCATTAGCATTAATTTCATGGTTGTTTTTAATAGTAAAACAGTATAAGAAACCTAAATGACAATAGAGCTGGTTCTGGAATGATATATAAACACTTAATTCAAGTTTTTATGATTTTTTATCACTATTAAAACTTAAGTTAATAAGCCATAAAAATAACTTATTTTTGCTGTATAATTCTATATGTTTTAACATGTGTGTGGATTCAGGTAATCACTAACACAATCAGGATACAGAACGCGTTCATCACCACTAAAATTTCCCTATTACTGTCTCTGTTTATCCATCACTCCCCTCACCCCTAATCCCTGCAACCACTCATCTGTTCTTTTTCCTTACACTTCTGTACTTTTGCCTTTCTTAGAATGTTATTTAAATGGAGTCGTACAGCATGTAACATTTTAAGACCAACTTCTTTCATTATACTGCTTTTGAGATACTTCCATGCTATTTGTGTATCAATATTTTGTTCCTTTTTAAAAAAATTTTAAAAATATTTATTTTTGAGAGAGACAGAGAGAGGAGACAGCGCAAGCAGGGAAGGGGCAGAGAGAGAGAGGGAGACAGAATCTGAAGCAGGCTCCAAGCTCTGAGCTGTCAGCACAGAGCCCAGTGCAGAGCTCGAACCCACGAACCATGAGGTCATAACCAGAGCTGAAGTCAGATGCTTAGCTGACCGAGGCATCCTATTTTTTTCCTTTTTATTCCTGAGTGGTTTCCCATTGTATGTATGTATACTGCATCTTGCTTCTCCATTTACCTATTGATAAACATTTAGATTATTTCCAGATTTGGTGATTATAAGTGAAATTGCTATAATTTTTCATGTTCAGGTTTTTCTGTGAATGCAGTTTTTATTTCTCTAGGTTAAATGAGATTGCTGGGTCATATGGTAAGTATTTTTGTAACTTTATAAGAAATTGTCAACCTGCATCAGACCATCTGTACCATTTTGGTTTCCTAGGAGCAGTATACGACGGTTGCAGTTGCTCTGAATCCTCATTAGCACTTGGTATTATCAGTGGTTTGCTTGTTTATTTATTATTGCCATTCTCATAAGTAGGTAGTGGTATCTCATCATAAATTTAGTTTGCATTAGCCATAGATGGGTCATGATATGAAGCATCTTTTCATGTGCATATCCGCTATTTGGCCATCTATGTATTTTCTCTGATGAAAATATTTTGCCCATTTAAAAAATTGTGTCGTTTGTTTTCTTATTGTTGGATTCTGAGAGTTCTTTATATATTCTGGATACAAGTCCTTTTTTTTGGATAAGTAATTTGCTAATATTTTCCCCAATCTGTAAATTGTCTTTTTTGTTCTCTTAGTAGTATTTTTTGTAGAGCAGAAGTTTTAAATTTGGATAAAAACCAATGTATGATTTTTAAAAAGTTTTATGGATTGTGCTTTTGTTTTCACATCTAAGAATTATTTGCCTAACCAAGGTGTCCATCAGAAGACAAACCTACTGAGAATAGGCATTCATAAGCTTGAGCGAGAGAAGACCAGCAAAGCTGACCTCCCATGTTAACAAGATGGGGGCACACTACAGGTGTTGATCAGGGAAGGAAGGAATATTTTCAATGGACTTTTATGGATGATTGGTCTGGTAAAGATATACTACATGAACTGAAAGAAGGAGAGTGGATAGAATCATAAAGAAAAACTGGAGACTATTGAAGTAATCTAGGTGTGTCGTGTTAAGGACTTAAACTAAATTGTGACATTATGCCATGGAAACATGAATGAACAGATGGATAGGACAACCAATTTAAAGAAAAAAAATTAACTCCATATATATAATTTACCAAAAAAGAAGTAAACAGAAAAAATTAATCAAGTGTGATTCTAAGATTTTTAACTTGGGTGATTAAAAGAATACCAGGGAAGCTGGTAAGGCCACTAGTTTTAGAAAAAAAATCATGAGTTTAGATTAGGATATCTTAAAGGGGGCTTATGTATCCCAGCACCTAGAACAGCACCTGATACTCAACACATGTTATTCTTCAAATAAATGACCTTGAGACTCTGAGATGACAGGAAGGAAATGAGAAGAGAACTAAGGAAATATCTGGAGGTAATGTGAAGAGAACCAGGACAGTGTGGAATCCTGAAAGTGGTGGAGTAAAGGGTTTAAAGATGGAATATGTCACCCAATTGGTAAATACAGTGAGCAGAATGACACATCACAGAGATCATGAAGCTTATGCAATAACTTCTGGCAGTTCCAGTAAAGTGGTGGGGAATGGAATACAGTTCTGGAGGGGGTGAATAATGAGAGAGGGGAAACATATAAATCGCTTGTCATTTGTAGAAGTTTGGCGGTGAATGGAAGATTAAAAAAAAAAGAAAAACAAGAGTAGCTATGGAAACATCTGCTTCAGTTTACTTTTTTTTAAGCTATAGAAGTGTGTGTGTGTGTGTGTGTGTGTGTGTGTAAAGGTAGAGCCAGTGGCGAAGGAGAAATTAACAATGTTGGAAAAAGAATGGTAGGTATTAAAGAAAGGTCCCTTGGGACTTGACTGGAAAGAGATTGCAAAATTCTATTTCCTGCCTCAATCTTCACTCTTACCTTCATCCTTTGGGTTTGTAACCAACCTGCACAACTGTTAGAGCATTTATATTTTTCTGAAAAAACTACTAAAATACTCTGGGCACAACTGACTTAAGTGGTGCTATTCTGGGTCAATTCCCCTGTTGAATTTATCCAGTTTTGCTTCTTCTCACATTCAAACATTTCATGTAATAATCTCAATCATCATCAATTAATATCCATTGGGAAACTTTCTCTGTATTGGGCATTATGCACATTGCAGACTAATTGGGTTTTACTATGGATTCATTGGAATGGCATATTTAGTTCTTAAAGCAGAACCTTGAAAGTTCCTTTTGGGGAATCATTCCATATAGATTTCCACAGCTATAAAATGCAAGCCCAGAAATCTATTACACTCTGAGTTTTTTGTTCCTTTTATTTTACAAAATATAAAAGAAGAAATTAAAGAGAAAAGTTTCCATTTAAATGGATGACTAGATGTAGTAATACATGAATAGCAGAGTTGGTCAAGAGCAATGATTTATGCAATTATTTTGGAAGGAAAATGACAAGATGATTTAGTGATTATTTTTCAATTAAAAAATGTTTATTTTCTTATACTTGGCAGTTGTGGCTCATGTACCGTGGATCAGACTGGGCTTTGTGACCTTCCAATGATTTTTGAATGATTGTATCTATGGCTTAGACACAATTAAAAGTTTGTCTCGTTGACACTTAAAGAAATGTTCATTTTGTTGCACTTTTGAACACAAAACAAAAATCACCCCTTTCTGTTTTCATAACAGTAAAGACAGCTACAGATATCATATCATTAAAATTAATGAATGAATGTGTTGTAGTTAAGTCTATGAACTGCTAAGAGCTACCAATGACAAGTAAATTGGTGACTTATTTTTGTATTAACACTCTGTTCATTAACAAACATTTGATGAAAGTAGTAGGCATCCATTTAATGAACATACAGCTACCAGGTTAGGCTTGTTTGTTCATTCCTCTAAGTATTCACTAGTAATTATTTAAAAGTGCATATAATGTATCACCTCTTATAGAAAGCTACAAGGAAGAAAAGTATTAACCGCATTGCAGTTTACTAACTTATATTTCTAACCAACGAAGTATCTTAAAGAACTTGGGAATAGAGTTTTCCTCTGAGACCTAAATCTTGATTCAGCATTAAATGAACTTCGATTGAATGGGCAATTATCAAAAAGAGAAATGGCTCCAAGACTTTCAAGGGAGGCTGTCACTGATCAAGGTACTCACATACATGAAGATGACAGAAAATCAGCCTGTCAGTACCTAAACACCAAAATACTCCCAGCCAGTACTCATGATCCCAATATCCCCAATGCTCCCCCCCTCTCCCAGCCACATTATATGAGCTCTTAGAGATTTGGAATATCCTCTCTGAATAAGCCACTCATAAACAGTATGATCACTGATGAATCCTCAGAAAAAGAGAGTCTAAGAGGCACAAGGTGCCTCACACAACAGTGTCTGAGCTGCAGAACACACTATTCCACTCCCCATCATATGCAGCCTTTAGACCTTAAGATCTTTAAACATTTGAATTCTACAGTGTCTCTGAGTTTGATTTCATGCCCACTGTCTTAGTCAATTTGGGCTGCTATAACAAAAATACCATAGATTGGGTGCCTTAAACAATAAACATTTATTTCTCACAGTTCTGGAAGCTGAGAAATCAAAGATCAGCATGCTGGAAGATTTGATATATGGTGAGAGCCTGCATCCCAGTCTACAAACACCCATCTTCTCACTGTGTCTTTACATAATGGAGGAAGTGAGAAAGCTCTTGGGGAGGAGGGGTCTCTTTTTTTGCGGGCACTAATCCCACTCATTCGAGTTCCTGCCTCATGACCTAATCACCTCCTAAAGTCTTTACCTATTATTACACTAAGGGCTAGGATTTCAGCATATGAAATTTGGGGGATATTCATGAAGTCTGATGAGCAGACATTCATATACACTAGGGATTGTCAGTTACAGTTCTCATCATGAATTATGAAATGGTATTCTGGATTTATGGACTAGTCTTTTGAAGAGCTCTCTTAGTATCAGCAAACATCCTCAAGTCAGATCAACTCAAAACAATGACAAGCTAGAGATCCTGAGATTATGTGGCTGAGGGCAGCCTCTCTGCCTTGCTGAACTTACCCTGGCTAATGCCACCCAGTCAGTTCTCATGGGAAGAGCCAACTCTTTCAGTGATCCTGTTCTGCTCACCATTGAAGAAGCAGAAGTGAGAAGCATGGTGATGAAACCAGTAGAGCTGATGGGACCAGGGGCTCAGCATAGGCAAGAAGGAGAACCAAGCTCTTGACCTTTCTCCTTTCAATGACTAACATTCTGGGAAAACAACAAATATGTTCTACACGAGCAGCCTCCACTGCCTCTCTCTGTTCTAATTCTTTATTTATTTTCACCATTTTTCAGAAACTGCTCTCACCAAGTCCATAATACAGCAAACTTGATTATCTACTTTTAGTTTTCTTCCAATGTGTTATCTCCTCAGTTTTGGTATTAACCTTGAGAGCAGAGATGTGCCTTGTTCACTGTGTTTTCACCAGTGTCTATCACAGATTACAGTGACTGGTTCCCAGGAAGTATTAAATGCATTTTTACTGAAATAATGAATAACTCTATAATGCTCCTTATTAACAAAGAAACAAAACCATTCTCTTTTTTTTTGTGCTTTCATAGTGTTTTGTCATAAGATCTTGTATTGTCATTTATATTTACTCATCTATGTTCCCACAGAATTGTTCCCACAACTGTGTCTTGTACAACTTTGTATCCCAGCCTAGCACAGGGTCTGGCATATAATAGATGCTTAGTAAAGGTTTACGGAACAAAGTTGGTGACTTGTGTTGATTTAGTTACTCCAATAATTTGTAATAAATCACTCCAAGATGTAGTGGCTTAAAACAATAATTCTTTATTTTCTCTCATGGTTTCTGTCTTGCCAGGAATTCAGGAGGAGCTAGGTTGAATAGTTCTCATTTTTGGAGGGGTCCGTGCATTCAGGTGGTTGTGGTCAGGTGTCAGCTGGAGCTGTAGGAATCTGAAGGGCTGGCTGTGGCTGGAGAATCTACTTCCAAGGTGTGCCTCACTCACTTGTCTGGCAAGTCTCTGGCCTTTTGCCAGTTCTGTTCCTCACTGTGTGGGCCTCTCCACAGGTCTGCTTGAGAATCCGCAAGACAAGGCAACTGGCTTCCCTCAAGCAAGTGAGAAGACTAATGTTCAAGCTGCGTGCCTTTTATGACCCAGGCTCAGAAGTCACATGGTAGCATGTTCACCATACTGGTGACACAGGGCCAGACCTCATTTGGTGTGGGAAGGAACTTTTCAAGGCCATGCATATCAGGAAGTGAGGATTATTGAGGCTATCTTGGAAACCAGGTAGAATAGAGAAGAGCCATTAGAAAACAAAATTTCAAACAAGACAGAGTGTCTGTGTAGGCACTCTTCTAAAGGGAGTTGTAAACTATGAAGCCAGGAAGAAACTGTCGTTGCTAAATAGGATAGTGCCTCTCTTTGAAGAAATGGCCACCTAGATGGATTGTACCTCTCCTTGCCACACACGCCCATGCCTCAGTTTTTTTCCTGATGGAGTTGCTGACAGTCTATGGGGAATTATTCTTTCACCCCAACCCCCAAACCCCCAGATAGCATGCCCATCTCACAGAAGGGAGTATCTGGGGTTGGTTAAGATTTAAGCAGTCTATGCTTGTCTTTGGGCAGGAGTATGACTTGGTTTCTCTGATATATTGAGGCTGCTATCAAGTCCTGGGATAAAGTGCCAAATGCTTGCTTTTGGGTCTCTCAGCATCCCAGGGCTCAGTGACAGCATGTCTGCTGGTTCTGATGTGTCCCTGTTGGGACACCTGTGCTCTGAGTAGCCTGGAGGAGATCCATTCCTACAACCTGCCTCTGGGAGTCGTTTCATAAGATTAAAAGTAACTGTAGAAGAGAAGGGCAGGAACTCAGAGAAAGCCTGGAGGAACCCATGAGAGTCACATATTCCTTGGCTGTAGATTTAATAACAAGCACCCTTCTGAGCTGGGGGGAAGTTCAGAATGTGTTTACATGTTCTTTTCATATTCAGTTACTATAATACTTTTAAAGAACACAAATTATATGAATAATAGCATATTTAATAGTAATTAGAAAAAGGGGATTTGGGAATATGTAACTATTTATATTCATGGAAAATAATAACTTGCGAGGTGATAGGTAAAATTTCTTCCTACTTTTCCTTTTTTGATTGAGGTCAAAATTCCTGTATTACATAGTGTTTATACTAATTTTCTCTTAAAAGTTTGAATGTTTTGTTTTATTTAAATGTGGCTAGAAAAGATATTTTCAGTCTCTTTTCAGTATAGCATCTTAAATTGAGTACAAACCCTAAAATATGGATCTAAATGTTGCTGAATTGTCCAAATAAAAACTCCAAACAAATGTTATTATTGAACAAATGTTATTCCTTTTTCAATTTAAACATGGCTCTATTTTTAGTCTACAGGCTGAATTTATTTGCTTAGTTATGCAAATGATGGTTTATTATCAAATTCTTATATTAATTTCAATGCATTTCCACTGATATCTTAGTATATGCTAATCTTAGTTCATAAATTCTATGAACTTTTCCCTTTCTTTATTAATAGGTTTCATGTGATTAGTACAAAGGACCTAAGCTGTGAAAATACTCAGTATTGGATATAAATTTAGAGCTGGCCTTTAAAGTGTAAACTATTTCTTAGGAATAAATTAGTCTTTTAAAAATGTTAACTTCTCTTAGCAAACCACCATATTGCATGGATTGTGGAATGTTCCTTTTTTTCACATTTAAATATATCTGAAATAGGATGCATCTTAGAATTGATTGCTTCTTAGATTCCATAGAATGCAATACATTACTGCTTCAGGATATTATCCAATACTCCATCGGTCTGAAAAAGGCTGTGGAAGACACCTAATGTATGTAGCCAGGATGGTCCAACTTTCGTCTGTTGAGGATGTCAATTATTTACTCCCTACACTTTTACTTTACTACAAAATAATAAAAACACCAAAAACTCCTATCAAAAATAGTGGAAATAGAGTTGCTTTAGATAAAGGAGGGTAATTTTTTTTTAAGACTATTTTTTTTCTCAATTCTTATGTTCCTGGGAACTACTGAGAAGTTAATTCCTGAGGTTGGATAAAATGGCCTTTGATCTACTCTTTCCTTTTGTTTAAAAGGCCCTCAGAGGAAATTATATAACAATAAACCTTCTTAACATCCTTAAAACACAATTCACTACAAAAAACAATTTACTATAAAAACAATTTAAGGTATGTCACATGTATCTTGTGTTCTATTTTTAAAAGTTTAGTTCCTAAAGCACCAGTTCTTCCTAACAATGGCCTCAGCCTTCAAGGACATAGCTGGAACCATGACAAGGTTACACTGGAGCATGGCTATAGTATCTGTATAGCCTGGGTAGTTTCTAGATACAGGGAGTTAGAAGTTATACTTTACAATAAGCCATTGTCACAGTAGTTTCTCTTTGTCCCATATATATCTATACTCTTGTTAAATTCAATACTCTGTAGAAATATTAAATAGTGATTAGAGTTAATATGTACTGATAGATTAATATCTACCTGGCACTGGCTAAGTGTTGAATGTTGTACGTGAAGCATAGACATACTTCTTTAGTGTCAATGCAGGAGTGTTAAATACTCTCAAAAGTTGGTATGATTAAAAAGTTTAGGTTTTCAAGTCGGGTAATTCCTATGTACAGAACCAAGAGATGACAGACCTCCAGAATTTTCTTGAATACATAGATTGGACACAACATGATCAATTATTGCTTTAAATTTTTAAAATTATTACTTAAGGTTTTGGAATACCTCATGTAAAATTATGTTCTTTAGAAAATATAATGCACAGCTCGGCACAAAATCTATAGCACTAAAACAATTAATATTTTTGCCAAAAGGTGGTGGAAAAGGTAAGGATTTAATTATAGCAGTTATATATACAAACACATATAGACCTGTGCAGATACTGTGCCCTCACCTACTGCTATATAACAAAATTACTGCAAAATTTAGTGACTTAACACATCAGTCACTTTATTGTATTTCACTATTCTGAGGGTCAGGAATTTGAGCAGGGGTCTGCTGAGTGGTTCCTTTGTTCTACACAGCATCAGTGGGGTCACTGAGAGGTATTCAGTGACCAGAGGATGGTCTGGTCTGGAAGATCCAATAAAAGGTATCAGGCTTCAGCAGGGCATGCTGGAAGGCAGGGCTCAGTTGGGACTAGTGGCTTGAAGACATTCACAGTGGCCTTTCCAGTATGGCAGTCTCGTAATAATTAAACTTCGTAAATGGCGGCTCAGGGTTACCAGAGTATACTCCAAGAAAACTGAGTAGAAGATGGAAGTTTCATTGTGGGTTAACCTTGAAAATTCAGGATAGTCTATTTTTGAAAAGCTTCCATATTCTAATTTCCAAAGCAATCCACTGAGGTCAGCCCCAATTTAAGGGGTGAGGAATTAGACTCTATCTCTCAATGGGAGGAAAGCAAAGAATATGAGGCCAACTTTAATCTACATACAGCTAGACCAACTGATGGAACACCTGGGCACAGCAATTATCCCTAGACTCCCTCTGTCTGGAGTGCTTATGGCTGGATGGACAGCGTTTACTTCTGCAATGTGGTCTGGTTCTCTGCCAATGGAAGATGAATCCAAATCCCCAGATATGAGCAGTTGGATTCATGTGTTCTACTGCTGCTCCATTTTTTTCTTCACTGAGCCATTATGATCAAAAAAAGTCTTTGTGTCTTTTTAAAAAGTGTCTATTATTTATTAGTTTTATAGCTTTTCCCAGTCATGGACCACAGAAAGTCAGAGCTGAAAGGAAGCCCAGAGATAAAATCTGGTCCTATATTATGGATGAAATTAAGGTTTAAAATAGCTATATGACCTGCCCAAGGTCCGAAACTGATTAGGGGCAGGGCCACAGCTGGGATCTCCTGAAGCATGCTTGAAGACAGGCAATCGTAGTTTATCTGTAGAATGGGTACCCTATTCACTTGATTTCTTCCCCTAGAAATAGACCATTGGCCTTGATTCAGTCTCCTATTTTATCATGAAATATTTAAAAAGAAACTACTTGCTTCAAGTGCACCAATTTATAAGATATGATCTTATATATCTAACCTATTTTCTCAGTTCCTATTCAATAAATGTTTACGGAGTACATGCCAAGTTGGGGTATATATACAGACGACTGCTTTCAAGACATTTTCTTTCCAGGTAGAAGGCCATAACACAAAGTTTACAGTAGTCACTTTGCTCTGGGACACTGAATTGATCATGCTATCTTATCTTTAAGTATTTCTAGAACATGTTTTCCTTCCTCCTTTCATTTACAGAACTGACAAAGAGGCCCCTGATTCTGAGTTTTTATTCTACTCAGAGCACAGATTTGGAGTGGGTGATAGTAAAACAATCCACAGATCAATGGGGAAGTCTAGCTATTATTGCTCCTTTTGTTTCAAGAGATGTTTGCTCATTAGATGAGGTGACAGATAGCTTTGACTTTATCAAGCCCGTGGGGACTCTAGGTGGCTGCCCTAAATACCTGCAGTCGTGGCAGCTGGGATTTTCCGTTTATGTGGTGCCCCATCACTATTAGCTTTTGTCTTCTGCTGTGGCTAATTTATCTTTCTCTCGGACCAGCCGGGAGACGGGGAGGAGGTGTGGACAGGACTGGCCTTCAGACTGTGACAACCGCCTTCGACATCACGTCCACCCCAGCCAGGGGCTCCCGGAGCTGGGTGGGACCACTGTTCCCGCTCAGCTGGGAGGAGCCCCAACTGCGTGCCCTGCCCAGGGTAGGAGAGGGACCGGTGAACAGCAGATCCCGATCCTTCCCTGGAGACGTCAAAGGCCCTGCGAAGGCAGGCCTTCCGGGAGGGAAAGGGGAAAGGGAGGTGTGTCCCCACGGCTGGGGCTGGCAGCACTCAGGCCGGGTGGGGGCGGGGAGCGTGGCGGCAGTTCGCTGCCCAGGGCTCCGGGCCGGCGCCGGCTCCCGCGGGTGGGGAGGGGAAGGAACCAGATGGGCGGGTTCAGGCGGCGGCGGCGGTCCTGGGGCCGCCGGCTCCTCCCCGCGAGTGTGCCTGTCTGCCGCTCGCCGCGCTGAGGCAGTGCGGTGGCGGGCGGGCCAAGGCTGCCGCCCAGCGCCCTCGCCGCGGCCATGCCCGGGCCCTAGCGCGCCTGCCGCAGCCCGCGCTCCGCGCCCGGTCCCGCGCCCCGCAGCCCCCCCAGCCCCGCGCCCGCCGCCGCCTCTTCAATGGGCAACCTGCTCGGCGGTGTCAGCTTCCGCGAGCCCACCACAGTGGAGGACTGTGACTCTACCTGGCAGACGGACTCGGAGCCCGAGCCCGAGGAGCCAGGGCCGGGCGGCGGCGGCGGCGGCGAGGGCCCGGGGCAGGAGCCCGAGCAACCTGCGCAGCTCCCGGAACGGGCGGGCGGGCGGCCTCGAGCCAGCCCCGAGCCGGACGGAGACGCCGAGGCGGCGGGCGCCGAGCAGGTACGCGGCCCCGCGGTGGCCTCGGGCCGGGCCGGGGCGCCCCTGCCCCGGGAGGAAGGACGTCGCGGGGGGCAGGAGCGAGCGCCGAGCGACACCCGCACTCGGGGGGCAGGTACGCCGGCGGCTGCCGGTCCTTTGCAGCGAGACCCCTCAGCGCCAGCGGCCGTCCCGCCGCCCCGCGGGCCTGCGGTGCCGGAGCCGTTCGCCGCCGGCCTGGGGCCTGAGCGGGCACTACGAGGAAGTCCCTCAGGGCAGAACCCAACTTGAATGGGTGTTTTCTTTGCCTCTGCAGCGCAGCTGGCTGCTGCAAAGGTGGGGTGGGAGGAACCTGTCTAAAAATAGAGGATTGTGAAAACCAGTCTAGTCCGTGTTATTGGGGAAAATTACCCAGAATAAGGTGGGACTGCAAGTGAGGAGCAGCGAGCACCCTCCCCTACGGTGGGGTCTACAGCCATTGAAAGCATGGTAGGAGGCCCCCATCCGAAGTTAAAGCGCCACAGTTCTTACCCTAAGTAAGGCCTTTCAACTGAGGAGTTTAGGGCACTCTTCAAAACTCTTGTATCATCCAGAGACTTGTTGATCCGACTGTGCTTAAATCATTTGGCTAATACAGTTTGGAAGAGAGTTTAGTAAACAGGTAATATCCCTATTAACCTATTAAGGACGGAAAATAATGAAGGAAACTTTAGAAAGGAGGAACTGTGTAGCCAGCCATCTGGAGAAGGGCGCATCCTGGAGTATGTTAAGGTTTGTGGTTGTGCATTAGGTACTCCTCTTTATCAGCTATGGGGGAATGAGAGTGAAAACAAAAATGGAGCTCAATATGACCACAAAGTGCTTGGTTGGAGTAGAGGAGTTACCACCTAAAGATTAAGACTAGGGCTGCCTCCTTAATCTGGATGATCAGCTCTGTTTAGTTGAGGAAGAGACAGTCTTAGTGCAGGCTCTATGCTAAACACGTTATTTCAATCACCTGCAATTTCGGGGGTTGGGTGGGAGTTGCTGTTTTTAATCCCCATTTTAGACCACCTTGAGGCTTAGAGAGTATGAGAAGCTTGCCCGAGAACACTCAGGGAGAGAATGATGCAAGCCCAAGTATCTGTGTTACCAATGTGGAACCTTTAACCTGTGGATACTGTGGGTCCCCCTGCCCCTTGTGTTCTAGGTTGCTGATGGGTCATTTTGAATTGCAAATTCAACCTTCAAGAAGTATTAGAGGCTGGGTTCCAGTTTTTCTCTTTCTCTTGTCTCCCAGTTAAGTAACCTTCCCAAAGAAGTTTGGGCTATCAAAAAATTCCAGCCCTGATTCAATCCAGCTAACCATGTCCCTCTATATAAAACAATTTGATAATTAATGTTTCAGTCAGTTAATTGCGGCCCCAGAAAATGGTAGACCACAGCAGCCCTCTCTTTCCCCCTTTAGGGATTTATTTTTCTTGTTAGCGTCACCATTTAACTTCTTTAAAAAATCTTTTTAATTTTGCTTTTTGACTATCAACTCTATTTGTTCCCTGTCCCCATAGTCATTCGCAAGTACTACTGGAATTACTTTTAGAATATATCCCAGTCTGACTGCTTCTCACCTCCTTCACTTCTGTATTCCTAGTTCAAGGGAATATTTAACAAATGATGGTGCCATTAAGTAAAATGGGTGAGTCTAGGGAAAAAGCATCATCAGAGGTTAAATCATGTCTTCCCCTGAATTTTATATCCTATTGGACGCTTAAGTGGAGTTCTTAATTATATCGATAAATGGAGCCTTAGTCCAGGACTGCAGCTGTCATTCTGTTGGTTGTGTGGAAAGTCATGGGAGATATGTGGTCATTTCGGAGTGATAAAGACAAAACCCTGGGCACTCCTCAGTTTGGAACCTATGTAGAGGGGGAGGAGCCAAAGAGAAGGCTGACAAGGGACAACCGAAGGGACAGGAAGAAACCAGGAGAGGTGTGGCATCTGACAGTGTTTCAGGAAGGAGGGAGATATTTCACTGGCCCAGTGCTGCTGGGAGGCTGCCTGAGTTGAGCACTGAGAAATGGTTTGGTAAAATGGAGATTAGTTAGTGACGTTGAAAGAGCCATTTTGATGGAATGGTGAGGCTGAACACCAGATTGGGATGTGTCATGGGGGAAGAGAAGGCGGAGACAGGGGTTACGCAGTCGTTTGGTGGTATTTTACCAAAATAGGAAGCAGAGCTATGTATGGATCTGTATTTGAGGGGGGATTTGGGTCAAGAAAGGTTGTATATGTTTAAGATTAGAGATTCGACACCTTTGTCTGCTGAGGGGAATGATCCACAAGAGCGAGAAATTTTGATGATGCAGGAAATAGGAACAATATATTAAAGAACAAAATCCTTGACTGGGTAGGTAAAAGGGGACAGAATAGAGATTCCAAAAGGAGCAGAAGCTGGAGGAACAAGGACAGATGCTTGCAGGTGGTACATATAGAGGTTGGAGGATGCAGTCATTTTCATGATAATCCTGAGAAATAGGTAGGACATGAGTCATTATCTTTGTTTCACAGATGCTAAAACTAAGATTCAGTTAAGTGGTTTGCTTAAGGCCTCACAAATAGGTAGCAGAGTTAAGACAACCCCAGTCTTGGGCTGTTGACATTACACCAAGGTTTCTATAATGCTTCTTCACTTTGAGTGGAGCTGAAATGGATTCATGCCTAATTAGTTGGACTTGCAGCCCAGAGCCTGGCATTCCAGGTCATGTGCTATCGTTGAGCTTGAGGGCCTTGTTGAACTTCTCTAAGCCTGGGTTACCTTGTTTCTAAGATGGAAACACTTAATATCTGCCATCAGGTGTGTCATGAAAATCAAATGAAACAATATACATGTAAATGCTTTGTAAATGGAAAAGTGCTTTTTGCACAAATGTAAGATGATGATTCATATGGTTGTAGCTCAGGCTAAATAGATTCAGAAACTTGCTAGGCAGAGCTATTTTGAAACGTGTGGCAAGGACCAGAATTTAAGCTTTTCCTTGCTTATGTAACATGACAGAGTAGCTAATGTTAAACATCAGAGGATTTGGTGTTAAAGTAAGTATCTCTATACTTGTAGTAATAGTGAGAATCACACCACTTCAAAAATGTGCGAAAATTGCTTGGAGGATGCTCATCTGTCAACACAGATGGGGGTGGGGGATGATGAGAAAGGATATTGGAGGTGAAGCTCTTAGTGAATATTCAGAACTAAACTTCACCTTCTGTTTCATCATTGTCATTTGTCTTATTGTCCTGCATGACATGGGACACAAAGCACTTTCGTAATACATTGTAAAAGTACATATAGTTAGAGAATTTCCACCCATTATACTGACCTGTATCTTACACTTTTAAAATCATTCATGCTGGTGAGAAGTTTTAGAATTTAAGTAGTGTGGATGAACCACCACAAATAAGTGACTACAATCTGAAGTTCATTTCATTTGAGAGCTTTTATTGCTTTGTGTTCTATATATTATAAACTTGCTAATTTATGTCACATTGTGTTATATGGGATTAACAGATTATTCATGCCTTTGTGTACTTGTTATGGTGCAATAAAGGATGGAGTTTAGAAAGCTATTTAGTTTGTTTTAAAAATCCCCTTTTCCTTTCATGAGTATTGTTTGCCTTCTAAGTTCAGCTAAATGTTGCAAATCTGTGATAATTTTCTTTGTAGAATTGACTTATTATCTTAAAATTTTTTTTAATATTTAGAATATGTACTTAGGATACATATTCTAAAATAATTGTGGTCACAGAATCACTTGTGTAACCTCTGGTAAGGTAAATGTCTTAAATTCATTTTGAGTTCTAGTTCTGATGAGCATTAATCTAGAACATTTGGCAGGCTTTTGGTGAATAATACAGTTTTTTATTTAGTGAAACACTTTAGGCAAATGTTATTGGGTTCAAATCAGGCAAATAGAATGCCAACAAATGTTGCTAGTAGGCATCATTAAAAGAAAATGTATAATATTGTCATTATTCTGAATAGCTTGACACTTTTCAGGCTTTCCTTATGGATGTTCATTATTTTAGGTGTTGTAGAAATTTCTCAGGAAAGTTGTAGTGCTTCAACATGTAAATGGAATTTTACTTTTCATTTTAGGGTGGTGACTCCACTGAAGCAGCTGCCAAACCAAAGAGAAGCTTTTATGCTGCAAGGGATTTGTACAAATACCGACATCAGTACCCAGTAAGAGTATAGAATGTTTTTTCTAAAATATAAAATATTTGCCTTCTGTTTTTGTTATTTTGTGGTGCTAGTGAGCACACATGCAAGAAGGGTCCTTGTGCCTTTTTTATATGTCCATATGCTAGAGATTGATATATCTTTTTTCCTTCAGCAGAACTTCAAAGATATCCGATATCAAAATGACTTGAGCAATCTTCGTTTTTATAAGAATAAAATTCCTTTTAAGCCAGATGGTGAGTAATCTGCTACCTTGGTAAAAAGCAAATGTTAAATAATAACATACACCTAGTTATTCTTTGTTTATTCTGTGGTCAGTACATTCTTAATGTATTTGTTCACTGATTGGCTTTACTTTGCTATGTAGTCTAATGTGTCCTCAAAACCCTAGACCTTAGAGTTGTGAATATCCACTTGGCAAATTCTAGAGGAATAACTGTGGATTAGCAATACCTTTCCACCACTTGTTCACAGAGGCCGTTGTCTTAAAGGTAGTGGGGGCCACTTTTGTGAGAGGGAAAGAGATGAGATTTATAGAATTATAAAATACTAGATTATTAAGAAACCTTAGAGGAGATCAAATTAATCTTGTTTTAAAGATGAGGTCAATGGGTCTTAAAGCTTCAATGACTGACTTGTCTGGTCACTCGATTGTAGGGTTGGGTCTAGGATCCACAGTTCAGTATTCTTTTCACTATGCCATACCCCCAAATTATTTAGGACATAATTGAAAAGTAATATTTATATTAGAATGGTCTTTCCTATTGATTTTCAGATTCAGGGGTCAGGGAGCCCCAGCAGTCCCAGTTCAGTGTTCCAATATCCTGGGAAGGGAACTACAGAGATACTAGATCTCCATCCAACCCGTCCAGATAAACTGCTCCTCCTTCACAATTCTATAATTGCCCTCGTAGGATCTTTTCTAAGATCCTCCCCCTATAGGGAGAGGATGGGTCCACCATGGTAATATGCATATTTCACTAAGGTACCATGCTGTGGTTCATGATGGGCATCCTAATTTTATCCAGGTCAAACCAGCAAAGCTGGCTTCTCTCCTTGCCCTTATCTCTATGAAGTGACCAGATGGCCCTGGCTTCTGCTTTTTGCTCTTAATGGAAACGGAGCCAAATCCACAGCCAAGGGAGTCAGGGAATGAGGATCATAGATTGCAAAGCTTTCCAAGGAGCAGGACTGTGCATTCCTTGGTGAACGAACTGGAGGAAGGCTATCTGAAGGGTGGATGGAGTGTTGAGAGGAGGAATTCTCTGTACTATGCACTGAGAGATGCACCAGTTAGGAGTTAGGACTTAAGAACATTGCTGCAATGGCCAAATCCACTTGTCTTTAATTTTCTGGTGTCCCAAAAGTTTGCTCAGACTTGGGAGGAAACTTCTGGATAACAATGCTCTATTGCATTTCTTAATGATAGAAACACACTGTTTTATTTACTAATTGAAATAATATTAATTAAATTATTGGGGTTTTTTTAGGACCTGGGGTAAGAAAACTTTGGAAGAAATGCAGTGATTGTTAATTTGACTTTGATTTGAATTTAATAAAATTCACCCAAAGGAATGCCTTCAAATACTAAAAACATTGAACTTGATAGTATTTAACTGAATATTTTTTGTATTTCTACTAGTGAATTTATTTTTGAGGAAGTAATTTAAAGTAATAAATTCATTTATTAATTTTTTATAATCTTTATCACAAAATTTACTCTGCAATCATGTAGGGTTGGTGGGAGTCAGGAATTTTATCTAAGGTCGTATAAAATGTTAATTCTAGTTTATTATATACATTACACCAACGCACACAATTTCTATTGTGTGGGTGTACCCACACATACACATATACTTGCCAATAAGCACAAGCCTGCAATGGTGTATTTTACTTGGGTAAGTAGGAGGAGGGGGTGTTGGAAGGGAAATTATAGAGGTAAATGGTTTTAAATTGCTGAGAAAGGCAATAACGAGATTCGAAAACACCTTTTTACTCAACCTGCCGTAGGCCTTAACTACAACCTGGTGATACCTGGAAGAAACAAGAATGAGATGAGTTATATTTAGAGAAATATGTTGTGGTTTTTTTCCCCCCTTAAAATGGACTAACTGGCCACATAGTCAATTGTGAGGACCTAGACAGAATTTGAGAAGCAGGAGGATTTTGTTAAACAGTTGACCCTTGAGCAGTGTAGAGGTTATGGATGCCAACCTCTGTGCAGTCAAATATCCCTGTATAACTTTTGACTCCCCAAAACTTAACTGCTGATAGCCTACTCTTGACTGTAAGCCTTACCAAAAACATAAACACTTAACACATATTTTGTTATGTGATATGGATTATTATATCTGTATATAACTGTATTATTACAATACAGTTTAAAACTGTGTTGTTCAAGGGTTAACTGTAAAAAGTTCTTATGGGGAAACAATAAGATGTGATGAAAAGGGCTTACTTTTTGGAAACAGCAAGACCTGTGTTCTCCTACATTTACTCTTTTGTTAGTTTGTGACTGAACAAATCACACACTGTTCTCATTAGTAAAATGGGGATAATAGTACTGGTTTGGGAGAGTTCTGTGAAGAGTAAGCTGGATGATATATACTGTGTGTAACATGGGTCCTTTTTCTTCCTTCTTTCCTTTCCTTCTCCTTTCCTTTCCTTCTCCTTCTTCATGCTTCTCTCTCTCCTCTCACCTTTCTTTTATTCTTTTGTTTTTCCTGGCCTACATTCATTTTTGATCTCATCTTGTATTTAAAGAACTATATGATCATCTAGGGCAGGGGTTGGCCAACTTTTTCTGTACAGGGCCATATAGTAAATATTTTCAGGTGTGTGGGTCATATAGTCTCTACTGCAACTACTCAACTCTACTGTTAAAGTGTAAAATATATAAATGAATGTGCATGGCTGTGTTCCAATAAAACTTTATAAAACAAATGGCAGGCTGTGGTTTGTCAACCTCTGCTTTAGAGTAACACTGTCTGATGAGAGTTTCTGTGATTTGAGGTACCATTGATATTTTAAAAGTTTGACTTATTACATAACTGATCATATGGCATAAGGTATTTTTCTTTTGAAAGCATTATTTTTGTGGGGGGCCTGGGGTGGCTCAGTCAGTTAAGCATCCAACTCTGGATTTTGGCTCAGGTCATGATCTCACAGTTCCTGGAATGCCCTGCATTGAGCTCTGTGCTGACAGAGCAAAGCCTGCTTGGGATTCTCTCTCTCCCTCTCTCTGTCCCTCCCCCTCTCACACTGTCTCTCTCTCTCTCAAAATAAATAAATAAGCGTTTTTAAAAAAGCATTATTTTTGTGTGCTATAATTAAATCTCAGAGGTTTTAATACAAAGATTGATTAAATGTTAAAATGCCTTCAAAAGTGTCTTAACCATCTAGCCCATTTTCTAAATGTTTACTGTCTAGGTGTTTACATTGAAGAAGTTCTAAATAAGTGGAAAGGAGATTATGAAAAGCTGGAGCACAACCACACTTACATTCAGTGGTCAGTTACATTTATGTATCTTGAATCATGTCCTATTTAATCATGTATGTTTTTCAGATAGCATTAATATAATAATATTATTTTTCTAAAAAATAGGCTTTTCCCCCTGAGAGAACAAGGCTTGAATTTCTATGCTAAAGAATTAACTACATATGAAATTGAGGTAATGCAAGCTCATTTCATTTTATATGCAGTGACCAAATAATATTGCTATTTTATTGTCCTGGTAACTATTGAATCATTTCAGCTGACTTTTTTCTCCCCCACAGGAATTCAAAAAAACAAAAGAAGCAATTAAAAGATTCCTCCTGGCCTATAAGATGATGTTAGAATTTTTTGGAATAAAACTGGTTGATAAAACTGGAAATGTTGCTCGGGCCGTTAACTGGCAGGAAAGGTTTCAGCATCTGAATGAGTAAGTAAAGCCCCACAGTACACCAGGGGCCAGCATGCTATTTTTCCTTGGTTGGAATTCCTTGTGGAAAATAGGAACAACTAACTAGTAGATGGACCCAGGAATTTGAATTCAAAAATTAGTCCGAAATGCACTTTATTCCTTGTCCTATCTAAAGCACAACAAAACAGCAACAAGAAAGAATGAAATTCCAGGTAGAAATAAGGCCATTCTGCTTCACAGCTGCTTCTTTCTGAAACCTCTCTACTGCCCAAAGCCAAGTATGGCCTCTCTCCCTCTTGGCATTTGTACTTATTTCATGTATACAGTGTCCCAGCTCCCCTTTGTCTAGGCTGTGAGCTTGTGGCACAGTCTCTTCCTTAAGCGTAGTACCTTCTTAGATTCAATCTATAAATCAAGCCTATGACATATAAAAATCAGTTTCTAAGATGGAAATGGACTTGTTTGTTTCTCAAAAAGAAGGGAAATTAGAATCTTCATTATTTAAGTAAAAACAAAGGCCCAGTTTTGCTTAATAAATCCTAAAACCTGTGAAGAGAATTTTAATATCTTTTATTTGGAATTGATTTACTGTATTCTTTTGCCTGGATATTTATAACTTTCATTAATACTTATTCCCAGCGTTTATTTTTCTTAGTATTGTCTTTGTATGCAAACTGAATTTTTTTCTTTTTAATTATAGGGTGGTTTATGAATGCTGGACCATAAAACCAGCAGCTTTAAAGCATTAAAAAAAATTTTTTTTAGCACATTGTAATTAGCTGAACTGGGCAATTACTAAGATTAAAAAAAAAATACCCCCGAAAAACAAAAAAAACACCTAAGAATTTTTTCTTTACTCAGAACAGTTTTGAGCATCAATTAACTGAATTTTCTGGTGTTTTTTTAGAACTTTCATCTTGCCTTGCTTAAAATGAGTATGTATTAATATTTAAGCCTTCTTTTTACTTTATTAGTTATGATCAACACATTGAAGTGGTAGCTTGTACTAAAACACTGAAGATATGGGCATAAAGCTTTATGAACCTGACTAGAAGACCCATTAACTCATAGCTCAAGTTAAATTTGATTTATATAGGGCACTTATACCAGAAGTATATTATGCCTCTGCCTAAGCAATGCGGGTCACTGTCTTTGGACAGAATTTCTAAGCATTTAGGTCACACTGTCAAAGAAAGCTGTATGCAAGTAGCCTATTGACATGTAGAATGGTAAACTATCACTTTAGAGAATCTCCATCCCCACCTTCTTGATTTTGGTTGGAATAGAAATCTTGTCTAGTAACTGTTTGTTGAATGAATAAACACTGAACAAAATACATTTGCCAGCTTAAATCCTCCTTGGGGTTTTATTTTCAGATCCTCTGATAGTTGGAAACAGAAACCTTCTGAAAGTTTTAATTAAAATGATCTCCTGGCCTTTCCAGGGGAAAGGAGCCTGAATTAACTGTCATATTTCCTGTGCCCCATTCAGATCCTTTTCTTTCTGCCACCCACTGTCTCTCATTTTTCTTTCCCTGGGTGATGCACAGAGCTTTTATTTGTGTTTTAATCTGTATGACATCTTTTTTAGAGTAGGCAGGAAACTCAATATATTTATAGTAACCCAGCAGACAAAAAAATCTGAATGAAAGTGAAATGAAATAATGTTCAGTGAACAAGTGACCATGACTAAAAGAAGTGAAATACTTTTTCATATTTTTAAATGTTTTATTTATTTCTGAGAGTGCACGTGCGAGAGAGCATGAACAGGGGAGAGAGAGAGGGAGATACAGAACCTGAAACAGGCTCCAGGCTCTGAGCTGGCTGTCAGCACAGAGCCCAATGTGGGGCTCGAACCCACGAACTGTGAGATCATGACCTGAGCCAAAGTTGGATGCTTAACCGATTGAGCTACCCAAGTGCCCCAGAAGTGAAATATTTTTGAACATGAGAATATAAACATATAGACCAACCACTATTTCCGTTTTTTTTTTTTTTTCCGGTTTTATTTGTAATCACCTTAGATTACTGAGCCATATTTTAGACCCTGGAATTGCTTCTAACTTTTATTTTTGGTCTCTTGGTTCTTGCCTTTTGTGTGTCGTCTCTTCATTCACGTAGGCTTCCTGACTCTTTCAGGTCTATTTACCCCCCTTCTGTTGGGAAGCCCAGCCTCTCTCTTTTATCTGTTTTGCGACCCCAAAGGCTGCTTACAACATTAGGAGGGTTTCAGCTGGTGTCCTCTCTTCCTTTTTGTCTTTACTTGCAATATTTATTTCAAATCATACTGACACACTCAATTTCTTTCTTGTATAATTTTGTTCCATAATCCCAATTTTCATTCTCTTGAAGCCAGTGTAAATTTTGGGTTGTTATATACATATTTTATGTAATGTAAATATTTTAAATCGCAGAGTATATAGATACAGATAATTTTACTGTAAGTCAGAGAGTGTATAGATACAGAAATTTTATCTTGGTTATTCATCTTCAACTGGATGTGTGCAATTGAGCTGGTGCAAATATAGAAAATTTTATGGGATCGTATAACTCATCTTTAGGATTTTTTGGGAAAAATGTTCCATCGCTTTTCCGTATATCTCTTTTTCATAGATTTATGAAGCAGGTGTTGCTCAAGAGTTTTATCACTAAGTTTTTGGAGAGTGTAAACCCCTACTAACCTAACGCTAAGTCATCTCTGCTGTTAATGCCACATTTTCTTAATCTCATTCAAATTTGTGCTGTCTCAGAAGACTCTTACTTCTTAACTATTAAAAAAAATACAGGTTCATAAGACTGAAACATATCTCTGCTGTGTTTTACCCTTTGGCCTCAAAGAGTTGAATGTTAAGGTAATACTTTTGTGGTAAACATCCAGAAGAATGGGGATGATAAAAACTGCCAGACTTGTCTTTTCCAGTGTTTACCTAGCCTGACTCATTAAGATTTTTGCTTTGTTCTTACTAAAATGTAACGCTGTAGAACCACCCCCTTTTGTCCCTCAAGTAATTAACATCTTTCTTCACCCTTCCCAAATATTTGGCTAGTTATTTGTAAGTGAAATGCTGTATTTTTGGAAACCAAAGCAGGTATATGCATTGCTTTTATAAAATTCAGTATCTGATGTATGAAATAGGTTTTAGGACATTAGAAATAAGTGGTTGTTATGGTTGTGTGTCAGTATGGGTAAATAAATACCTGGGCTGTTAATGACACATGATTAAACTGTGTAGCTGAAGATTCCTTTAGGACGCGGCCAGGTATTTGTAAATGAGGAAACTATTGGCCTAGTGATGTAGGGTAGGTATGTTATGAATTGTGATAGATAAGCTTGGAAAACATTCATCTGATAGTGGACAGAGAAGAAGTTTGTGCAATTTGGGGAAAAAGGCATCTTTGGAATCTATGCCATTAGAAGCAAAATTTAGAAATTGTCTGACTGGCAAAAGGAGAGAGAAGGAAGGCATGGGTGGAAGACAGGTAATTAAGTGGGGATAGGTACATATATGGTGGTCTTTAGTACCAAATTTAAATAATAACAGTAATATTTATTTTATTTTATTTTATTTTATTTTATTTTATTTTATTTTATTTTATTTTATTTTATTTTTATTTCTAGGAGAGAGAGAGAGAGAGACAGCATGAGCAGGGGAGGGTCAGAGAGAGAGGGAGACAAAGACTCTGAAATAGGCTCCAGGCTCTGAGCTGGCAGTCAGCACAGAGCCTGACACGGGGCTCGAACCCACGAACCGTGATATCATGACCTAAGTGAAAGTCGGACGCTTAACCGACTAAGCCACCCAGGCGCCCCAATAATATTAATTTTAAATAGTATCTAATATTTTTGAGTTCTGCATGCCCTGCACATGTCTCAACTCATTTGATTCTTCTAAAAGTCCAATGAAATATTGGCCATTTCCCTCCTTTACAGATGAGCATACCGAGTCAGAAGGAGATACCGTAATTTCTTATAGTCGTAGGTGGCAGAGACATGGTATAAACTCCATTCTGACTCCAAAGCCCATGCTCTTAACTATGTTCTGCTAAATAAGTCAGTTTTGCAGCCTTTGTCAGAATTGTTCCAGTAAGGTAGAGTTGTTTTTGTTGATTACCTTATGAGTTGGCCAATATGGTGGTTTTTGCTGACACTGTAAATCATACCGTCAGCTGATTGCTGATGTTGCATTTATGTTTAGTACTAGTTACATGTGGTGGGTACAATACAGCAGCTGTTGTTGCAAATAAATGCTCTAGTAGATCACGTCCTCAGTGTATTTAAAATTGAACAACAATTCAGCGTCAGTGGGAATAAATTTTAGACCTAAATATCTCTCAGATATGAAGAACTAAAGAAATAAGAGGAACTTATATTCCACATTTGAATTTCACATAGACTGGCATTACATTGAAGTATAAGGGTTTAATAACTTCTAATTAATTTATCCTTCCTTTGGTGTCTAATGACTTTCAGTAAAATGGTAATGCATGTTTCCATAGCTTACAGTTCCATCAAAAACTGTTTTTCCAATACTTCTTATTCCCTTGCTTTCCTTCCCCTGATTTTCCCCCTACATTTTATTCAATCCTCTCTTCCAGGTCCCAGCACAACTATTTACGAATCACTCGTATTCTTAAAAGCCTTGGTGAGCTTGGATATGAAAGTTTTAAATCTCCTCTTGTAAAATTTATTCTTCATGAAGCTCTTGTAGAAAACACTATTCCCAATATTAGACAGAGCGCTCTGGAATATTTTGTTTACACAATTAGAGACAGGAGAGAGAGGAGAAAGCTCCTACGGTTTGCCCAGAAACATTACACGCCTTCAGAGAATTTTATCTGGGGACCGCCAAGGAAAGAACAGTCAGAGGGAAGCAAAGCCCAGAAAATGCCTGCCCCTCCCACCTCTGGTCATATCAGTCAAACTTCTATGCACAAAAAATCCAGGGACTCCAAAAATTCCTCCTCAGCTGCTCATTTGAATAGCAAAACAGCTGAGGAAAAGAAAACGACACCTGGAGGGCCTGGAGAAGAGACAGACAGGCCCAGTGCAGAGCCCAGCAGTGAAGTCGCCAAGCCAGGAAATGCAGAGGACGATAATGCTGAAAATTCAAATTCTCAACTGGAGAAAGCAGTCAGCCATCCCACAGAGAGGAAGGAAACTGCAGTTCCTCCAGAAAAAGATGAAGAAGGTGAAAATCATAACAAAGACTGTGAAAATCCTGGAAATTCAGGCCCGCCTGATGATGCACTATTACAGTGAATTATCAATTATCAGAGAACCCACAAACCTGTGTAGGTAAGGGAGGGAAAAACTATATACAATCTATCCTGAAGAACAGAGGTCGTTTCACATTTTACTCATCTGTTTGTAATTTCTGTTGTAAACAGTCTGTTTTTGGTTTTTTTATGTTGGATGATAATGAATTTAATATTTAGTAAGAGGTTTTAAGCAAGACCCAATAAATGAATGTACTCTTTAACAATTTTTAGGATGTGAGTTTTCAAGTTTTGTGTATAACAATTGCATTTAAATTATTTTCACTGTATATGGAAATAATCATGTAGTATTTGATATATCAAATAAATTTTTTGGGAGATTACAGTCTATATGAAGAAAATCAAGAGGATAAATTTCATTATGTTGCCACATCATTGGCCAATTTATGCATTCATAAAACTGGAAAAACAAATTTGGTCGTTTCAAATGTATTCAGCAAGTGATTTGGACTCTTCAGTATGACAACTCTTCATAAATTCTGGTGTGTGAAATGGATATTCTTAGGGAGCCATAATCACCCTGCCCACTGTCGTTTCCTCTTTTCCTGTCTCTGCCCTTGCTCTCATTTGCCATCTTTGTCGGCCAGCATGTGCATTTCTAGGGTACATTCAGGTGATCCCCTGTACTGACATTTAAATGGAGCAGAGGGGCTCTTTTAACTGTATTTATCAAGAATTTGCTTTTTTAAAGTAATAAAAATGTTTTTCTATGTTATATGCTTAAAAACAAATTTTGATGCAAAAGTCCAAGAAAAGGATTTTGCTTTTATGGCTGTTCCATATAAATTCGGTGCTTGTTTCTGAATGCAAATGACTAAAGAATTAAAAAATAAGGAAAGAAAATATACATTTTTAAATAGCATGCCTCTTAAACTGGTAACAAGGCAGTGGTCCTAAAACCTTGACTATTTCAGTATTCTTTAGGCTGTGAAATTAATAATATTGCTTAGTCCAGTGTATCTTTAAAAAAGAAAACAATTTGATATATCTCTAAGTTGTGAAACCTTGAAATTCAGGAGATTTAAAATTCCATATCCTCAGTTTTAGCAAGCACTTAATGTGTTAATATTGGTTAAGAGTAAGTAGTTTTACTTTCTGTAATATTATTACTAATATTACACATCAGAAAATGACTGTGGTGAGAATTTCAAAACATACCTACAAATATAGTTAAAGCAATTAATAGGAAAAAAATTCACTTTCATTTAGAGAAGAATTGGCAGTCGTGTATCTCTTGGGCTTTTAGATTCTCTTTAACCCCCCCGAGAATGTTTACTGTGTCCTATTTGTTAGTCACATCATATCATCCTCTGTGACCTTTACAATCGGGGGATTTCCAGCAGAGGATTTCTAGAAAATATACCAATAGTATGCCTTTAGAAGTATGCTTTTATTGCTTTGGAGTTTACATAAAGCAGTCTAGTTGCTCGAACCTGAGTTTATAATATATTATTAACCAAGTTGTATGTCATATTCCAATTACTTTAGAGCATCTTCTCATTTTTGGTGCCCAAAGTATCCCAGTTTTTGCTTTCTACTGTTTTGTGAAGTGAGTATTAAGATTTGGAGAAACAATTCTGCTTTTGCATTTCAATTTCTTTTTTGTGTGGACCCTCTAATGTGATGCTTGGAGCAATGTCCCCATAGAGCTCAAAAAACAGTTTTACAGGGTAAGATGAGAGTAGTTGTCACATGGAGCTGAACTGGAGGAACATGATTAATTCAAAATATCTTACCAAGTTGAATACATAAAAAAGTGTTCAGACTGCTTTCTAAGTGCAAAATATTTAAAATTTGTGACCAGATATTAAAATATTAATAAACAGTGGACAGAGACTAAAATAAATGAATATAACCTGAATTGCTTAGAAATTATCATGTATCAGAGTCCTTACAAGTAAAAACGCTTCATTCAACAATTAAACTTCTAGAATATTATTCCTAAATAGGGGTTTGATTAGATTGTACCAATTAATTTGAGAATATTTAGTCTCAAGGGAAAAACTGCCTGGCCTCCATTTATATAAACAGTGGCCTTTCCCCACGATGTTGTTTTTAAAATCCGTATTCAAATGTAACAGTATGATTCCTACATTTAATCTGCAAATAATCTATGAGAGAATTCCTCAGTGGAGAACAAATGAGAAGACGACATTCCTTTTGCAGATAAAAATTGTGAGTGTCTATAATTTTTTTCTATAAAGAATACTTTGTAAAATTAATAGTTTTTTAAATAAGATCTATAGATATGTATTTATGTGGGTCTTAAATATCAAACAGCCCTCTGGGGTTGACTCTAATGTTTTGTATTTTTAAAAACTACCATATGCTTGCAGAAATTTACTGAGAAGCTGTTTTAAAAATGCGGTGAAGCATGGCCAAATAGCTAGAAACATTATTGAATCTTTGCAGATATATAGACTTTATTGTTGTACCTTGGACTGTGAAGATATAAACATTGGCTATTGATAAAATATTTACTTGCACTTCATGGCAGATGTTATATCGCTTGGTTAGTCTAGTACATTTCTAATATTTTGTGCTTTCATATCTCTAAGGAGATAATATATGTGAAAGTATTTTGAAATACTGTAAAGTGATATATAATTATAAGATATATTTCTGTACAGTAGAGAAAAAGTTTATAACATTAAGAATATTGTACCGTTATACAGTTTCATGCTCAGTCTCATACAAAACTCAAAAGAATCTTGATAGAAGCTAAAATGTGTCTGCTTTTTCTATATCAGGTCTAGTTCTCAATTCAAAAATTATTTTGCATAGTTTTATTTTGAATTTTGATTTTGAGACTACTTTTTTTCAGCTTCGAGGAGAAAATAAAATGTGCAACTCAGGAGTTACTAGAGAAGTTCTGAGATTTTATTTTCTTTGCTAAGTATTAACAATGTAAACATGGAAATGTCATTTCATAAGTATCATAGTCATTTTGTTTCATATTTTGTTGTGTAAAATTACCTACTTTGCTTTTAGTTTTTATGCATTAATCTGAGTGAAAATATATGGTGAAAAAGGAAAAACAGTGCAATGTTATATCTGAGTTACTCTTTAAAAAGCCATTTTAGTAGGTAAATTCTCATATCAAGTGGTCAAAACCTGGTTGAGCTGATAGAGAATATTTGTTTATTGTTTAAAGTTAAATTTCCCAAATTTATAACAGAGTTATGATTGGATTAATACTCTATTGAGTAACTAAATGGGCCATTTTTTTGTCTTTCTATAATTGAGGCTCCTCTAAAAGCTTTATGTTCTAACCTGAGAAAAGAAGGACAATCATGATCTTACTTGATTACAGCTTCATCTACAGGTCTTTCATGCCTATTTGTGCTGGGTGGGGATCCTTTGTTATAGGAATGGTTTTGAAGATTTCTAATTTGTCTCCCACTTAGAAAATTCCTCTTTGTCTTTTGGGTTATATATGCTAAGTAGAAGATAGGCTGGAGTTAGACATGCTAGGATCGTTTCAAGTGTATGTGAGGTTGTAGATAACAATGATGGGGTCAATGTCAGATCTAGAAATTAGGAGTTACATATATTCTTTCAGCTTTGAATTCTGTAGTGTTTATTACATGAACAGATTTGTGTGGGTAATCTCTAGGGTGACAGTGAGTACTACCCTGCCTCTATCCCTGTTCTAGTTCTCCAGCCCACCCAACAGATTGTGTTCGGGGACAGACTGTGGTTTTAGAAATCTCTTATTATTGAAGTTAATAATACTACAGTTATAAATATGAATGCTTGGAGGTGTCTAGATGTGCCTTAATTAATGTAGATGGTTTTCATTCAAAAGTTTAAATTTCTATTCCATTGTAAAATCTTGCCATGAGGAACTTCCAAACCATGAATGAATATCAGTTATTTTAGTGAACTTACTTTGGTGCTTTTTCATTTTGGAGAAATCTCCCTTTGTGACAATATCATTAATTCATAAGGAAGTATACTTGCCACAGTGTCAACAGTGTGTTATATTTGACAAAAAGTGTTTACAGTAAGATTAACTACATTGTCACATTTATTTATGCTTTTGTTTGGTTTTGCTACATGCTATGATTTTCATTTTAAACATTTCTCAGTTACTACAGGTAATATTTGTCTGTGTTTTACTTCTTGTTCTTAGCTGCAGATGGATGCAGAAAATGAAATTCTATTAGAGAATTATTTAAAAGTTTAATTCCAGTAGATGGTTGGAGGAGTCTGAAATTCATTTTCTTATTAGAAACATTTAGAAAGCACTGTTTTTGCTTTTTTCCCCTACACTAGAATGTTATTTTTCACCTGCTTTTTTCCCCCTGATCTGTTGAGAATTATTGTTTTAGTTATTTGTAGGAAATAGCTTCTTTATGTTTCTTTCTTGAGTTAAAGTTTTCATGTTAGAGGATACAATCAAGTGCTTTGTTTCATGGCTCAAACTGTGCCTGGAAGTAGAGTTCAGAAAGGGGAGTAAAAATCAGGTGAGCATCTTGGTAACATGGAGCCAACACTGGGTTCCAGCCTCTCCAAAGTCATGATGGATCCTCAGAGCCTCCTCTGGTTTAGGAGGGTGTTGAGCTTTATTGCCCCTGGTTGCTGAAAAGGATGGATTACCTTGGATTCCAGACATAATTTTAATACATTATCAATTTTCACAAAAATATCTGTTACAGCTTGCTACCCTTTTGCAGTTACGAAATTGTGAACAATTGGACACTTGCTATGTAAATTGAATCTTTATAACTATCTTGGGAAACATTGAAATACCATTTCCGCCCACCCTTCCTCCCAGTTCTTCAATCACAGTTCTTTTAGGTTGCTCTTTCATAGGTATATATTTAAAAGTTTTTATGAAATGGCTCAATGTATATTAAAAATGAAGTGAAAGGGAAAATACATTGATACTTGTTAGGTAAAAGTATCTTTGTAAACAAAAAATCTGAAACCTTATGAAAGTATATTTAAGCTATGAGCTATATGAGTTTGTAGAACAGTTTGCATTAATCAGAGAGATTAGTTATATAATAATCTTGGTCCTAAGAAATATTTAAGTTCTATACTCTTTGGTCAAATGAGCATTATTATTTTTCGGTGCTGATAGAAGATTTAGTTTCATGTGGAGAAAAGGAAACTATAAATGAAACAAAAGATTAGAAACAATAACAAGAAGCTTACTAGAGAAATCAAGATCTAACCAATTCTAGGTTTGTACAAATGACACAATTACTGGAAGCAGATGAGGAATGATCCACAAAAGCTTTATGTTAGGGATGTGATTTCAGAATTAGCTCTGTTTTTTGTGCGTAGGTGATTAAAGGACTGGTGTGCAAACAGAATCTCATTAACATTCCCATTTGAAACTTTTCAGTAGACTGAGAAGTAGGCAAATGATTAGATACCGAGTTAAATTTTTTTTTTGCCAGTGTGTATCAATAGTTGGTGGTTTTACTAACAAGAAATTAAACTGGGGGACTGGCTGAGATAAGAGAAGATTCAGTTATATGGTTGTCTACAAATGAAGTAACTATCACCCATACTAGAGTTGACAGTGTATTGATTGTGAGGCATTACAATCAAGAGAAATAAATGAGAGCAAAGCATTAGCTTATCCCTTAATAAGCATTTTTCCCTTTTTACTAAAACACCATTTATTTATTTCCTAAGTAAGATATTGGCCTTTTGTTAGTATTACCTAAGAAGATGGATGGCCAGCTGGGTCCAGGCACTACTATTTCACTTTGGAAACTATTGTGTCCTTTGTTTTTTTAGTATTTCAGGAAAATGGGTATGATTCTTCAAAAGATGTGTGTTTTACTTCGCACATAAGCTCTAACTCTCCAGCAGCTGCTGGGTCTTCTCTGTGCCCTGTGTTCTACTGCAGTATGAATTACAGAATGCTGTGCATGTCTGTGAGTACCAATACCATGTGTATGTGGTAGGAGTTGTAACCAGTTTCTGGATCTGTAGGGTACTATGAAACACTTGTTTTATAATTCTGTAATTGTATGGCAGTGTTATGCCAAAAATGTATAAAGAACAACAGTTTTCATTGCTTACCGCTGTATTTTAAAATATTGTTTCTGAAATAATATATTTAGAGTTCCTTTAGAGTAATTATTTTTAAAAACTATTGCCAAATATACATCCTGTATAATGAATAAAAGCCACTTCATCTTGGTTAACATTTTAGCATTATGTTAGAATACATTATGTTGGTTTTGCATGATTAAAATATTTTTAAGTAGCTGGGAAAATGACTTGCTGCTTTCCTACGATTAGACATATATTTTTATGATTATCATATGAGGTCAACATTATTCTGTCTTACTTTGTAAAATAAATCTTTTATTTTGAAGGGTGAAATCTTATTTACATATGAAGTTATTTTTGTTGCAAGATTTTGGAGGGCAGGTCATTTGTATGTGTAAATACTTGGATGTTTATTATTTCTTTTTTGCTTTTCTCTAATGCAAAGTTTTAAGAGTATGTTTAACACAGATAAATGAAAATGAGTAACTAATGGAGATGGCATTTTTTTCACTTAATAGGGCTAGTCTTTTTAATAAGAATATAGTTGGCACACAAGGTTTCGTTAGTTTTACGTACAAAATAGTGATGCAGTTTCTCTACACATCATGCTATGCTCACCATACATGTAGTTGTCAGCCGGCAGCATACAATGCTTATAATATCACTGTATTAAGTCAAATTTTTGATTAAGAAAAATGCAGTTGTGAGGTGAAAGTAAAGAGGTTGCTCTAGATAACACAGGACCAGTGTGGATGAGGAAGAAGATGAGCTTGGCTGAATTGGATGGGCAAGAAAAGAGAGGAAGAAAGAACTAAGAATAGACTGTGGTAAGAGTCAGAATGAAATGACATTGTGCATAATTGAGAAACTTAGAAGAACAAAATAGCAGCCACAGTGGTGAGTGAGCATGATTTTAACTGCAGCCTTTGGGTTGAATTGTTTAGTAGGGAGGAATGCGCACAAGCAATTAGTGTCATGAAGGAGGAATGGACACATTCTGGTGATAGAGAAGCCTTTTGCCCGAAGGTTGAATGTCTGTAGGCAAAGCAAAATACTTAGAGGTTGGAGATTCTCAGTATAGTGAGAAATTCAAGACTGAGCCTGCATGTCTTTATGAACGTAAAATTTAATATGGGAGAGAATTCGGAAAAGACTTATGACATGTTCCTTATTTTAAGCCTCAAGGGATGTAAAGCAGGCAAGCTGGTGTTCCAGGGAGGAAGGGAAATCCCAGCCTGGATAAAAGTAATGATGGACATTTTGGTTTTCTGTACGTGATTGTATGCTCCGGTGATTGTGACTAACAGGCTGAACTGACACAGGGAACATATAAGGATTATCCTGTCCTTGGGATTATCCCTGAGAAAAACGTTGGATTAATTGGAAGAGAGAGCACTTTAAAATAGGTTACTAAAGACAGATTAGAGAGCCAGCGTGTATTTGATTTAACTACGCAGAAAGACTGGGTTTATGAATTAATTTTGTTGTAATAGTTAACATGCTACTATTCTATTACATTAACATGCTATTATTATTAACATGCTACTATTTTTATAACCTTAGTATATATTTAACACTACCAATGAATATATAAATATTTTCTCTTCAAATGGTGTATAATGTATTTTTATTGTGATAGAAATAGCCTGTTTTATCAACTCTCAGCTTTGGAAAAGGAAGATTTTAGAGAAAGAAGAATAAACAAAGGAGTGGTAGATGACGTGAACCAAATGAGATCTGACAGGTTCCCTTAGAATGCTGAGCTTGTCTGAGATCTTTGAATGGATGATTTGATGGTTGTCAGAAAGAGAAGTTCAAGAAAAAGCCTGAAGGAGTAAAAAAGTAAGGGCAATGAGGCATTTTGTTTACTGGAGTAGAGTTGGTTTTCAGGCCAGAGAGACTCAGATCCACATGGCAAAATCATCATTTGTCATTGGCTGTGTGGCTTTGAACCACTAATGTAAATTCTCAGGGTATTTAGTCTCTCATTGGTAATATCTATTTTGTGAATTTCTTGAAAGGATTAAAGTGTAGGTTAACCACCAGAGACATATTCGAGATATTCCTTTATGCTGGCTGCTGTTATTCTAGAAGAAAATGAGATGTTTGGGCATAACATACATTGTGTAGCATTTATCTCAATGAAAATCTATCTGTGTTTACCAGGTTTATAGATAAAGCTAAAGATTAACTTCTACTTGTAGGGTACTTTTTTCTAAGAAAGCTACAGATTGGTGATTTTATATTAGATATAGTGATATTGACTGGAGAGAAAATTCCCCTCACTGTGAATATAATGAATGTGCCAAAGAGCCCTTTATTACTTCCTTAATATTTGTTTTTGAATTGGTTTACCTTTTTTGCCAAAAAAGATGGGGAGTATGAGGCAGAGCTGAAGCCTTTGTTCGGATCAGGATCAGGAAATGATCTAGTTTATGTTAGGACACTATCAGTGCTGATTTTTATCAAAAGCAAGGAATTTTAATTCCAAACCTTTCAAATAGATATTCACTTTATATCTTAGTGGAAGGCCACTTAGTAGTTAACATTAAAGAGGCGTATGTAGTTAATTCTATGAACTTGTGGCCTACTTGTTATTGTTTACTTAAAATCAGAAGTAGGAGGATGAATAATCTTGTGCTAAATAAATATTCATCTTTCAAAATTCTAAATTATAGGCATCTTCATACTGTGAAATTTAAATGGGGTCACCATAGGTCTTGGGCCATTGTCTTGTTCAACCTTCAGAATGCCACACACATGCAACAAATGTGATAGGAAATAAATTCTCATGACATAAATAGAAGCTGGACAGTTTCATTTTCTTTAGCATTCATTTTGATGAGTTTCCCCTCATTTTCTCTGTTTCAATGTCCAGGTATGGGAAGGGGAATTACGGACTTTTATATTTAGTGGTGAGCATGGATCCTAATCTTTTATAGATAATGAAGAGGTGACATGACTTTCCTCCCTCAAATGCTACAGATGCAAGAGCTTCAGATAGAACCTAAGCCCTCTGGCCCACTATTCAGTGTGTTTGCTAGGAATGGCCCCTTTTAACTTTCGAGGACCCTTTACTATTTAGAATGGATTCAGAAGGATCAGCCCAGACGGTGGGCTGACCTATGCTACAATATTAATCCAGGACTGGAGTCCTCTCCATGGAAGAGTTTTACTCACCGCTGAGCGTATTTGCCACTGGCTATTGATAAGTTTAGCAGGCTCTGAAGCAGGTTCAAACATTTCCACGTGAGAAAGAAACCCACTGGGGCTCTGAAAGTGGACTTTGAGTACACTATCTCTACCATGTGCCTCTTTGCGCAGTATCTCATTTAGATCTCATCTCTGGGGGAACATGGAGCTGGCTGTACCCAGGCATTTCTCATCTCACCGAATGGCATCTTTATCTCCAAACTGGAGACCAGGGAACTACCTTTGAATTTTCATTTCCTCGTTTGCATCTCCATTGTCCTCATAGGCCTTTATCTGTTGTTAAAGACTCCCAATCTTCCCTCAGCCTTCAGAGAGAATGCAACCTTTACAAGATGCCACAGTGTACCTTAGTATCTTGGGTGCTAAGATATAGGGCCCAACACATAATAAACACTTAATAAATGGTTATTGAATTAAAAAATGTTTAGTGGTTATATCTTGAAACAAGATGAATAAGGGTAGGGACACTATTTTGGGGTCCATTTCTGAAATATAAAGTTTTCCTCAAGGCAAATAGCCTTAAAATGAATTATTATTATTGTTTTTATTTGAGAGAGAGAGAGAGAGAGCGAGAGCTCAAGCAGGGTAGAGGGGCAGAGGGAGAGAGAGAGAAGGACTCTTAAGCAGTCCCTACCCTTAGCACGGAGCCCGATGCCAGTCTTCATCTCGTGACTGTGAGGTCATGACCTGAGCCAAAATCAAGAATCAGATGCTCAACCAACTGAGCCCTCCAGGCACCCAAAATGGATTATTTTTATGACAAGTAGAAAGATTTATATTGAAACATTTCATAAGAGTTTAATGCTTTGACAACCTAGATCATAGTTTCTTCCTGGTTTCTTGGATCACTTAGTAACAAATGCCATTAATTGGCTATAAACTGATTTAACTGAAGTTTCAAATTTGAGGTTAAAAGGAAAAAAGTACATAGTTCTACTTTTCCTACTTGGCTTGAAATTTTAGGTAAGATGAAGTAATTTAATCACATTCAGTGGATCAACAAAGTCCCTGTTTCCATCCTGGCTTGGAGTTATATGAATGGAAATAAACAAGCATGAGCATGAGCATGAGATAAAGTCTCTCTATATGAAAAGCATCTGGAGCATTGGTGGAACAAAAGCAATTCCCTTGGCAGTTCACAGCAGAGCTGACTTTTTTCCCTCTGGTTTTACACTTTAGACCAAAACTCAGTTTGGCAGTGAAGGCCACACTTTAAAAAAATGGCTTTTCATGGGCATGGAGGAGGGCACTTTGGGGATGAGCACTGAGTGTTATGTGGAAACTAATTTGACAATAAACTATTTGTAAAAAAAAATAAAAATAAAAATAAAAATAAAAAATGGCTTTTCCCCTTAATGTTTGATTTTCTGATTATATTCCTTCTCTTATGTGAACTTCTCTTTTTCCTACATGTTGACCACCAAATTGAAATGAAAAACTCCCTTATCTTAAGGTTTCATTAAATAGAAACCCTATGGAAGTTTTCATGGATGGAAGTAAATGGACATCCAAATTTTTTTAAACTTCATGAACATTCTTTATGAGCATTCCTAAGAAAGACTTGAGTGTGTTGTATACTCAGAAAAACTTGAGCTAACCTTGACTTTGTGAAAAGGGTGACCCTTCATTTGTTTGTTCTTTTTTTTTTTTTAGCTTATTATAATGAACTCAAATTATAAAAGTATAGTGAAGTCACAAAATCACTCACCTGAAACTCAGATATGTAAAGAAAATCTGTTTTTTAATAGCATATCTGATAGTCTTCACAAGTTCCACCCTGATGATTGGTAGGGACATTGTAACTTGCCAGTGGTACTATTTCTATCATTTCATGTTTATATTTTTCCTTCTAGTTAAACATCCAGACTATTCAAAATTTGTATAAGGGCCAAAATGGCCCTGTTTCTTTTGGCAAATTACTAGTTATTCAGAGTTTATACCCTCCTCTCATTCCTTGCCCAATATGGCATCTGAAGACATTGAGGAGGTGTATTAAATATATGGCAGCAGAGAAGAACAGGTGGAAAAATTCCGGGGCGTCCTTTGGATGCTCTCTAGGCACAATAAAGTGGCTGGGCCAGCTTGCTCCTGGATGGGTAACTATTAAAGTTCAGCCGGTCTCAGCAGGCTATCTGGACTTCAACCTGCTGGTGCTCGTGATGGAGCTGATAGCCTTCAGTCTTGAAGTTCTTGCAAAGAGCAGCCAAATGGGTCCTCCTGTGGCCGTCTCAACTCCACTGCTTCATGCCAGGGTGGAAGTGGCTGCCAGAAAAGTTTTACCCAGAAGCTGCAGCCCACATAAGTCACCTGGAAGCGTGTGACACCAGGAATCCTTGGTGCCTTCCAGCTTCCTTATATGTCTGTGGACATTTTTAAAGACTCTAATATGAATCAATTAAAGAGAAGGTTATTTATGCAGAAAGCAAAAGAGAAAAAAAAATTATCCCTAAAATACACACAGAGAGTACTTTCTTCTTTAAGTAGAATCTAGTGTTGGAACAGACTAGAAAGTAAGAAGTCCATCATATACTTTTACTAATAAAGAAATAGATTTAAAGGGTTCTTAGATTCTGTGACAATCTTCCTGTTCAGTTTAGCTCTAACCTAGGTCTTCCAGCTCCGCAGCCACGTGCTCTCTCCATGATGCAAGGTTACCTTTTCTGTAAGTGCAGATTTCTGTGTAGTTTCCTGAATAGATGCAGGCTGAAAGATCTTCTGTTAAACTATATGCTACGGTCCATGCGTTTATTCACTCTTTAGGTCCAATTAGTTAAATAACTACTTCAGTTTGGAGGCATCTGTTTGATAGAGATTTGGTTCTGTGATTTGAACCTCATCTCCTCAGCTTGGCCATGTTGCCTTGGGAAAGGACTCTAACCCTTTATAAGCTCCAGTTTCTTTCTCTGTACAGTGGAAACAATGACACTCATCTTGGAGATGTCTGAAAGTTACAGAATTGCAATGTTCATTCCTGACACAGAGTAGTTAAGATACTATTATTGTTGTTGCTATTTCTCAAATACTTGTGGTTCCTGAGTGTTTCTTTTAAAGCCCAAAATTTAAAAGAGAGGAGGAAGGAGGTGAGGAAGAAGGGGAGAATGAAAAGACACACAGAGCGAGAGCCAAATCTCTGTATGATATTTTAGATCACTCTTTGATTCTTCATTAGAGTTTGTTTTCCGATTACATAATAACACCTAATCCTTATTTATCTAATTTGATGGTTATGAGAAAAATTGATATCACAAATGGAAGAAACACGACATACGCTAATGTTGTTATGATATTTATAATTATTTCAGGAATCTGGAATAATCTACTTTTTAAATTAAGGAAAATCTATAAAATACCCACCAGGGAACTTGGCAAGAGAAAGAATACAATATTTAATGGTTCAGAAAGTTAGTTTCCTCTTTATCGTCACTATTTTTGTGTGGAAAGCAAAAAGATCAATGAGGGATTTAGATTTCTCAAAAGTGTTTACAAGAGAATTTTGTCCATCTAGATAAAACTTTGCTGATAAACATTTCTCTCCACTATGAATCTCCGGGTCTCATGTAACGACTCCGTAATTGCACAAATGCTGATTCAAACTAAAGCATGGAAATTCTGCTAAAGAAAATACACAGCCCTAGGAAAAACAATTCAAAGTGCTCATTAATGTGATAAATCAGTAATTTTTGAGTGATAACTATACATATATCTATAGACTGGGTGATCTACAAAAGAGCTGCTTTTAAGTTTAAACACCTAATTATCTTGGTAAGTAGCTTCCTTACTGACACCAGGGACACTTGTCAGTATTCCCACTTGTCTATGTACTTGTTGACATTTCTACAAGTTGGGGTGCTGTGAGGGTTTATGAAGAGATTTTTTTCTAATATGGCAGGGAATTATCTCACAAATGGAAATGTTTCCAACTGGGAATTACCCTTTCCCCGTTACCACTCCTTTACTACTATCAATTTGAAGAAATTGTCATTCTGGGAATTAAACTAATAGCACAGATAGATAATGGGTGAGATTGCTTTCTGCAGTAGTCAACTTTTAAGACAGGCTGTCTAAAATAGGGATAAATTTAACCAAACATGCAAGATCTGTACATTGAAAATTATGAAAGATTGCTAAAAGAAAGACAATAAAAAGGAAAGATTCTGTATTCTTGAACTAGAAAATTCATAGTGGTAAGATGTCAGTTCTGCCTAAATTGATCTATAGATTCAATGAAAACTCAAGAGAAGTCCTAGGACTTCTTTGTAGAAATTGGCAAATGGATACTAATAGTTATATGGAAGTGTAAAGGACCTAGAGTTGCCACAATAATTCTTAAAAAGAAAAATAGTGGCATCTGGGTGGCTCAGCTGGTTGAGCCTCTGACTAGATTTCAGTTCAGGTCATGATCTCCCAGGTACTCCTGAGGGTGGAGCCTGCTTGGGATTCTCTCTCTCTCTCTCTCTCTCTCTCTCTCTCTGTCACTCTCTTTCTACTCTTCTCCCCCTTCTCACACACACTCTCTCTCGAAAAAAAAAAAAATGAAAAGAAAAATAAATTTGAAAAACTTCCTTTTTTTAATTTCAAGCCTTACCTAAGAGCTACATAATCAAGATAATGTGGCCTTGGTGTAAGGATAAACAAATAGATCGATGAAATGGAATAAACAGTTCTGAAAAAGACCAACATTGGTAGAGAGTCAATTGATTTGTGACAAAGGTGACAAAGTAACTAGATGAAGAGACAGTTGTACTGAATAGTGCTTGGACACCTGGATACTTAAACGGAAAAAAAAGAAAAAAGAGCCTTGACTCCTACTTATACTACACAAAAATACACCCAAAGTATATCATAGAACTAAAGTAAAATCTAAATATATAAAGCGTCTAGAAGAAAACATAGACATTTTTCAAAATTTGAGGGTAGGCAAAGATTTTGTGGATAGAACATAACCCTATCCATAAAAATTTATAAATTGGATTTATTAAAGTTAAAAAAATTTTGCTCTTCCAAAGATACCACTGAGAAACTGAAAAGGCAAGCCAGAGATCTGAAGAAAATATCTGCAATACGTATTTCTGCAAAAGGACTGGCATCCAGAATACATAAGGAACTCTTACGACTCAAAGATAAGACAAATGACAATTAAAAAGTGGGCAAAAGATACAACAGAATCTTCACAAAAATATATGTGTGCAATGGCCAGGGAGGAAATGAAAATAAGGACATGGAAATATTATTTATTAGGGAAATATAAAGTAAAACCACACGAAGATACTATTACAAACCTTCTAGAATGTTAAATTTAAAAAAGATTGACAATATCAAGTGTTGGATAGAATGTGGAGCAACTAGAACTTTCATCCACTGGTATTAGGAATGTAAAATACTGTAATTATGTTGGAAAACAGTTTGTGAGTTTCTTATAAAATTAAATTTAAATTTATTCATAATAGCCTCAACCTGGAAACAACCTAAATGTCTATTTACAGATGAATGGATAAACAATTTGTGAAATATTTGTGCAACTTACCCAATAATAAAAAACTACTTACATGCAACAACATTAATTAATCTAAAAAACATTCTGAGCAAAAAAAGGCAGCCAGAAAAGAATGTGTATGCTGTTAGATTGTGTATGTATGAAGTTCTGGAACAGGCAAAACGAATCTGTAGTCATAGAAGTCAGATCTGCAGTTGCCTGAGAAGGAGTTGGTGTTGGTTGTAAAGTTATGGGCAAATTTCAGGGGAGGGTGATGAGAGAATTATTATCGATTTCCAGTCAAAATCAGGAAAAGTAGGGCCTAGAATGTCCATCTAACTGGAGTAAATGTGAAGAATCTAGGAGGATAGTAATTCTCTTTATGCTTTTATACTCTTCATAAGAGGAACCAGTTCCTACAGCCTTCCCAGAGTTTCAGGTTGATTGCCTTTCTTTGCTTACAAAATAGTTCAAATTCTTCATAAACATCAAATTAAGCAGTTGAAATTCATATGAATTTCTCCTCAGTTATTTTTCTGTCATTTCAACTTCAAGTATTCTTTGTTCTGTCTGTCAGCTTAAGTGTGATATCTCCTGCTTCATCATATTTTGATTGTGGCATCTCTAATATCGGCAAGTGGATTGTGTTCAAAACAGGGAAAATAACTCCTTGAATTCGTTCCTTATTGGAAATCTCTTCCAGATTTGTCTTCTTGTCCTAGCTTTCTAACTAGTTTCTAACTAGTCTCCCTACCCCCAATCCATACTACAAATCACCATGTGAATAATTCTTCTAAAGCCTTTCATTAATTAAATTACCTGCTTCTGCCAACCCTTCATTTTGCTTACTCAAAAACATCAGACTCAGTAGTTTTCCAATTCTGGATCCTTACTATCTTTCTGAATTAGCCTCCTACTATTCTCCTGTGAACGACACATGTTGTAGCTAACATTGACCACCAGTCATTTCTTGAATACCTCCTTTCTTACCTCTACCCTTAGCTTGTGTCTTCTTTCTACTTGGGATGCTTCCCCCTCCAAATTTGCCTTTCTAGATTTTACCAGTCTTGCAAAATAGTTTGCATGATCTCTCTTTACCATTACTCCCAACTGATGTGATTCCACCTACTTAATTAAGCATTTTCCCCTTTTTCTTGCACTTGTTCCTGTATTTGATTATAAACTCATAGAAAGCTGGGGTTCAGTCTCTGACATCTCTGTTTTTCTCACAGTGGTGTCTTTGCGTCTAGTAGGAAAAATACACAAATTGAATGAATATGAAGAATGAATCATGCAAGTTCATGTGGTTGAAAAGCAGAAGAGTGAGAACCAGAACTTCTATCTTCTTATTCCTCACTCTATTACTTTTTATACCACAAGTGCTGGGAAAATTTCCCACAGGACTTTGAATTGCCTCCAGGAGAAGGATGAAGAGAGCACATTGTTCTAGACATTTAAAATTGAATCCAAGAAGATAGTAAAATTTGCTGCAGGGAATCGTTCTAGCAGAAATATTAGCTTAGATGCCTTTTCTATGTCTACTCTCATATGGTAGAAGAGCAAATGGACTGTAAAGTCCCTTATGGAAATTGTGAATATTCATTGTCTTTTTATATGCACTTTTTCTTTTTAAATGGATCTTGATTGGAGGCTTATAGCATATTTTGTACGTGGTCAATACTTTATGAATGGGTCTCAAACTTTTTTGTGTTGGAGGAACACTTTCATAGAACAGAAGATTGGATGGTCCTTTTTTTCTTTATTATTTTTTTTTCTTGAAGTATAATTATCTTACAGTGTTAGTTTCAGTTGTACAATGTAGTGATTCAGCAATTCTATACATTTCTCAGTGCTCATCAAGATAAATGTACTCTTAATCTCCTTTATTTCACCCATCCTCCTATCTACTTCTCCTAAAGCAACCACCAGTTTGTTCTCTCTATGGGGTTTTCTTTGTTGTTTCTCTCTCTCTCTCTCTCTCTCTCTCTCTCTGTCTCTCTTTTGTTCATTTGTTTTATTCTTTGTTTTGTTCATTTGTTAAATTTCACATATGAGTGAAATCATATAGTATTTGGATGGCACTTGTTGAAGGCATTGGCTTGCACCTTCATTTGTCATGGCACACTTAGCAGGCCACTCTTTAACACCATGATGCTGTTTGAGAAGAATCATGCACCATCTTGACCAGCTTACTTATGTCATTGCATGCTCCAAGGGAAGCACAAGTTTTCTTTGGTTTGGCTTGCCCTTCACTATAGCTTTTATACCTTGCACCAAATTACACATCAACATTCTGACAAGCAATATTAGGATGTATATTGGCTTGGTTGTAGCAAAAACACATTTCTGTGTGTTTAAAAATGTGATCCTTTGCCTTTGACATGACACACATGTGGGTATGTGCTTCTTTACATGATCCATGTTGAGGCAGTTATACAAAACAAACACACCATGTGGTAAAGGCTGTTGGCTATCCTCCAAAATTCATTCTCTTTGTTTTGTTGGGATAAAATTGTAGCTGGGCACATGGTTTTTCAGCCAGAGACTTGTTCCTCGGCCTCCTTACCACTCCGTGAGGAGCTGTGACTGAGCCGTTGCAGTAGAATGTGAGAGGAATGACATGTGCTTCTCCCAGCTGTGAGCCTTATAGCACAGTGTGTGCTCTTCTTTCATAAGCTGAACTTAAATGTGCTCATGGACCAGCTCCCACCATGCAGCAAGGTCAATACCCTAGACTAGAGAAACTTTTTCTGTTAAGGGCCAAATAGTAACTATTTTCAGTTTTGTGACTATACAGTCTTTGCCTTAGGGTACAAAAGCACCCAAAGATGACACATAAACAAATGAGCTTGGCTGTTTCCAATATAATGTTATTTATAAAAATAGATGGCAGGCTGATTCGGCTCACAGGCCTGCAGTTTTCTAACTCCTCCTCCATGGCGAAGAAACTATGGAGACAAAAAGGTGCCCAAATGACTCTATGGAGCTGCCCACCAGACCAGACCACTCACCACAGGACTATTTACGAGAGAGAAATACATTTTATTTTCTTTAAGCTGCTGTGTTCTTGGGCACCTTTGTTCAACAGTTTGGGTTTCTCTCCTAACCAGGACACATTAGCAGGTGTTGATCTTCCTTAGGGTCAATTTCCCATTTGAAAGCACGAAACTTTAGTTGGGCACTAGCCCTTTCAGATGGATTCCTCACTATGTCTTCTTCTCTCAAGAAGGCTTTAAGTCACTCCTTCCTCTCTGTCCATTTTGTTAAGGAAGAAAGATTACTTTTCCTAGGAGCCATCTGTCTATTTGGCCTAAGGTCTTATACTTTCTTGAAACCAACACAGGTATTCCAGAGTCTTCTCTGATATCTGCCAAGCTTCCTGGGGAGCAGAGTCATATCTAGATATAATATGCGAAGGAGGATTTTTGATCCCTCCTCTACCCAAAGGTCTCTTTCCTCTCTTTAGATGTCTCTTCTGTATCTCTACCTAGTGTTGGATCACTGCTTTTGCCTAGCGGTGAATTAAAGTGACAGTTCATAAACCTTTATATGTCTTTTTCCCCCATTATTTTGTTTTGTCCAAATTTTTCCAAATTGCATAACATTTAGAGAAAATTTGGAAAATATAAAGTTAAATTATAGACAATAGAACTCTCACACATAATCATGGCTAACAATTCTGGTGCATTTTTTTATTCCTTTTTGGCTTGTGTTTAGGCATAATTTAAGAAAACTCTTCAAAATCCAGCGGGATAAGATGTAGTAATTAAGCCAATGGAAACTGGTGAATAACAGGCAGCATGGTGAGTTTTTTCTGCCTGAGGATCAGGAAGGGTTGGATGGAAAGAGTAGTATTTCAGTTAGGTCTTAGAGTACAAATAGCATTTTGAAGAAGAGTGAATAAGGGAAAAATTTCTATGATAAAAGAAAAACATGGAGGCATTAAAGTATACATGTATATGAATAATTTAATGGCTGACTGTGGTCCTGAAGAATCCATTAAAATTCTGTGCTCCGGTTTCCTTGCTTATGCATTGGGATAGTCATATTTGCCTTTTTATCATTTTATAAAATGGAATATGTTAAGAAAATCCCTTTTCAAGTACTTTGAACTTTTCAAAGGAAAGACACCTAAAACTCTCCAGCATAATTGAGGTATCAGATTTTTGCCACTCTTACTATTTTGATTTCATTCACTATAATAAAGTGAAATAATCCTCCTAGTCCTTTCAATGAAAAATTTATAAGAAAAAAGTATGTTTTTAATAAATATTTATTTTGTCATCTAGGTTGTATTTATAAGCAAAAGCTTATAGAAAATCATACTTATTTTATAGTAAATAAGAAAAACATTAACTTAATTTTTCTTATGTGTTTTTTAATGTCTCTGACTATGATAATAATACCTCACAATAACTTATAAAGTTAATTTTGAATTTTAATCATTATTAATTCGGTGTCTCAAAATTAGGCTGTGTTATTCAAGTACCACTCTTTAGTGTCATGAAAGCAAATCACTGCTGTGTGTTCAAAAATAAACATTTCAACTGCAGACACTTGCAAATAGTTCAGAGTATGTGTTAATGTGACATCTATTACATTTCAGATGTAATAGCATTTCTGCTTCTCAGGTAAAAAAAAAAAAAGCAATCTAAAAAGCAATAGAATAAAGAGAAAATGTTGACAAGTAAACTGCATAAAACCCATATGAATCTTTGGAAATGTCAGATCTTTACTCATTATAATCTTGAATTCCCCATGTTTTATATGATAGGCATTCTAGCCTCTTGTTAGGTACCATGTCATATAAAATTGTACGGGATTATAGTCATATTTAAGATTGTATTTTAATGTTTGCATGGACTAAATCTACTTATTTAAACAAGAGTAATTTCACTGTCACTCTGCAAGTTAGATTTTATAGTTTTACTAATCAAAAGTAGGTTTATTTTTAAAGAAACTATAATTCAGGTATGGCAGGTATAGAAAATAAACTCAAGTGTATGAGAAACATCCTGGTTCTTACTGCCTTTACATGAAATTAAACAGACTGAGTTCCACCTTAACAGACTTCCAGGAAGCCCAATCTCAATCAGTGTTGGGGTCCCTGATTCTCTTAGGATCACAGCCTTTGGGAGGTTCACACGATGTGGGATCAGGAAAATGGCCTCTATTTGCTGGGCCATCATGATCCCAGCTGAAATATCAAAGCTAAAATCCGTGCTTCCTTGAAGTTTCATGGCTCTCTGTCCTATAGTGAGGACAGGGCTGGCAACACGGGGTTCTCTCCAGCCTAGGCACATCATGGAGCCATCTTTTTGAGGTCTTGTTACATTTTTGTGGGGACACTGTGCACAGCGATGCAGTTTGTACCCTGGACAAAGGGCTAAATTGAGGCGGTAAAGGGACTTTGAACCAGGCTGCAGCCTGTTCACAGGCCCTATGCCCTGGTATAGGGCTGATGCCTTTTCCTCTGGACAAAGGCACCATTTGTTCCTAAGCCATGCTCCTTTTGGCCTACATCTTCCCAGAGGGGGCGCGTTTCCTAGTTGGCACAAAGGCTTCCTATATAGATTAGCTGTCACACTTTCCTCCTTTTGGCATTGTCACAGAGGCCAGCACAAGTTGCTGCCATTCACAGCCTCAGGATCGCTTGTCTTCTTCCTGCCAAATGAGGAGGAATCTCTTCTCTCCGCATGGCTGCTTCTCAAAGGCATTGTTCTTCTCCCTGTCTCTTCCAGGACTTGCAGCCCCATCTCTTTTGAGGATCCATGATTTTGCAAACAAGTGAAAAGGCCTGTGGCTACAGGTGGTTTGGCTCTCTGCTTTGCCAAGATAGGCGTGTAAAGGAATCATCAGGGTCTCGCTACTCTCTTGCAACAGGAGACAGGTAGAAAGTAAGAATCCAGGACACACCCTAATACTCAAAAACACCCAGCATACAAGGGGAAATATTTAGTTATGATGTTTATGAATTGCCACTCCTCCCACATCTAAGGAGGAAGGACCTGTTCTCTGGCTAGACCATTTGCTGTGGACTTGGGAAGTACTGTACAGGATGAGGAATGAGGTGGGGAGAGCCCAGAAGTCAATATGAAGGATAAAAGAAAGAAAGGAGTCCTATAAGGCAGAGAGGAGCTGCAGCAGAGAGAACAGAAAGGGGCGTCCTGAGGAAGAAGTGAGGCAGTTGACAGGACCATGGGATGTACGAGAGAGAGCTGTCTTAGATGGTCCCTGGGAACTCCTGCTGTGCACTCTAATTCTTACACACTTTTGCCTCAAGAGACTATGTGAAGATCTCATTGCCTTTCCAGGCTTTGGGGTGGCGGGGGGGAAGGAGAGATTTGTTAATTTTTAGGTCATGTCACTATGCTGAGATTGTCTTCCAGGTGGTCTCATATAGTTGGGCACATGCGTATTCTGTATCATCACCAGGGAGTGTGCTGGACCCCACAGCCACAGAAAGAAAAGACAGGATCAAGGATAAGGATCAATAAGTCAAAGATGAACTGATATACTCCTATGACAATGGCTAAAATTAAAAAAAAAAAAAAGGAAAATGCCAAGTGCTAGTTAGGATATGGAGGAACCCCATATTCCTTCACTTATAGGAGCTTAAATTGGTATAACCATTTGGGAAAACTATTCAGCATATCATATATATATGCTATGACCTAGCAATTAAACTCCCAGGTGGATGCCCAATGGAAGCACACATATATGTGCACCAAAAGACAAATACTATTAATTATAGCCTCAAACTGCCCATCAAGCTGACATAACTTATAAGCAAATTGTAATATATTCAAGAATGGAATTTTATAGGGGCACTTGTTTGGCTCAGTCAGTTGAGCATCTGACTCTTGATTTCAACCCAGTTCATGATCTCAAGGTTCATGGGATCGAGCCTCACATTGAGCTCTGTGCTGACAGTGCAAAGCCTGCTTGGGATTCTCTCTCTCCCCTCCATCCCCAATCACATGCATGTTCTGTCTCAAAATAAATAAACATAAAAAGAAAAGAATGGAATTCTATACAGGTCATTTACAACTATACAGGGCAATAGAGGTGATTCTCACAAGCAGAATGTTGAATGAAAGAAGCCAAATATAGTCGAGTTAATACTATAAAATTCTATACATATAGAGTACAAAATATAGGCAAAACAACATCGGTGGTTTACCAGACAGGATGGCGGTTACTATTATGTAAGTGCTGGTGATAGGACGGAAGTACAAAGGAGGCTTCTGGAATGTTGATAATGTTCTTTTTTTAACCTGGGTACTGTTTTTATTAGTGTGTTCAGTTTGTGAAAATACAGCATGTAGTATAGTTATTATGTGCGCACTTTTAAGTATGTTTCTCATACTTCAATAAAAAGTGAAACCCCCCAAAATGCGTTTAAATGTCATACATGCTGGCTTTTTTTTTTTTTGGATAAGACTGTAGTTCTCTCATAAAAATACTGAGCAGGAACAGAATTGAATAATGAATCATTTTGTATCTATCAAATCCTGACACAGAGAACTGAAAAATATTATTAGTTTAGCAACTTGGGAAATGAAATGATCTTTTCTTAAAGATAATCAACATCAGAGGTTGTGTGACATTTTTGTTTCTCCCACAGTAATGCCAAGATGAGAGCAAAGATTAAATGAGATCATATTATACATGACAAGTGTGGTGTCTTCATACAGTAGAATCAATAAGTGAAGTTATCTTTATTTCTAACGGCTGTTAACTATGCGGTCCAAGCAGAGAGGCACACAATTATCAACACAGTATGTCCTTACAGCCTTGCTGCTGTTGCTTATCTGTACCTGAGGGCTTGGACAGGATGCTAGTCCTGGTGTGTCTGGGGGCCCCTGTGTGGTTTGTGGAAATACATTTGCTTTTAAAGAATCTAGATGAGCAACTAATGTTGCTCAACACTTATTGTTTGCTTTGTGCCAGGCACTGTTCAAGCAGAGCTGATTAGCAAGAGGGGAGAAGCTGGTACAAATTGCTTGAACCAGTGGTCTAGAAGGAGGCTTGGGGTGTGCAGATATCGTGTATCAATGCAAATTTTAGATGAAATTTTTTTCTTTTTAGTTGGATGACTCTGTTGGTGGGGTTTTCCTTTTTTTTGTTTGTTTGTTTTTGGTTCTCAACCTTTGAAGTAGGTAGTATTTCACAGAGGAGAAAACAAAATCACAGAAGATTAAGTAATTTGTTCCATGTCATACAGCCATTAAGGGGCCGAGCCAGGATCTGAACCCCAAGAGTCTGAATCCAGAATCTAAGATGTTAATAATTCAACTATGCTGAGTACTTGTTACTTGTTCACGCTTATGTCAACAACTGCAAACAGGACAGAGAAGGATGGGCCAGCCACAGTGCAAAGGCAGGAGGCTTCAGGTGTTAGAGATTAATCCAGACAGCAAATGACGTCTAGATAAAGGAGTCTTGGAAGTCTCTGGTAAATGTTTTGCTACAAGGTTTAAAACATAATTCAAGCTTATTTAAAAGTCTGAAATAGTTTCTATACAAAAAAGAAAAGGCTCCATCCTAATCAACTGGATATATATTAATACCAAGTAGTCATTTAAGCTATTCTGTCTTATTTGAAGAGTTTTTAATCAATATTCTGAGATAATATACTTCAGTTGCCATAAAATTCCTTTTTGCATTTTTTACTAATTTAAAGTATTCTTCTCCCTGTCAACCAACATTTAAAATACATTTCTTTCATATTAGTGCGATTTTATGTGCCTGTTAAATACCATGTGGAAATAATCAAGTCCCATTATGAGCCCAATGCCAATTCAACACCAGTTTCAAAGCAGTTTACTTACTTAGGGTCAGCAGCTATGCACTTTTTAACTTGCAGTTTAACTTTTAAAATCCCTTTGTTTTAATTTTGAGTCCATTTCTTTGATGTAAGTTAATTACTTTGGCAGGATCTGGACCATGTTGGAATTTGCACCAGTGGGAACCAGCCCTCACTACAGCAGGTGGCCTGCTGTGGATGGCACGGATAGTGTCTGGTGGGGGAGGCTTATTGTTTCCTGCCAGATGACTAGCTTTCTCTTTTTCCTTCAGGGACTTTCATGGGCTTCTTCAGATCACTCGAGCTTGAGTTGGGAGAGTAACTTCAGTTACTTAGAGAACTAATACAGATTTCCCACTAGCCTCATTTTCTTGTAAAGTCTTAGCCCGGGAATTTGGTTCCTTGACCACGTGTGTAGCAATTAAGTCATTTGAGGAAATGATAGAGCAAAGAGGAATAAAGAGTGGTGATGTGAGGTCTACTAAGGAAAGGGTAGTTAAGTCTGAGAAGGTAGCATTTACAAAGAACTCAAACTGTAAAAAGACCTCCATGTAAAGACCTGGAGGAAGAGCATTCCAACAGAGGGAAGAACAGGCACCAAGATCCTGGGGCAGGAATGGACTTGATGTATTTGAAGAAGAGAAAGAAGGCCTGTGTATGTGCTAGAGTTCAATGACATGAGTTGGGGGTGAGGATTGGCAGAGAAGATAGAAAGCTAGGCAAAAGGGGTCATAAGAACCCATATCTACCAAGATGAGAAAGACCTCATTTATTTCTTACAATGGCCCTTTGAGATGGTTCTATTATTCCACCTATCCTATATGATCCTTATATCTATCCTATATCTCTCTGTATCTCACCTATATCTAACTTATATTATTCCTATATCTCTTACAACAGAGAGGAAAATCAAGTCTTGGGGCTGTAGGGTAATTTGGCCCTGAACACGCAATTAGAAAGTAGAAAGAGATTTGAGCCCATTCTGTCTGAATTCAGGATCCATAGCCTAGTCACCATTCTAAGATTACCTTTTAGTTATCAGCCAACAACTATCATTTTCAACATTATTTGTTTATTTTATTTCAGGCTTAAGATGAATTCCTATATTTTGAAACAGATCTGTGACATATAATTTTATTTTATTTTATTTTATTTTATTTTATTTTATTTTATTTTATTTTATTTTATTTATTTTGAGAGAGAGAAAGAGTGCGAGCAGGAGGGGCAGAGAGAGAATTCCAAGCAGGCTCTGCATTGTCAGCACAGAGCCTGACATGGGGCTTGAACTTGCAAACTCTGAGATAATGACATGAGCTGCAATCAAGAGTTGAATGCTTAACCAACTAAGCTACCCTGGCACCCCTGAAGCATATAATTTTACAAAGGATCTTTCCCATCAACTATTATAATATTAAATTATTACTAAATAGGTTTCATAACTTCATCTTCCATGTAAACCATCGTCCTTCAAATGTTTCTTTTCAAAAGAATAAGACTTTGAACATCAATGTGTAGGGAACAAACAGGTAAGTGGCCTAAGAAAATTTCCTCAAAGAGAGAAAAAAGAATGAATAAATGTTTTGTTTCTCTGATTAAATACTGATTTCCCTAAGATTTTTACTTATGTATGCATATATATGTATATATGTATGAAAAATTTATACTTTTATTAAAAAATCTCTTTGCATATTATTTGTGAACTGTTTTAAGAATTATTTAGTTTAGTTTTAGTCTTCAGGATTACCTTCAAAATTCAAAAAAAAAAAGTCTTTAGGTCTCAGCTTTGAGGTGTAGAGCAGTTCGTCTATCTCTTAGTATCCAGTTTGGAATCATAATATGTACTCTGCTTCACTGTTTTATTCTGGATCCTGTGATTTCAAGTAATGGAGACTCAGTCGAGCTAGTTCAAGGAATAATACTAACATGAATAGTAGTTATCTTATACTGGGTTTTCTAGAAAGTAGAGATTGAAGCAAGTGAGAATTTCAAAATCTGAAGTTGTTTTGGGAAAGGCAAAGCCAGGGAAGCCAGAGCAGGGAAGCAGGGAAACTGCAAAGAAAGATGAATCATGAGATGTGATGCATAACCACCTTGGCTTCTGTTCGTGAGAGCTATGACGAGACATAGCAGGTCTTCTAGGGACTTCTATGGAAAAATTGTGTTTTGGAGCAGCCCAGGAATGTGGGAAGGAGGGGGTTACTGCCTGGCTCCTTCTCATCGCTTTCCCATTGATCTGTTTGCTCCTGGGGGGTCTGATTCCTTCTCGGTTTGCATCGTGAGGCACCTTCAGTGACTGCTCAGGAAGCTTGGCAGAGCTGCCTGGGATGTTCAGCAGAGGGACTCTGCACTGCCAGCAACATGGACAGTCTGGGAGGTAGGAGGTTGGGAGAATTTGAAGAGTATCTAAGATTTGTGTCTGATATATCTGAAGGGCATTAGGGCTGAGCATTATGCTCAGATTATCTTATTGAAACTTCATCAAAACCCTATGAGGTAGTCATTTTATGCCTTAATTTACAGATAGGAAAATTTAAATAATAAGGGCTAGAACTAGGCTTTCATGTAGGAAGTCAGACCCTAAAGCTCACGCCTTCACCCCACTGTATTTCCCTTTTGAAGCTCGTCCAGAAGGTCTTATTAAGGTGATGAAATTCCACAGAAATATACAGTGGACTCTCCTGGGAAATATGTTGGGAACTGGACCACCATTGGAAGCCAGGCCAAGCCAGATGTTTGAGAGTTGTGTACCTTCATGGCATATCTGCTTCTTCCTATAGTTCTCATCCTTTATCTTACTCTGTGAGTCAACAACCTTTGCTCCCTCTTATCTCTAAGTAATGAATAATAACAGCCTCCACTCACTTTCTGTCTCTTTTCTGTTCTCTGTATTCTAACTCATGGTATTCTAACTCAGATTCTACCCTGTGTACATTTGTGTCTGTGTCCTGGTTTGCTCTTTCTACATTTCTCAGGGAAGCATTGGCCTAACATAGTTTTTAGAGTGTGTTGGAAAATAGCCCTATTAAGTTTTATTAAAAATGAATTCATTAGAAACTATGGATATCTCACAAGAACCCTGTTTGGGATGTCCAGAAGGTCTCAGAAACAGGCTCTGAGGAACATCCATGTACGTGCCAGCCCTGGAAATTTCTTTTTCTTTTCTGCCTTTGTATAACATGGCCTGAAATTCAAAGCCCTTGAAAAGAGGGTCTGACTGGCTGAGTGTAAGTGATATACCAGCCCTTAGCTACACCAGGCAATTTTCAAAAGGAAATTACTTGAAGGAGCCTCCAGTGATGCCTGGATTCACTTTCCCAACAGGGTTGCATGTAATAAGGGAGATGATTACCTAGGAGGATATTAGGATGCTGTAAGAAAATGAGGGGATGAATATTGGGTAGACAAAGTAGGACAAATGTTTTCTATGCCCAGTCCATCTTTTATCTTACCACGACACACCACTCACCATTTGTTGGCCAGTCTATAAGTGGGCTATTCTATAAAATTGTGGCCAGCCTTAACGCATTTCAAAGTAAAATATAAATGACTTTCCAATTATCTATTTTGAATTATTCATGCCATCACTTTCTTCTGTTCACACATCCTAGATCTAATCATAGAAAATGACTATATTATAACCATTTATCAGACAACACTCTGGCATCACATTTCTTTATTTACAAATACTTCTTCAGCATAGATCTTTAATTTACCACTGTGTCAGGTGCTATGGGAGATAGAGAGGTACTGGATACAATGTGATGATTGCTTTTTAGGTGCTTAGAATTGAATATAGGAAATGTAATACAAAATAAATAATATAAAATAAAATAATAGAATATAAAGGAGTGCATAATCAAAGATTAACATGTACATCTATGTGTCGGGGGAAGGGGTAGCATGGTTGAGAGCATAACTGGTGTTAATGTAAGAGGAACTAGATGTAATTCTATTCTCTTTGGCCACAGCCCTGTTATGCAGCTTTGCAGGGAGGGGCTGCTGTTCTGCCATTTGTAAGTGGCATAGGGCTGACCAGCCTGTCGACAGCTATCTTTCTACTGTTAATGTCATAAAACGCCTCTGGCAGCATAAATAACTTTATTACTAAGCTGTAAAGTAGAGCAAGTTATTAATATTGTATGAATTGCATTATATTCCATTTTTTTTTCTCTAATGGGGAGAGATCTCACCATATTCTGGAAAATATATCCTTGAAACTGCTGAGTAGCATGTATTGAAGGAAATTAATTAGGAAGCCCCATTGCTGCTGGAAATTTTGATTGGAAGCTGGTTTTAATAAGTTCAGGTTTACTTCTAAGATGCTCATTTTCTTTAGGAATTCCATGATTAAGGCAGCCTCACTCTCAGTGGTAACTACACAGAATTGAATTTTACTGTGTAGTGTAAACAGATCTGCGATCGATGAGATGACATTCGGAGCGTTATCAAGAGGCTTGTGAACTCCTTTGTTGTGAGAGGTAATTGACACTGAAAGCCTTTGAAAATTGAGGTTTACAGGAGCAGGCCCAAGTCAATGATGTTTTGTTTCATCCGAGGTATTTGAATAAGACATTAGTTGGCGGGTACTAATACCACTTTACGAAGCTCAAGCTTAGGCAAGACATTAACCTCCTCTACAACAGCAGAAGTTAAGTTAGAAAGGATAAAAATAAAATTCCCTCCAGATCAGTGCAATTACTCTTTGAGGAACAGAGGAAGAAAGGGGTCTACAGATATCACAGACCGAGCTTCGTTTGATAGAGGCGTATTTATTTCCCTCAGGCTATTAATAACCACATGTTAAACTTTCTCCTTTCTTGATGTAAGTTGATTTTAAAACACAACCCTCTGAAACAAGTCAGGATTCTAGTCCTGAATTTTCTATCAGCTCATATGATTTTCAGCTTTTTTTGTCCAGTGACAGAAAACACTCATATTATTGATTTGTATAATATTCATTTCCCCAGGGGGGTTCCTGGGTGTGTGTAATTCCTGGCTCACTTCCAGCAGATAGACTGACATCCTTGTCTCCCACTATCCAAATGTCACTATTTTATTAGAAGTAACAAACTACTGTGACACACTTCCAACTGATTGTGACCTACCAGGTCTCTCGACACCTGGCTGAGACCTGCTGTACACACGGTTTGGCTGTGCATGAGTGAATTGCCTAATTCCTCTGTGTTTTATTTTCCTTACAAGTAGGCCTCTTCCAGCTCTGAAATTTTGCCAGCACGCTCATATAGCAGTAACCAAGCCAAATGAGGCCTCTTTGTATATTTAAATCCTGCTAACATAAGAAATTGCCCTACTTATTGGAAGTCAGAGTTCTTTGAACACCATATTCTAAATTTGACAGTGGCATGGGGATATGATTGGGCATAGTTAAACTTACTGGCATTCAACAGGGTTATGGCTCTCCTTCCTTAAAAATATTATTTCTTTAATGTCCATGCTGGACTTATTAACCATTCAACTATATTATGATATACATGTTAGTGTGGTATAAACATTAAACATATTTGCAATTCATTCCAGCCATTAGGGCACTAGCCTCTGAGTTCCATGAGAGCCTGGCCTCTGGTCTAGTTTATTCCTATCCTCACAGTCTAGCACAGACAAGATGTCCATAATAAAATTTGTTGAGTCAGCTAACAACTTCCACAATAATGGCAACACATAAAGTAGTGGTGTCTTTTATTTTTTGTATTATCAGACTCTTTTTGTCCACATGTGATTGAAACCCAACTTGTATGAACTTAAGCAAAAAGAAAAGATGTTTTTGTGTGGCTACTCCTAAAATGGAAAGTGGGTGCCTGTCTGAGAAGTACTCAGGGACCCAAATCAAAGGCTTTCTGTCTCCCTCGGTCATCCTTGATTTGTTCTAGCTTCCTCTATGCGGTGACTCATGGCCACAGGTAGCACCTCCGTTCACATTTCAGTTTTACCATCAGAGAGGAACCACCTTCTTTCTTAGTTTGTCTGGCTCCAGTTTTTTACCCAGTGTTCATCGCAAAGGTGAGGGGCAGGGCAGGGTTCAGGAAAAGGCCTTTTATCATGGATTTGTTAGTTCCTATTTATTTATTTTATATGTTTGTTTATTTTTGACAGAAAGACGGAGTGTGAGCAGGGTAGGGGCAGAGAGGGAGGGAGACCAGAATCCAAAGCAGGCTCAGGCTCTGAGCTATCAGTACTGAGCCTGACGCAGGGCTTGAACTCATGAATTGTAAGATCATGACCTGAGCTGAAGTCAGACACTTAACCGACTGAACTGCCCAGGTACCCCAGTTAGTTCCTGTTTAAAAGCAGATTAAAGAAGGGAAAGCTTTAAATGGTATATCTTAAACATTTTATTTTAATGAATTAGTTTGCCCATCTTTTGATATAAAGCGAAGATTTTTTTTTCTTTAAACTTAACTCTGGGACTATTGTTTGGAGCTCTATCTTGCTCTTCTTCGAAAAAAAAACTACCAGATCTTCATGCAACTTTTTAACTATGATTTCTTTAAAATGGAGAGAAGACTTGAAGATATATGTAATCAATCTGAATGTATAATCCTAAATGTTTAAGATCACCCCCCTCTGTTGTGTATATGGTATTTTCCATAAATTATTTGACAATTGTGTGTGTGTGTGTGTGTGTGTGTGTGTGTCTCCATATTTCTGAAAACTTTCAGGATACATTTCAGAAAAAAAAAGTTTTATTTCTGCTGTACTCATTTTTTGTTTGTTTAATATCTAATACAATTGCATACTCATAATAAAAAAATAAATAAATTAATCAAAATAAATAAAAGTGGCATAAAGTTGTGGTAATAAATGCAGGTGACTCTTGATTAGTATACAGCTTCAAAAGGACACCTGAGATATGCAGACATTCTGAGAGATGCCAACCAGCTGATGCATAGTGTACCCTCTGGACCAGCTGGTTTTGTTAGGAGGGGAAGGAAGAACATCTGTGGCTGTGGTGATTCAGGTTTAAGAAAGATAATAATATCTCTGCCTTTGAATCCTCACTGTGCATGGAGGACAGGCATGCACCTGTAAAAACATATAATGTAGAATGTGGCGGACCTAATAAACGTGTACCAAGAAGCAAAGAGGGGGGAATCGCTATTTATTCTTGGAGCTGTTTCTTTAAGAACAGCAAAGGGGAGAAAGGACATGGCAAGTTCCAAGGCAGTGATGTGTGAAGGAACCACGCAGAGCTTGTGACCATGTGTAACTACTAAGGGTCTCAGATTATTCAGACTAAAGAAATGCCAAAACAAATGTATGCAAATTGTGGTGATTTAAAATGTTTATCTATAATAAATTAAAACCATTAGCACACATAAAAAGTGCTATTCAAAAGAAACCACAGGATTTATTTTCAAAAGCCATCCAGGCAGTTGAGGCCCAGATGGGGCATATTAAGAATTGCATGATGAACATTTGAATGATGAATATTCTGTAAGTGTATTTATGTGGCTCTATATGTAATATCATCTGGAGATAATGCAAAAGCCTAACTTTGAAGTGGTTATAAATGTTCCGCCATAGCTAAATGGCTCTCCTCCAGCATGCCTACTTGTTCATATACACCTGGAGCATAGTATCTTAAGGTGATTGCAAACTGAAAATGGTTGGGCTTGGATGTGATGTTCAGTATGTTTTAAAGAAGCACATTAACCAAGTAATAATGGAAGATAAGAAATTATGAAGGGCCATGAAGCTATGCTAAAAAAATTGGAATAAAGGTAACAGAGAACCCAACAGTTCCCCTCTCTGAAAAAAAGCTATTGGCAGTCACAAGCCAGTATTGTATTTTCCCATTTTTTAATATCATTTCCTTATAAGACTGTGATGCTCTCCTAGAAGTATTGAATTATTGTGTACCTATCAGACTGGATAACAAATAGGAAAAATAGCCTTAGTTCAGTAACTTGGGATGTGGAATGATTTGGCTTTAAAGATAAAATTTTGGCTTAGGATAAATATGAAAAATATTCCAGGAAATACCCAACACCAGAGCTTTGCACAAATTTTGATCTAGATAAAGTATCCTAGGCTCTCACAGTTTCTGCTGTTCTTCTACAAGCTTCCAGCATCATCACTCACTCTGACATAATCTACAAGGGATTTGGCCAGCAATGTCTCTCCCTATGGCGCTGTATCTCTACTCTCGCAGGTATGGCTCATGGTGATGAATGTCATAAACACACACAGACAGCATAAACCTAAAAGGGTTGTGGGGTCTCAAAGAAAAGAGTAGGCAGAGAGATGCTGTCTGTCAAAGAATGTGATGATCAAGTCTATTTTCTCATAGTTGTTAATAACTCCACACTTTTTAATGTTTTTTTTTTTTGTTTTTTTGTGTTTTTTTTTTTTTAATTTCTAGGAGAGAGAGACAGCGTGAGCTGGGGAGGGTCAGAGAGAGAGGGAGTAACAGACTGAAACAGGCTCCAGGCTCTGAGGTGGCAGTCAGCACAGAGCCCAACGCGGGGCTCGAACCCATAAACCACAAGATCATGACCTAAGCGAAAGTTGGATGCTTAACCGACTAAGCCACCCAGGCACCCCAACTCCACACTTTTTAAAGAAAGAGGGAGTATACTTTAGGAATCAGTATCAGGGAGGATACCCTTTAATTGAAGGAAATATATTTGACAGTAAGTCATGGATGGATTTTTAAGAGCGATGAAGGCTACTATAATGAACACCCATAAACTAGAAGAAATCATGAGGTACTTGACAGCTTTTTGAGGATTAAAAACTATCCTTTTAGCCCTGAGTCATAGAGTTTGATTCTTTCAGGCTTGGCCAGGCACTGACAGGGCTAACATGTTGACTCTCAACACGATTGACTGAACGGATTAAGGGAGATTTTAAAATATTCTTGCTATTTCTAGGAGTCATGCAAATGTAAAATTGTTTGAAATTTTGATTTTTTTTTACTTGAAGTTTTTCCATCTGGAATTAAAAGATCTGGTCTAAATGATTATAAGATTGTAACTCAGTTATTGCTCAATAATATGACAGAATTTAAAAAGCCAGTGCAAAATGGTGTGTGGGGTAGAGGTAAAGAAATGTGAAGTCAGACTTTCAGATTTTTGCATTAATGATTAGACTCAGATGTCTGAATGGGTCCTGAGGTGATCATTTGTTTGGCCTTGTTTAAGAGATGTGATTGTGAACTGAAGTTTGTATATCCTGTCTCCATTTATGACTTGTCCCATTTGGAGCTTAAGAGTTTCTAGCTCTGCCCAGTTCATAAAAGGGAGAATGCATCTATTCTATCTACTAAACTTATAAATGGATCATGAATGGAATGGAATGATGTGAATGGAATTATAAATAAACATCTTGTTATAGGTTTTTCTCCTTCATTTCTACCTTTTCTAAGTTGTTTGAATTGAAATGAACTTTATATTATGTGTTGCTACTGCCATTACCAACACTAGCTTTACATGTATTAATCTATTTTTAGGTGAAGGCGGTGGTCGTTCACAAAGGGCAACATACATACACATAAGTTTGTTTATTTATTTTGAGAGAGAGAAAGAGAGAGAGTACACATGTGCATGCAGGGGAGTGGTAGAGAGAGAGGGAGAGAGAGAATCCCAATCAGGATCCATGATACCAGCACAAAGCTGTATGCGGGGCTTGAGCCCATGAACCGTGAGATCATGACCTAAGCTGATATCAAGGGTTGGATGCTTAGCCAATGGAGCCACCAAGGTGCCCCACAAAAGGCAATATTTTTTTACAGATTTACAAGAAGAAATTTATTATATATCATATATATATATACGTAAGTATATAATATAAACATATAGTATTTATAGAAACATCTCTAGATACTATACAAATATAACTTATGTATATTATGCATCTATATAAATTATATAAATATATACAAGAAACAAACTTTTCATAAAACAAATTTTGTTCTTCCTACTAGTAATGCTTTCTGATCACTTTTAGGGACCACTGTAGTATGGAGGGTCCCCAAATCAGGTGTCAACACCATCCTGCTGGTCTAATCTCATACTCCACAGAAGAAATGCTGCACAAGCTGGCAAGACTAATTCTACTCCAGTGCATGGGGCCATGATTACTGCCCTATGATCTATTATTTCATGATTTAAAAAATGTCTTATGACCCTGTAGATTGACCATTCCCAATGTTTTAAATTTAATTTAATTTAATTTTTGCCTTTCTAGCTCTCTATTTGTGTCCTGAGAGAGAGAATTTGATCAGCTCAGTTTGAATGAAGTGTCTGTACCTGCATTAATCAGCTGCAGACAAAAAGAATAGGATGTAATTAAAGTATGATTACTTTCTATTCCAAAGTTTCTGCATCAAAGGGGCTAATTCCACAGGTGGGAATTCTGTGAGGCAAGTAGCTACCCTAGGTAGCATGTATTTAAGATACGAATATCCCTGGGGTTTTGGACCCCATTTCTAAGCTTCTTAACAGCTCTAGTCCAGTAGACATTGACAAGTAGGAATTGTTCCCTGATTTTACTGGAGGAGAATCCAAGAAATAAAAGATGAGTGATTTACTCAGAGTTCCTGGAGACTCCATGGAAGAGACAAGGCTAGATCCACATCTTCTTACTCCTAGTCTATGACACTGTGTTTCTTTCTTTTTTTTTTTTTTTTTTTTACAAATAGTTTATTGTCAAGTTGGTTTCCAATAACACCCAGTGCTCATCCCCACAAGTGCCCCTCTCCGTGCCCATTCCCCCTCCTCTCCCCACATCCATCAGTCCTCAGTTTTTGTCAGCATTCAAGAGTCTCTTATGGTTTGCCTCTCTCCCTTTTCCCCACTATTTCCCCCCTTCTTCTCCCCCATGTATGACACTGTGTTTCTTTCAACACAGAGGACTTAGAAACCTTACTGTCATTAAAACTGCTTTGTTCATATAATTCCTTGAAAAAAGCCACAAAAAAAACCCCCAACACCCTAAATCAGTTTTGTTAGGATGATGCTCTTCAAAAAGCTTTGTTCCCTGCTACATATCTTATGCAATATTATAATGGCTCATTTGACCATTTGCTCTGGTATTCATATAAGTTTAGCAGTGTATAATTTCCTGTGACACTCCCTTTTCCTTTTTATTAGATAGGGAAAACATTTCCTTTCTTTCATCTTTAGACATGTGTTTTGTGTGTCCTTTATAATTTCTCAGAAAGATTGAATAATGGTTCTGTAGTGACAGCAGTAAACCAATTTGTGATTCTTTAAAAAGATGCAGTGTAAGTAAAAATTATTACTCTGTGTTAACAAAGTATCATATGATACCTAACATATTTTACTCTGATCTTCATGTCCATAACTCTGGCTTTTCCAGAATTATGTCTATGAAAGTATATTTTAAAATGTGCAATAGACTTTGGTCAAACTGAAAGCAAAGATTTTTATGCTTTTCCTTTTTAAAAAAAAAAATTAGGGCCAGTGGTGTTATGCTGATGGGCATTCTGGGGAGCATTCAGGACAACTGGTTCAGGACATTGGCAGCCCCATACTGAGACTTCTATAACCCTTTCTGGGTCTCTGTCAGGATCCTAGTGTAAAGAGTTTTTAGTAAATATATGACACCAAAACAAGAGCCCACACTCGGTCTAAATCATTATGATGACCATCTTAGACTTGCTGACTACCCCATTAAATCTCTACAATGAACAATAATGTTTTAAAACTATGTGTGTGTGTGTGTGTGTGTGTGTGTCTTTCAAAACAGATGTTTTAATTCATAATGTAGATGACCACTTTTTAAAAAAAAAAAAAAAGAAAATGTCCCCATAGAGGAAGAAATATAAGTAAGGAACTCAGCAAGTGGTCAGGAAGGAACTCAGCTGGAGGTAATGTCTGATTTGTCAGAAGTTAGTATCTGATTGTCATCATCATAGGAAAATTTCTGGTTTCTCTTCAAAAGACTTTTAACTCTTCTCTGATGTTTATTCCCACTACCTGGCTCTACATAGAGAAGGTTTCAAAGGATTCAATATTTTCTAAAATGTACTGGATTTAATTCTTTCCTTCCCCTTGGTGACTAAAAAGATTGCAACCTATACATCCATTGCCCGTCCCCTGCACCCCCCAATCTCTGCTCCTGGTTTTCCAAGAATGAACTTTAGTTGCTTCCTAAAATTATCATTCACTACTACCAGGAATTGAGAAATCAAGAGTACTAAGTGAGAATTTTTACTCCAAGGCAAGGGCCAAGTACATCCAAAGAACATTTAAAGGCAGAGGGAGAGCAATCTGTATCTATCCCTTGTGAAGCCTTCTGCTGCTCAGGGGACCTTGTTCTCCCCTTGAAGGACTTGCTTGTTCCAGCCACCAGGGGATGGTAGGAACCTGTTCTGTTGACCTGCTAGTTCCCTTTGCAGAAGCTTTCTTCATCACATTTAAAATGAACCTATAGATAAGATAAGCCTGCACAGGGATGAGTTTTGAGTGCCTGGCCGATGTTGGTAGTAGCAGGAGCACAGAGTTCTGGTGGTGTCCAGACAAATTATTTATCCCACTTCACTGTAAGCATTCCAGTAGATTCAGGGTAAAGTGATTACTTTCTGAGAATAGTTTCCTGCAGAGACAGCAACGACACATATTAGATGATTCCCCAGGGTGGGGCAGGAATCGCTCCCCGAGGAAGCCATTACTTCCAGGTTGAGCTGTCCACAAACCGTTCCCTGTCTTTGGTCTAATTAAACTATACACGTTTGGGTGGGGGTGGGGGGTATAGAGATGCTGACATGTCAGCATTTATGCTGCTGACACAAATGTTCTGTGTATAGTTGATGTGAATGGTGCTGACATAATCCTTCTTGAGAACAGCTGCTAGAGGTGCTTTTTCACTATCCTTCCAGCAGATTAACTACAAGCATTGTCTGGGCTAAGAGTTGAAGCATCTACTACTGATTTTCTCTCCTCTAATAGGACAAATCAACCTATTGATTTTTCAATTACTTATTTCTTTTATGCCAATAACTACCTAAATTAGAGCGTGGCTTCTTTTCAAGTTCAGTATTGGAAGAACACAGTACTGATTATCTTTGTACTAGGGTCTTAGTTCGCAGGGCTTTAAAGATAACATTTAGTCTAGGCTAGAAAATAGAGGCTTGATTAGTGTTGTTGTATAAAATAAGTTACATTGTAATACAGATTTCATGTTAATATGACTTTTGAACTACTGAGTTAACTCAGAGTTGCCACTGGTGAGAATTTTGTAAAGCAATGTGCGGAAAGGTATAGATCTTCTTCAGGGAGAATTGTGTACACCCTCAATATCATACACACAAATTTAAAGGGCTTAAGAACTCCTAAAGTCACCTCTAAACTGGAGGTCAAAAGCCTCCTTCATTAACATATCGGAGATGGCATTTGCCATCTATATTCAGGTGTACATTATCCCCAATAAGGCTTTTATTTTTATTTTTTTAATGTTTATTTATGTATTTTTGAGAGATAGTGAGTGAGCAGGGGAGGGGCAGAGAGAGAGGCAGACAGAATCCCAAGCAGGCTACATGCTGTCAGTACAGGGCCTGATGCTTGAAATCAAAAACTGTGAGATCATGACCTGAGTTGAAATCAAGAGTCTGATGCTTAACTGAAGCCACCCAGGCACTCCCCACACTCCCCCTCCCACCAATAAGGCTTTTAAAAGATCACATCTTCTCCCATAATATCTTTCTGTAATATTGATACTCAAGAATTTTGTGAATTAGCAGGATCTATTGGCTCTTGGAGGTGTATTAGTTCAAGTCCTCCAAAAAGCTAGCGTCAAGGCAGGATTAGATGTGCAAAAGATTCTCTGGGAGGAAATGCCAGCAAGGGATAAAAGAGGAGGGAACAGGAGCTGGTAGGTGACCCTCCCAGCCTGGAACCTGATCTGACACCTGTGAAAAGCAGAAGGCTTGGATAGGAAGAGTCTCAGACTGCAGTGCTGTTCTGAAAAGTTTCCTGGCCAACTGGAAGTCTCTGAGCAAAGGCTGCACATTACAAGAGTTCCTCATGGGGCAGGACGGCCTGCAGCTAGTGACTCTGCCAGCCACAGCTCTGCCTGAGAGAAGCTGGGGGGTGGGGGGAGCACCGTCCAGGCACGAGTGCTTGTGGCAGGTTTGGGGATGCAGCAGCTGGAGGCTGCCCAGCAAACATGTTCCCTGTGCTTGGACTCTGGAAAGGGTATCTGAGCAGTGGCCTTCATGACCACTGCATGGGGATAAGAGGGCCTCTGTAGGCACAGAAAACATAAGTTCTTTTTTCTCCCACTTCTTAACATTTTGATAGCTGCTACTCTTTGGGCAGTGTGACTCTGCCAACCAAAGTGTACGGGTGATAGGTGTACATAAACTTGGGACTTAGTCTCTTGCTTCCGTACAATACTGTAGCCACTCTAAATGTTCAGTAAGGGGCTGGGGTGGCATGAACATTATCCACAGAGGTTAAATACATCAATTTTTTACCACAGCCCTTTTTTGTCCTGGGGCACTCAAAACAACATTCCTGTTTAATAGGAAGGGGCTATATAATTTAAAATTGCTGTGTTAGGTGTGCTGTTTCCAAGGGGCACATGCACCCAATGTTTACAGCAGCACTATCGATAATAGCCAAAGTATGGAAAGAGCTCATATGTTCACTGACAGATGAATGGATAAAGAGGATGTGGTATATATATACAATGGAGTATTACTCGGCAACAAAAAAGTATGATGGCCATTTGCAGCTACATGGATGGAAGTAGACGGTATTATGCTAAGTGAAATTTGCCTGGCCAGTCCAGCCACGGGAGTGAAGTCATGTGATATTTGTCTTTTTCTGACTTCACTCATATGAGACTGGGTGGGAGAAGAGGGTAAGGAGTCAGGAACAGGGTAAGGAGTGCTGAAGAGAGCTCCTCTGTGGTAGGAAAGTGAAATACTCCCAGGACTTGAGAGTTTTTAATAAATAAAAAAAAATTACTATACCATGCCAGACTCTGTACTTGGTGCTTGGGACATGTAAGTGAACGAAATAAAAATCCCTGCACTTTTGTAGCATATATTCTAGCAGGGACACACTGATATGTACATGAACAAAATACATAAATCAGTTATATATAAATACATATGTGCCAGTAAAGTAAGTAAAAGCATGGCTTTTCTTAAAACTGCTTTTCATCAGCAATTGCCTCATCTGCTATTCCCAGGAGGAGAAATCTCTTTCCTCTGTTTTCTTTCTCCCTTTTAGGTTCTTTCATCTTGGCTTCCTGTTTCTCCTCCAGGGAAGGAAATACTTCCTTTGCAGAAATTCATCAAGTATAACTTCCAGAAAGTCACTGACAGAGTAAAATGATCCTGACTGTATTATTTAGTTAATATTTTTTGAACTCTGACAAGTTGGCGTTTTCAGTAGATCTTTATACAATTCCCAAAACCAGTTCAGAAAATAGATTTAAACACAACTGGCTGAAACCAAATTAAAACACAGAGGTCTTCAGTTCTAAAATCGATGGCATTTACCTACCGAAGACAGGCATGGCACTGGAAAAACACAGCCACAAGTCTCACTGATTATAATCTGAAATCCACAGATCTCCTCAGTAATAAATAGGGAAAGAGACAATAAAAAGTACTCAGCTGTGAGGAAGGCAGACATTTTGATTCTCCCTTTGCTACATTAAATAATACAGCCTGCAATCTAGAAAGACAAGAGGAGAAAGCCTAGTGAGAAATAATGACTACAAGTGTATAGGACTCACAGTTAAACCCTGACTCTATTTCAGGGCCCAGCCCTAGATCAGTTGAGAATACACAATTCCAGCTGGATTTAATGGAAGTCTTTCTTTTTCTTTTTCTCTTTCTTTCTTTCTTTCTTTCTTTCTTTCTTTCTTTCTTTCTTTCTTTCTTTCTTTCTTTCTTGGGGAAGGGACTATTTAAGGTCCTCTAAGGTCTTCTGGGTTCATCTTTAGGGAAAAACCAAAACTGGGTTGATTTATTTAAAGTTAAATGATACACTTTAAAAGACAGTATCAATGAATCCTCACACTGCTTCTAAACCCCAACTCCAGCCTATATACAGAGTCTATTTTTAACTTCTTAAATTAAAAAAGCAAAAATTACCTTAGTAGCTATGGGCAGTTGACACTTTAATGAAACTTGATTAAAGCCAACATTCAATTAAAAGACAATGTAGGTCACAATCTGAAATAATTTACAGATTGTAAGGAAACATCCTTCATCCCTGTTATGACCAACATTTTCAAGAACAGGTCACACTCTTGTCTTTACTCCCTCTCCTCACTGGCTCGAGCTCCATTCTGCTGTTTGGTGAGGCTGCTCTCCTTTACAGTGATGGTGGCTCCATCCATCCATCTCACCTTCAACACTCTCTGTACCTTTGGCCTTCCCTTCTTTTAAAATTGCTCTTTGCTTGGCTCCTGTGATCCTCTGTTTTCTTGGGTCACTTCATTTGGCCTCTCACAGATTCCTTTACTGCCTCCATTCTTTTCGTCTTTCCTTAAATAGAGGCAGAACCCCCAAATCCAGTCATTGGTCCTTTCCTCTTCAATATCATCCACGCCATAGCTTCCACAGCTGTGCTTTGAGCCCCCAACTTTTCTTAAAGCATCAGCTCTGAATTGGAATATACAAATACCTGCTGAGCATCTTAAAATGGATGTCCTTCTGCATATCAAGTTAAAAGTCTGAAACAGTAATTCATTTTCTGTCTCCTTCCTACTCTATGTTTTCAATATAATATCTTTTTGTTCTTTCCATCTCTTGGGCCAGAAAACTTGGTCAGAATCATCTTCAAATCCTCTCTCTTTCTTTATATTTAAGCACTCGGCTACTTGAAACTATTTAATTTTCATAATTATGAATTTCCATTCCCAATGCCACTTTTCATAATTAGGCTTATAAGAGGCTGTCTGGATTATTAGAATAGCCTTTTAACTGGAATTCCTTTTTCTCTCTCCCTTTCTTTAAGAAATAATGATCTATTCCTTATCATGTGCTAACATTGTGCTGGAAGCTTGGGAAACAAAAGCAGTTAGATCGGGCTCCTTCTTTGAAGAGCTCACAATGCAGTGGAAAAGAAAGATGTGAAAGATGTTCACTCCCATAAACCACTGCACACATGGATGGGGTGATTTTTTGTTTTTCAGGTGGGCAGAGGACCTTAACAAGGGCTTAATAGAGAAGGTGGCTTCGGGGCTGAGATTTGCTGAAGGATAGGATTTCATCAGATGGAGAGTCATGAATAAGAGCATTCTGGGCCAAGGTAACACAATATGCACAAACTCACAGAGACAACAAGGTGTGCGGTTTGTTTGTCAGTCTGATGTCATTGAATGCAGACTAAGGTGGACAGCGGGAGCAGGAGGCTGTATGGTGAGTTGGGCTGGACTGTGAAGTGCCTTGAATGAAGTGTGTGTTTTGTTCTATAGAGATTTTGGAACCATTGCTTTCATTTCCCACATCTAACTAGATACCAGATTCTGAGTAGAATCAATAAACTGATGTTTGAATCTCATCTATTTTCTCCAATGCCACTGACTCTGTCTTGTTTCTGCCCCTATTCTTGGGGGCTCTTGGCCAAATTCCTCTTTATAAGATGGAGAACGTTTCTGTATCCAATACTCAACATTTAATTAATTATATTTTTCTTTTCTTTTAGAAAACAAATGGGATTTGGCAATATGTGGAAATGTTAGGATCTGTGTGCAAATTTCTTAGAAGACATTCTTACATACACACATACACATATACTTTTTTTTTTTTTCATTAAAGTATGGTTCTCTGAAAAATGTCTCCATCCGGAAATTTTGCTTGCTTGTTGTTTTTGGCTACTACAAGATGGAGAGATATTTTCTCATTGGAGTGGCCCATGATTTCTTCCACTCCCTTCTGCCCTAAGAGATATAATGAAAAGGGACAGAACTCCTGCCACTGACCCTGATGTGAATGGGTAGCAAAGCCCTCCAGGTCTGTCTTTTCGGGAGGAGTAGGCCATAACTTCTCGGTGGATCCTAGGCTGCTTGGACATTTGCAGTACTCCACTTAGGGTACTCCACAAGGCTGCTAGCATCTACTGTTGTCCTGAGCAGAAAATAAATGGAACTTCAGAACAATCCTTTGTCCAGTTTCAAAATGCCCCGTGGTGTTTGAAAACTTCTGTCCCATTATTTATTCTACAGAATCAAATAGGCCTATCTTAGAAAAGGGAACATCCCTAATTTTGGAAAGATTTTTAAACAGGCTCTCACTATGCCTCACCCAGTCTGTTGTGCTATAAACTAATAATTTCCTTGCTTCCTGTCTTTCTTCTTCTGTTTACTTTACATTCTATTCTCTGATTTTTGTTAAAATGCATATCTTCCACTTCGATGTTTAAATATTCTAGTATACTTCTTGTAACTTATGGGATAAAGTCCCAAATTGCTTGGTATGATACCTCCCTCTGCAACCTCATCACCCATAATGACTCAACAACATCATATGAAATTTCTAGGAATAAGCCCCCAACATATGTAAGAACCGTATAATTTGTGCCTCTATCAGAGATTCTTGATGCAGTTAAGAATTTGTTATGCTAAACAACCCACTAGGGAGTGTTATAGATTAGGGAGTCTATAGATTGATTTCTGAAGGCCCCTGAACCTCTTCAAATGAACCTTACTCATTTTGAGTTAGAAATATATTAGAGCATTTTTCAGGGGGATAAGCTCCACATCTTCTGTAAGATTTTCAAGTGAGCCTCTACAGTCTCATGGTTAAGAACCATGGTAAATGTATCGAGAGCCTGGGCACTAGAGAATCAACTTTGATAGAATAATATACAAAGTAAGAATGAATGTCAGTGTTTTAGTCAGTTCATCAACTATAGAACCTCATAAGATATAAAAACTGAGGCCTAGGGAATTATAATAACTTGTCTGGTATCATTTATACACTAAATAACACAATTTTGATTTAATTGTGTGCTATCTTCTCTATTATTTGCTATTTCATATATTAATGTTATTTTTTCAACCACAATAAAGTGGAAGCTACTTGAAAGCAACAGCCTTTCCTTGAGGTGCTGCTGCTGCTGCTGCTGCTGCATATAATTTTGGAGGAAACTGATTCAATAACATGACTAAGGGCACAGCTAATTATTAGTAAGCATCAAACCAAGGTATAAGAAATACACAGTATTACATATTGCTATTCTTATATAGAGAACTCACTCTTCTTCTTATAAATCCTGGATTATGAGAATTTACTCATTTAAATTAAGGACATTCAATATATCAGGCAATTTCCAAATAAATGTGAGATTTTTTTAACTTAAGTGTTCTTGAAATGATGGATCCATGGATTTGCAGATCTGAGAACATTTGTTTTTCATGTTACCCAATTGATTTATGGAATGATTAATGAAAGAAACTGCCATTTACCTGAGATATCTTTCATTAAGCTATGGGAAGTAGAGGAACTTTCTTCACATTTTTGTTTAACCTTTACCAGATATTTCAAATCCTCTCAATGTTTTACTGATTTATAAAAAGGGTTTAGGATGGTTTTATTTTGTTAGAGAGCTGAAGTGCCCTCTCCTGTTTCTTTTCTGTCACTACAGTCAAATATCAGTTCAGATACTTGATTTAATAGAAAAATTGTCCTTATAGAAGTAAAAGCAATAAATTCATTCTGATAAAACTAAATTAAAACTATGGATTCTAATTATAAAAAAGGAAAGTATCATTTGCTAAGCATTTTTGAAGCATTTACACATTTTGTAATTTTATCAGCAAATAAAATCCCAAATAGTTGCCTTAATCATGTTTTTGCCACTTATGTTTTATCTTAAAAATGCAAATTCTAGTTAAAACTAAAGAACACTTTCAACATTTATATAGCCTAAATTTTTACTATGTTGACTAATGTCTTTTTTAAAAAGATGAATCAAATAAGATATGTTTCCAATTTACATGTTCAGAAGCACAAAATCATTAAGGAGGGCCAATCATGATTTTATTTATGTAATTAACTAAATTTACGACTGAGAAAGGAAACTCCATCTTGTTAAGATGTCGTATGATTAATATTCTGAATAACTTAAAAATAGAACTTCTAAAGCTTGTTGCAAACTTAAATTCTGGTGAATAATTATGCATGCTAGTTCCCTTCACTACAAGATCTCAAGTTAGGTCAGATTCACTGCTATTATTAATAGAATCATTAAAAAAATAAAGAAATGTTATCTTCAAGTCTTAATGTTTCAGTTATCTCTACATGCTTAGAGGCTTAGGATCTGTGGAGAATGTTCTTTTAAGAGTTCATAAATCTAATTACTGTAGAAACATTTCTTTCTCACTCTCTTTTTTATAGGAGTGACTATTCCATCACATCCATGGTTTTTAAAATTTTCTAGCTGTTGGTAGCTATTCAGTTGTTGCACAAAGACACAAATCCTGGCTGCTGGCCTTTTGGCATCTGCTAATATTTTCATAGACCTCAACTGAACTTTCAGTCTGTTCATTGAATTTCAGAGGCTGACAATAGAAACCACTTCTATTTGTCTTTTAACCCTTCACTTTTAATCCTTTCCATAATCCACTTGAAAGTACTGTACTAGCTGGTTTAGGGATAGAAAGGGCAAAGAAGAAAATCTACGTTCTCTCTGTAATGTTTGAGTTTCCCTTCCCTTTTCATCGAGAGAAAAGCAAATTAAGCAAACAATCAAACTGGGGACAATATGGTGCATATAACTAAGATTAATATTGGATGAGCCTCAAACTTATAACACAGACATTTGAGCCTCTTCTGTGTGCCAAAATTAGTCCGCAGAAGCAGCAGTAAAAAGCACATACAAAAAAGGGGAAATGGCTTAGCAGTGTGGAGCAGGAGCAAGCAGGGCCTGCCAGAGTAGTGACCTCACACTTAAACTACAGAACTAGAAATTTGCCTAACACAGAGGTTCTTCTTGGGTTAGTCAGTTAGGCACTCCCACCTTTTCTGAAGCCCTGGGAAGAATAGCTTTCTCTTTCCCTTCCTCACCCTCACTGACACTTACTCCAAGGGAAGAGGCATGGCCTGTTGTCTGTTTGGAGTGTTCTTCCCTGCTTTTGAAAGGTCAGCAGGTCTGCATCAGAGCTCAGACCATCTCAAGGTAGGCGGAAGGCCAGTCTTTGCAGCAGCAGTTCTAGGTGAGAGGGCATTCTTTGCTTAGTGGCTGTCCCTCAGGTAGGTTACCCCACGGACGAGGGCATCCTATCATGGACATGTTGACATAAGCTGTAGTCTCCAAGTGCATGTTACTGGTGATGGAAATGTTAGGTGGACACCTGGAAAATGATAAAGGGCCAATTTATTATAATGCATTTGGTCTCTGCTGTATTTTTCCCTGTACTCTGAGAACAGTTGTATTGTCAGTCAGTGAGCCTTTAAAAGGCACAGTCTTGGCCACTGAGCTTTATAGCACGTCCACACTACAAATACTCTCAGCCAATTGTTGTCTGTTTTTATTTTTAACACGCTATACTGAATACATGGCTTCTGCAATGTGTGTTGTTTAATTAGTTGTGGCCAATCTTTCTGACATTTGTGTTTTGGCAAACTTTTTAGACCTATAATGTCAGACGACTGTATGGAAGTATAAAGGTGGAACCAGTTGCAAATAAGAGAAGCTTACCATGATACAAATTAAAAATGAGTTTTATGTGGCCTTTAAAGGAATGTTTGCAGGAACACAGGGTAAAAATAAATGACAATTTGGAATTCTTGGAAGTTCTATAAAGACCCGAGGAACATTATAAGCAGCTTTGTGGCAGCCCAGAAAGATTGACCAAGAGTCATGTCAACAGTAGATATAAAAACATGTGTACAGCTTCATGAGATTTGAAGAGGAAAACGAGTGTTGGATGCCAGAGGCAGCCTATCTTCTTAGGAATTAAGCTGCCCTGTTCCAGCCCTAGAATCAGCCATTTCTCCTAGAAGACTTGGTTCCTTTTAGTCGGGCCAAGGTCTGGGTGCTAGGTTTGCTTGTTGCTATGCTGGCCCTTGCTCATTGGCCCTTTTCTTTTTTATTTATTTATTTATTTATTTATTTAATTTTTTTTTACAAATAGTTTATTGTCAAATTAGTTTCCACATAACACTCAGTGCTCATCCCCAAAGTGCCCTCCTCCATGCCCATCCCCCCCTCCCCCCCACATCCATCAGTCCTCAGTTTTTGTCAGCATTCAAGAGTCTCTCATGGTTTGCCTCTCTCCCTTTCCCCCACCATTTCCGCCCTTCTTCTCCCCCTTGTTCCTCCGTCAAGTTCCTCCTAATCCTCCTATACGTGCAAACATATGATATTTGTCCTTCTCTGCCTGACTTATTTCGCTCAGCATAACACCCTCAAGGTCCATCCATGTTGCTACACATGGCCAGATTTCATTGTTTCTCATTGCCATGTAGTATTCCATGGTATAGATAAACCACATCTTCTTGATCCATTCATCTGTTGATGGACACTTAGGCTCTTTCCATGTTTTAGCTATTGTGGAGAGTGCTGCTATGAACATTGGGGTACATGTGCTCCTATGCCTCAGCATTTCTGTATCCCTTGGGTAAATTCCTAGCAGTGCTATTGCTGGGTCATAAGGGAGTTCTATTGTTAGTTTCCTGAGGAACCTCCACACTGTTTTCCAGAGGGGCTGTACCAGTTTACATTCCCACCAACAGTGTAGGAGGGTGCCCGTTTCTCCACATCCTCGCCAGCATCTAGAGTTCTCTGATTTGCTCATTTTAGCCACTCTGACTGGCGTGAGGTGGTATCTCAGTGTGGTTTTGATTTGTATTTCCCTGATGAGGAGGGATGCTGAGCATCGTTTCATGTGTCTGTTGGCCATCTGGATGTCCTCTTTGGAGAAGTGTCTGTTCATGTCTTCTGCCCATTTCTTCACTGGGTTGTTTGTTTTTCGGGCGTGTAGTTTGGTGAGTTCCTTATAGATTCTGGATATTAACCCTTTATCTGATATGTCATTTGCAACTATCTTTTCCCATTCCGTTGGTTGCCTATTAATTTTCTGGGTTGTTTCCTTGGCTGTGCAGAAGCTTTTAATCTTGATGAGGTCCCAACAGTTTATTTTTGCTCTTGATTCCCTTGCTTTTGGGGATGTGTCAAGTAAGAAGTTGCTGCGGTGGAGGTCAAGGAGGTTGTTTCCTGCTTTCTCCTCTAGGGTGTTGATAGTTTCCTGTCTCACGTTCAGGTCCTTTATCCATTTTGAGTTGATTTTTGTGCATGGTGTGAGAAAATGATCTAGTTTCATTCTTCTGCATGTTGCTGTCCAGTTCTCCCAACACCATCTGTTAAAAAGGCTGTCTTTTTTCCATTGGATATTCTTTCCTGCTTTGTCAAAGATCAGTTGGCTGTATACTTTTGGGTCCACTTCTGAGTTCTCAATTCTGTTCCATTGGTCTATGTGTCTGTTTTTGTGCCAATACCATACTGTCTTGAGGATGACAGCTTTGTAGTAGAGGCTGAAGTCTGGGATGGTGATACCTCCCGTTTTGGTTTTATTTTTCAGTATTACTTTGGCTATTCGGGGTCTTTTGTGGTTCCATACAAATTTTTGGATAGTTTGTTCTAGTTTTGAGAAGTATGCTGGTGCAATTTTGATTGGAATTGCATTGAATGTGTAGAGTGCTTTAGGTAGTAATGACATCTTAACTATATTTATTCTTCCTATCCATGAGCATGGAATGTTTTTCCATTTCTTTGTGTCTTCTTCAATTTCCTTCATAAGTTTTCTATAGTTTTCATCATACAGATCTCTTGTATCCTTGGTTAGGTTTATTCCGAGGTATTTTATGGTTTTTTGTGCAATTGTGAATGGGATCAGTTTCTTGATTTCTCTTTCTGTTGCTTCATTATTGGTGTATAAAAATGCAACCGATTTCTGTACGTTGATTTTGTACCCTGCAACTTGGCTGAATTCTTGGATCAGTTCTAGTAGGCTTCTGGTGGAGTCTGTCGGGTTTTCTATGTAGAGTATCATGTCATCTGCGAAGAGTGAAAGTTTGACTTCCTCTTTGCCAATTCTGATGCCTTTGATTTCCTTTTGTTGTCTGATGGCTGATGCTAGGACTTCCAGCACTATGTTAAACAACAGTGGTGAGAGTGGACATCCCTGTCGTGTTCCTGATCTCAGGGGGAAAGCTCTCAGTTTTTCCCCGTTGAGGATGATGTTAGCTGAAGGCTTCTCATAGATGGCTTTGATGATGTTTAAGTAGGTTCCTTCTATCCCAACTTTCTCGAGAGTCTTTATTAAGAAGGGATGCTGTATTTTGTCAAATGCTTTTTCTGCATCTATTGACAGGATCATATGGTTTTTATCTTTTCTTTTATTGATATGATGGATCACATTGATTGATTTGCGAATGTTGAACCAGCCCTGTAACCCAGGAATGAATCCCACTTGATCTTGGTGGATGATTCTTTTGATATGCTGCTGGATTCGATTTGCAAGGATCTTGTTGAGAATTTTTGCATCCGTATTCATCAAGGATATTGGCCTATAGTTCTCTTTTTTTGTTGGATCTCTGTCTACATTGGCCCTTTTCAGTAAAGAGAGCTAAGATTCATATGCATAAGTATGTCTCTGTATACTAGTGTATACTAGTGTACTGACACACACATATATACACATGTGCATGCACATATATGTGCACATAAACTTTCATATAAATATTTTCTAAAATCATGAGTTTATAACAATACCTGCAGTTCTAATACACTCCCAAAGGGTTCTTTCTTGCCTTCCAGCATTCCATATTTGTGTATCCTTCTTCCATAGCGAGAATTCTATTTTCCAACAACAACAGCCCACTTGCTCATTGTTCATCCCTTTATTTAGTACATCTAAAATAGTCTCAGAATTGCTTTTCCCATGACATTACAATAAACAACATGCTAAGAAGAGTTTGGGATTTATTTGTAGTCTCACTCCCCATGTACCCCAAGCCTGAGAGTATATAGTCAAATACTGTGTTTACAAATTACTTAGATTAGCTGTTCCTCTCCCTGTATCTCTTCCTTCCTAAGTGTGGCTATAGAATTCATGTGAAATACAAGTAGGTTCATGTATTTCAATTTGCCTTCAGTTTTAGCACTTTCTTTGTATTCTTATTGACTTAATTTAATTTTTTGAATATGTAGAATACCAGCATGATTTCAAAAGTCAAACAATACAAAAATATAATCTGAGATGCATCACTCCTTCTTCTATTCCTTCTACACAATTTCTGCAACCCCCTTGTGGGCAATCAGTTACATTGTTTTCAGGTTTGTGCTTCTTGTGTTCCTTTCTGTAATGATAAGCCATCACATGCATTTTAAAGTTTCCTTCTTATTTTTACACAAAAATTAGCACACTAGACAATTTTTCTTATTGTATTTTTGCTTTTTTCACTAATATCTTCTGGAATTCATTCCATACCAGCACATAGAGCTCCTCATAATTGTGTTTCACAGCTGCATAGTACTCCATTGTGTGTATGTACCATCATTTATTCAACCAATTGCTTATGCTTGACAATGACAAATAATACTTGTGAATAACTTTGTGCGTTTGTGGTTTTCATATTGTTGGAGATAGATGTTCAGGAAATATTCATAGAGGAAGTCCTGCGTTGTTGTTTGCTTTTGTTCTATAGAGTTGATTAAATGGCATCAAATTCCCCTTCTTGGTGGGTGGGTCACACCATTTTTCCTGTTGATCGGGAATATATGGCAGTGCCTGTTCTCCACCCACCTCATCAACAGAGTATATTGTCAAACATCTGAATTTTGTCAATCTGACTGGTGAAAATAGATTTCTACTAGATTTTTTCCTCAATTAAAAAGAACTCTTTAAAAAATTTTTTAAACTGTTTTTATTTAATTTTGGAGGAGAGAGAGACAGAGCGTGAGGGTGGGAGGGGCAGAGAGAGAGACACACACACAGAATCTGAAACAGGTTCCACGCTCTGAACTATCAGCACAGAGCCTGACACGGGGCTCGAACCTACAAACTGTGAGATCATGACCTGAGCCAGTCAGACGCTTAACCAGCTGAGCCACCCAGGCGCCCCTAAAATGAATTCTTAATTGATTAGGTATTTAACCCTTTATCTGTGACATATGCTGTAAATATTTTTTCCCAGTTTGTCAGATGTCTTCGACTTTGTTAATGTTTTTGCCATGCAAAACATTTTATTAGTTTTAATTAGCAAATGGTGAAATTTACTAATGTCCTCTTTTATTCCTTCTGTGACTTTAGATCATAGCTAGAAAGCCTCTCCTTATACAAATATTTTAGAAGAATTCATTTATGTTTTCTCTTGGTACTTGTATAGTTTTATTTTTATATTTATCTCTCTGATCCCTTCGGAGTTTATTCTTGGTTGTGATGAAAAGAATGGATCTGCTTTTACCTTTTTCCAAGTGGCTATCCAGTCATCCCTATGCCATATGTTAAACAGAGCATCTTTGCCCCTGTGATTCGAGATACCTCTTTTATCATAAACTAGATTTGTATATGTAGTTGGATCTCTTTCTTGAGGATGTCTTTCTCTTATTCTTTTTGATTGGTCTGATGGCTTCTTCTTGTCCAATACCATACTGTTTAATGAATGTAGATCATTTTTATAGCTGGTTGCAGTTCTTTCTTTTGTCCCCCAACCCCCACTGCCACTCGCCACCCTACAGATCTTTCTATTCAGTGATTTCCTAGCCATCCTTGTGTTTTTTATTTTTCATTTTTTATTTTTTAATAAAACTAAAATTTTAATCAACAGAAAGTTCACTTTCACTATATTATTATTACTCAATCATACTTAACGTCGTTTATGGGAAATGCTTTTGTAAACAGAAGAATGATAGTCATTTTATTCCTGATTGTGAAAAGTACTTACTTCCTCTCTTTATGAGTTGAGTATATAAGAAAATCATTTCAGCCTTGAAAAAAGTTAATTTTATTGCCTGGTTACTAATATCTTCTCATTCTTTTTGCTTTTCACTTCTCACCAAAAATCCATCCTACCAAGAGGGAAAGAAAACCATGCCATCATCATGTTCTGGTAACTTCTTCAAGACTTTACAGTTGAAAACAATCTTTCATCTCATCACTCTTAGAATTAGTAGAACCCTCCACTCTATGTATTTATGGTTCCAAAACCAACTCAAGACAATTGTAGTCCACTGTTTCTGCCTTGGGATTATGTCTATACTGACATGCTCCTAACAGAAATCAGATAAGATTAAACCAGCCCTGTCTCCAAGGTATTAAAGCATGCTACTTTAAATTAGAGTAAGCAAAACTATGATCAATTTCACCTGCTTCAAAGCTGTGATTTAAGAAATCATATCTGTTGATCCTGGTGTTCCATGAAGATCTGTTATGTCTTAAAAATTCAGATCCTATTTTTTAAAAAGGCAGAGAAAAGGGTCACCTGGGTGGCTCAGTCAGTTAAATGTCCAACTCTTGATTTCAGTTCAGATCATGATCTCATGGTCGTGAGATTGAACCCCATGTCAGGCTCCGTTCTGGGCATGGAGCTACTTAAGAGTCTCTTTCTCCCTCTGCCCCTCCCCCAATGCATGCATGCAAGCTTTCTCTCTCTCAAAGAAAAAATGGATCCTATAGAATTTATGTTTATCATCATAGTTCACTTTCTTTTGTTTCTTGCATAAATTAGCATTTAAAAATTATATTCCCCATAAAGTTCTATCAAAAACAGAACCATTCATTCACTTCATTAATTCTGGAAAATATTTTGTAATCTCAAGCTCAAACCACATACTTTAGTTGATCAATAGAATTTTACACTCCATTGATATTATCCAAAGCTTTTTTAAAAAAAAAAAAATCAAAAAATTAAAAAAATAAAAATTCAGCTCAATCACTCCAACTTAGGTACTCAATTCCATGTGTCTATGATAAGCCAAAGGACCATTTCATAAAGGCTTAACCTTTCAATCAGAAGAGATTGACCTCAATGTTAAAGAACTTTCATTTTAGATAACTTTGTGATTATTCTTGCTGTTGAAACTTTTAAGCATTTTATCAGTCAGTTTAATGTCTTTTGTGAATTTTCATTTGAAACATTTTCCCATTTTTTCTATTAAAGTCTCTGTTTAATTATTTAAGAGTCTCTCACATATTATGTCTATTAATCTTCTCATTGTCATAAGTTTTGCAGAAAATTCCTCCAAATTATTATTTGTTTCCCCATTTGGTTTGGCACATTTTGATACATAAGGTTTTAATTATCTTTATTTATATTGGTCCTTTATATTGTGGATTTTGAAAATTCCTATAATGCTTAGAATATTTTCTCCCGTTTTCAGATTATTTAAATATTCACCTATTTGACTTAAAAAATGTTTAACTTTTTAATCCAGCTACAATATATTTTACTGTACAGTATGAGGTAAAGATCTAAATCTTTTTTCTGTTAGCCAGTTGTGCTAGTACTACTTAAAAAATAATTTAGTCTTTATGTATTCATTTATGGTGATCTTTATCACAGACACAATTTTGTATGCAGGCTCTCTTTTCTGTTTCAGTAATGTATTTGTCTATTCCCGAGACAGTACCATCCGTTTTAATTATTGTAGCTTTGAAATTTTTTCAATATGTTGGCAAAGCAAGTCTCTCTAAATATTTCAAAACTTTCTTAGACTGTTTTCACATTTTAAAAACAGATGAACTTTCATGTAACTAACAATTCTTTTTTTGTCCAGAACACACCACATTTATTCATGTTCGCTGGAAGACTTTGTTGTTTTCTTCATTTCAATCTTTGTATGGTATTTGTATGTTTCTATAGGTGATATGTTGGGTTCTCTTGGCTGGTTTTCTGCTCTGATTTCATAAAGTTGAAATCATGGTGTCCCAACGCTGCCTTCTTTTTTGGAGGCTCTGAGGATGAATTAGCGTTCAAGATCATTCATTTTGTTAACAGAATTTGGTTGCATGTGGTTGTAAGAACGGTGTTTTCATTTCCTTGCTGGCTATAGGCTGGTGGTTGTTCTCAGCTTCCAAGATCTGCCTCCATTCCTTGGCCAGCGATCTTTTTCTGTCTTCAAGGACAGCAATGGCTACTCAACCATTCTCATGTTTTGAATCTCTCACCTCACCTCTCCTTTGCTCCTCTCTTCATCTGCTCCATCTCTCCATATCTCTCTGACCCTGTGTGTTAATTTTGCATATGAAATTTAAGACCAACTTATCTAGCTCTATAAAAAAGCCCATTGGGATCAGCTTAAATTTGAAAATTAACTTAGAATTGACACCTTGATGATGAGATTTGCTAATAAAGAATAAGAGGTCAGGGTGCCTGGGTGGCTCAGTCCGTTGAGCATCCGATTTTTGCTCAGGTCATGAGCTAAAGAGTGGTCTCTGTGCTGACAGCTCAGAGCCTGGAGCCTGCTTCTGATTCTGTGCCTCTCTTTTTCTGCCCCTCTCCTGCTCGTGCCCTGTCTCTCAAAAAATAAAATAAAACATTAAAAAAAAAAGAATAAGAGATGTCTTTCCATTCTTTCAAGCCTCTTTCTGGTCTTACAAAAGTATTTTAATAGGTTTTTTTTTCGTATAGATTTTGAGCATTTCTTGTGAAATTTGCTCCCAAAAATTGTATGTTTTTTTGTTGCCATTGTAAATGGTATTTCCTCGCTGGTTACTATTTGTTTATATGAATGCTACCAATTTTTACATGTTAGGTTTATATCATGCTACCTTCCTTATTTTATTGTGTGAATTCATTTTATCTTTGATTCTCTAAGATTTTCCATGTATACTATCATGTCATCTGCAAACAGAGGTAGATTTATTTATTACTTCTGTACTTCTGCTTGTTTTCTCCCATCTGATTGTATGGACTATTACCTTCATACAATGCTAGACATCAGTGGAAACGGTGGGCTTTCTAGCTTTGTTACTGCCCTTAGTGGGAACCCCTCTAGTATTTCCCTCTTAAGTAAGGAAATAGCCATTCCTTACTATTTTCCTGATAGTTTTTATGAGGAATGGGTATTTAGTTTTGCCAAAGCCATTCTTCAACACATATAAAGAAATTCATATCATTTTTACCCATAGACATTACAATGGTAAATTAATTTGTTCTAATATTAAGCATTTTTACATTTAGTATAAACCTTATTTGACTCTGTTATGTTAATTTTTCAATGTGTTGTCATAGTCAGTTCAGTATATTTTATTTAAAAATTGTTATATCAATCTCAAATGATATTGATCTACAAGTATTTGTATTATGTTTATCAGGTTTAGATATCAGTGTTATATGTGGCTTCATAAAATAAGTCAAAAGTCATTCTTGACTTCTTTATTGTCTGAGACAATTTATGTATCATTAGGATTGTCTGGTCTCTCACGGTTTGATAAAATTTTCCTGTATGATCATCTGGACTTGATGCTATCACGTGGGGTAGCTAGAAGTTTGTTCCCATTTTTGTAAATATTGGTCTAAATTTTCTATATTTACTGGGATCAGTTTTGGTACAGTTCATTTGCTTAAAAAATTATCCACTTCCTCTGGGCTTTTGACTTGATTTGCATAAGGACAAATGACTTAAAAAATTTTCTTTTGGATCATAATTATTCACAACTTATAATTACCCATTTTGTGTATTCTGATTTCTCTTTCTTTTCTTGATTAAATTAGATGGTGGTTTGTCTATTTTTGTTTATTTTTCTAATGAACGAGGATTTTGATTAATTTGACCTACTGATTTTCTCTTCTCTGCTTCATTAGTTTCTGATTTTAACTTGAACAATTCCTTCCTCTAATTTCATTTGATTTACTTATTTTGTTCTTCGTTCAGTGTTTTGAGTTGAGAATTTAATTATTTACTTCTATTCTTTCACTGTTATTGATGTTGGTATATGGGTTTACAAATTATTTACATTGCTTTAAATGTATTCCATAATTTCTGGTATATAGTGTTTTTATTATTGCTATTTTTTCAGAAATGCATTAATTTTGTTTTATTCCCTTTTCACCCAAGAATTATTTCATGCAAAATCTTTAATTTCCAGGTGAGATGTCTTTTATTTTTCAAGTTTATTTTTATTTTCCAGTGTTAGTGCATGTGGTCAAATCAGTTTTAGGGCTTCATTTTATGAAAACTATTTAAGTTTTCTTTGTGTCCTTTGTATCCATATTTGTAAACAGTGCAAATATGACCTGGAGGTCTGCGGTCTGTACCTTTTCTTGTAAGTTTTTAAAAAAACATAAATGGAGAACATAATGGATTATTTTAAAGCAAATGCAGAGTGTAATAATCATGAAGTTAGGAAACACTTCCACTTCACTTTTTTCCAGTAACAACCTCTTCCTCCCATTTTCGAGGAAACTCTACTGACATTTCTGACAATTAGTTTCTTTTCTTTAGTTTTACTGCCCAAATATAAATTTCTAAACAATAGTTTCATTTTGCCCATATTTTGACCTTATGAAAATAGAATAAGTTCTTAAAATAAAACTTTTTATTTTGAGAGAATTGAAGAGTAACATGAAATTGTAAAAGATAATACAAAGAGATCCCATGTATTCTTTTTGCAGTTTTCCTTAGTGGTAGCATCTTGGAAAACTATAGATAGTCATCAAATCATAATATTGATGTTGATACAATCAACAAATCTTACTCAGCAGGACCTTCGATTTTCTCCTTTTCTTTCCCTTCATCACCTCTTATCTTTTCTCTCTCTATCATTGTCCCCTAGAAGCACTGCCTCTCTGAGACTGCTACTTCAAGCCTTGAACACTTTCAAGCCCCTTCCCTATAGCCAGGGCTATATATGTATAGCCAGGGCTATAGCAAATCTCATTGTGTGTTTGATAATTTTTTGAATGTCTCACTGCTGCCTGTTAGTCCCTCACCCCACCTTTCTACGCATACAAGTTTACTGAGATGATATGCAGGTGTTGGAAGATTTGTTAGAATTTTTTTTCTCATAAGTGACTTGAAAGTTGCAGGGTTTTCTGTTCCCTAACAATGTTTAAGTCCTGGGTCCTGTGTAGTTTTATTTGTTCTTCTTGTTGACTGTAAGGTTATTTTGGGAATATCATGGGGAGATTTGGAATCAAGCTACTGCTATTGTTCTTCAACTTCATTTAATCTCTCTAACAGCTCTGTGAGTACTAGCACCCCTCTGTCCTTTGAATAGGAGGAAACTGAGGCCCAGAGAAGTGATACCCAAGAAGTTGGTAAGTGGTACACCTGGGAATTGTTGATACACATTTAATAAACTCTCAGGGTTGAAGAGATCGTAACATTTCTGTTGCTTAGATAATTGCTATAACATACACACCCATTTGTGGCTATTGAAATTTCTGCTTTAACATCTCCAGTGGTAAGGAACTCATTCCTCCAGATATGTGGATTCTCTAAAATAGTTAAAAAGTTTTTTCTTATGTTGTGTTGAATTCTGCTTCTGTGTGTCTTTGACATTGGTTCAGGTTATGCCTTGAGGTCAACAAAGTTCAAATCTAAACCCCTATCCTCACTCTAGTGCTTTATTGTTGTAAGTCAGAAATGTATCCTAGTCTTCAACAAAACATCTTTGAGTATCCTTTGCCAAATTGCCACATTGTTTTAGACATGTCCTACTTATATCTCTACAGAAATAAACACAAAACTACTTGGAAAGTCTGACCAATATAAAATAGAGTAGGACAATGTGTTCTCCTCTTCTGGACATTATATATTAATAAAATGTCGTTGTGTGTATAGTGACTTGTTTCATTTTGTTTTATTATCACGTCACTCTGTGAATTGCAAAGGTAACGGTTAGGACAAGCCCTAAGTCTTTTTCCACATTTGCTGATGACAAGTCACATGTCCCCATGCAGTCCTCCTACAGGTAGCTGTCTAATCCCCAAGGCTGGACTTTCTACATTTTACGAATTCAATTTCATTATATTCAGCCTTGCCCATCCTTTTGGCTTGCTGAGATTTTACTGGGGCCTTGATTTATTTACTGTAAGACTCTGTCCTCTTGCTTTCTTTGAAAAACATTAATCATAAGTCCAACAATATTTTTCTCTTAGTGAACTTCAAAATGTGCTGTAGGGAAGGACTGAAACAGAGTCCTGTTTACATTCAAACCTTCCCTCTAAATTGATGATTCTTAAAGTGGTAAGTTTTAAGGTATGTAACAAATTATGGGTAGAATATAACCCATCTTCTTTATCTGTTAAACATTAATATACACTTACCCAAAAAAGTAGTTGAACATTTGATGATCTTGTAAAACTTAGGATTCTCAGTTTTGATTTCAGATAAATGGGTCAAATAATTTCTCTTGGTAGACTTTTTTCCCCCCAGAAAGTCTTCATTTCTTGTCCTTCCAAGAAGTCTTCATTCCTTGTCTTTCTACCCCCTATCCTAGTGTAGTTAATCAAGGAATAAAATTTACACATGTTCTTTTTTATAATAGTTACCATTGTTTCATTTTGGTATCACCAGCGTAGGTAACATCACACACTTTCTATTAGCTCTCTCTAAGCATGTATTGTCACTTTAATTTTACCTTAGTGGAGTTTTCCTCCTCCATAGGCTGGATGACATTCCACTGGCCAACCGGCCTTGTCATTTGTTCGGATAGCCATTGTCTCCCCTCCAGTAGCAGAGCAAGCTGAGTCAGAGGCTTCTCCAAGTCTCTTACGTCACCTCCGCCGCAGTCTGCTCTGCTCCCATCAACCACCGCGCACATACTCTCCATTGTCTCCTTACTCTGTGGGCCTTTCGGACTGCGAATGGGCTGGATTCCAGTCTGCTTTATAAAATAGCCTCCGGTAATTTTATCCGTCAGTGTTTTATACATTTGAAACAAAGTACTGTTACTACTGTTGCTCCTTACTTCTCGGTAGTTTGTTTGTTTTATATTCTTAGTAAGCATTTTCAGGATGTATAGACATCAGGAGAACATAGTGGTTAATAGCATGGCCTTAACGTCACAAATAGTGACAAAACCTAAAAAGAAGCCAAAGGTGCTGTGATAGAGAACACCAGAGAAAGCAGGACCTACTTTAGATAGGGTAATCAGGGAAGGCTTCCTGGAGGAGGTCATTCTTTAAACTGCAACCTAGCAGATGAAAAAAATGCCCGATGACAAGTGGAAGAAGCCAGGAAACAGACGCTGAGCAGAAAGCCTTTTGGCAAATTTATAGCAATGAAGACGGCCCTGGGTCTGGAGGATACTCAGTAAGAAGCAGTAATAAGGCTAAAAGATCTTCAGAAGACAGAAAATGCAGAATATTGTAGGGCATGGGAAGAGGTGTGGATTTTACTCTCAGTGCACTAGGAAACTATTGAAGAGTTTTAAGGAGAATGACATGATTTAATTTACTTTTTTAATGTTTTTATGTATGCCTTACATAGACTGTGACCTGATAGACTGAACAGGGAGGAATCATCACATAAGATGAGCATAAAAAGATTATTTCTAATTAAGATAGCAATGAATAAATATTTTGCTAAAGTATAATTAAAATACAATGTTATATTAGCTTACAGTACAGTATAATGATTCAATAATTATATACATTTCTCAGTGCTCATTAAGGTAAGTGTGCTCTCAATCTCTTTTATTTATTCCACCCTTCCCTCCTTTCTACCTCCCCTCTGGCAACCACCGGTTTGTTCCATGTATTTAAGAGTCTGTTTTTGGTTTTTTGTTTGTATGTTTTGTTTCTTAAATTCCACATATGAATGAAATAAAATAGTATTTGTCTTTTTCTGATTGACTTATTTCACTTAATATTATACTCTCTAGAAACATCCATGTTGCTGCAAATGGCAAGATTTCATTCTTTTTTTAAGACTGAGTAATGTTCCATTGTATATATGGAATCTCACATCTCTTTATCCATTCATCTATGGATGGACACTTGGATTGTTTCCATATCTTGGCTATTGTAAATAATGCTGTGAGAAACAAAGGGGTGCATGCATCTTTTTGAATTAGTGTTTTCATTGTCTTTGGGTATAAATACTCAGTAGTGGAATTACTGAATCATATATTAAATCTATTTTTAGTTCTTTGAGGAATCTCCATACTCTTTTCCACAGTGGTTATATCAATTTACATGTTCACCAATGGTGAATGAGGGGGTTCCTTTTTCTCCACATTCTCACCAATATTTGTCATTTCTTGTGTTTTTGATTTTAGCCATTCTGACAACCGTAAGGTAATATCTCATTGTGGCTTTAATTTACATTTCCCTGATGACTAGTGATGTTGAGCATCTTTTCATGTGTCTATTGACCATCTGTATGTCTTCTTTGGAAAAATGTCTATTCAGCAATGAATATATATTATAGGAATTTATCTTCTGTAAAATCCTACATAATACACATCCATATAAGCTTAATACAGTGAATGACCATGTTATTCTACATGGAAGGTCAAGATATTTTTTCATGAAAGTTTGCCACGTCTGTTATACCAAATCCTCACTCCTAGGATGAAACAACCCAAAGGATCACCATAATTAAGCAAGTCTTAAACCCAAGGCCTACTGGAAGAGTCACACTTTGCACAACAGTGTCATTATACTCTTTATTTGCCAGTTGCTATTGTCAACAGAAAATGCTGATGCTATTCATCAAGAAAGTGTTCATCCTCTAAAATACATTAAAAATTTAACACATATGTAGATTACACAAAAATGATTGAAAATGGTATCTCAAAACAAATCTGTATACTAATCATCATTGTTTAATATGAACAAAAATTTTGGTACGTTTGAGATATCCCAGATTTTGAGTGTTAATTAACACACAAGAAATGACTTTATTTACCTATTTTTTATTTGAGAGAGAGAAAGAGTACGAGAGAGAGAGAGAGAGAGAGAGAGAGAGAGAGAGAGAATCTTAGGCTCCATGCTCAGGGTGGAGCCTAAAGCAGGGCTCAATCTCATGACCAGGGTATCATGACCTGACCCGAAATCAAGATTCAGATACTCAACCAACTGAGCCGTCCAAGTGCCCCGAAAAATCTTTTAACATGTTCATCTGTTTAAAAAAATAATACTTCATAGAATGTTTTTGAAATGACACAATTATAATGAACAGACGAGTGACTGTCAGGAATTAGGGATGGTGGAGGGAAGAGAGGGTGAGTGTAACCATAAAGGGTGAGATCTTTGTGATGATGTAATAGTCTGTATTTTAACTGCAGTGGTGGTTACATGAATCTATACATGTAATAAAATGGTATAGAACTATACACATACATTGTTTTCTAGTTTTGATAGAGTACTATAACTTTGTAGGATGTAACTATTGGGGTAAACTGGGTGTGTATAGGATCACTCCATAGTATTTTTGCAACTTCCTAAAAATCTACATTTATTTCAAAATAGAAAGTTAGAAAACAACTATACAACCTACTCATCATCTAGATCATTTTACAAGTTAGCTCAGTCTCATTTAACAGCTATTTGCCAAGGTTAAACATTGCCTCTGATCATTTATATAATGAAGCAGGATTATAAACAAATAAACTTAAAATATTTCCAAAAAAAGGTAGTGAACGAAGGGCTAAGGATTTGGGGATTAAATGAATAAAGTAACCTTACAAAGTTAAAGTAAACTAACAGTCATTTTTTTGGCAAGTAATAGAGAAAACCCCAAATCTTTAAAAAGGTAAATCTGCTAGTTTAGGGGATAAAGTTTCCTTGTTGTCTTCTTCATCTTGTAGGAACACCTATTGTCCCATTAGTCATTCAATAACTTGGTTATTGAATGGGTCTAGGGTTATTGAATGGGTCCTAGGGTCTTCTGTTTATTTAGGTTTCAGGGGATAATCCTCAGGAAAGAACTTCAGAATCTTTCATATTCATTGTCATGGCAGTGCTACACAGCTAAGTTGTTTAGTGTACTCAGCTGGTGGAATTGGAAATTCCCACAACTCTGAATTTAAACATGAGAACCTGGATAATTTGGTGATTGCATATACAGAGAAAGCAGAGTATACATGGTTGATGGAGTGATTTTATACAGTTATAGTGTCTGAGGGACAATTAACCTAAAAAAAGGTGAAATCATATACCAACTTGCCCCATGAAAACTATAAACACAGCCAGAAATTAAGTAACACTCAGGACAAATTAGCATTCTTTAGCTAATATTATTGTTAACAGTCTGTTGGTACAGTGTGAATCTCAGAATTAAGGAAGGTAGAAAAGAGGCCGTGAGCTCATGATATTTAAGTTCTAGACCAAACACATGGACCAGAAAATGACAGGAACTCTTCTTTTACATACCATTAATCTTGGATTAACCATAGACATCAGATTGTACCTTTTGTGTGCTTTCATCACTGTCATAAAATTAAAAGGCATACCAAGAAACTAAGTTTAGTTTTCAGCAGGTGATGGAATACCAAGAGGCACAATAAATGAAAAAAAAAATGACCTATTGGGTCAGAGAGATCTGGATTCAAGACATATATATGGCACCAACAGGCTATAGGAGTCTGAGCCAGTTATTTAGGCAAACTATTAAGTTTAGGCTAGATTTTGTAATGGCTACAACCTCCTTCTCCATCCTCAACCTGAATCTCAAGAGCTTGCCAGAACAAAAATTTCCTTTGTATGTCCAATGCTGGTCCAACAGAGGGCCACTGTCGAGCATAGTCACTCAAGGATTCAGGTGACAAAGGCTCCATTTGACAAGAGTTTCACTAACACCTGGGGAAGGGAACATGGCAAATTATATACAAATGTGTTCACATTTCACTGACCAAAGCAAGTTACACCTATACTCAGAAGATATGGACAAGTGCAAGTTTCTTAATGTGCCAGAAAAGGAGGAAAACTTAAATATTTGTAAACAGCCCCACATTTTCTTAACTCCTTCAACTTCCGTTTCCTCCTCTGGAAAAAACGAGACAACAATACTTAACGTAGAGGTACTTGTGCATATCACGAAATGTGCGGGAGCAGACCTTTGGTGCCATGCTGCCTAGGTTGGAATCTCAGTCTGAAGGCTTATTTGCACAACTTAGGGTACTTTCCTTCATTTCTCTCCCTTCAGATTCCTCATTTGAAAAATAATGTTCATGCCTATGTATTTAATTGTGAAGATTAAATCCATTAATATGAGCAAAAGGTTTAAAATAGTGCCTGGTGTGTAATAAGGACACTAGGTATTTACTTTTGTCCCCTGATATGGCTTCTGGAACACAGAGAATCTTTAGTGAGGATTGGTGGTCATCATGATGATGATTATCACCGGAGCTGAAGCCATGCTTGCTGTTGCACAGCGCTTTCTTATTGATACTTGTACATAAAAAAAGAAATCAGTAAAAGTCTAATCAGAATCCACTGAGTACACTGGAGTGGATTCTGTAGAACTTAAAAAGGTTCACTGGAAGCCTAAGATTTTGCAGCAAGTGCAGCAGGTGAGTCCCCACAAAACCAGAAGCTTCTTGAAGGTGAGAATATCTAGTTGTTCGCCACTGTTGTACAGTGTCATCGTCGCCCTGGCTTATTCTGGAGCTAAGTGAATATTTGTGGAGTGAGATGAGATGGAAATGGCCCAGCATAACTGCAGTGACTGCAAAGTACGAACAATGTCTAATCAGAGCACACAGGAAGGAAGGTGGAGACTTGGCCTCTTCAGCACATTCACATGACTGGGCTAGCAGCAATGCTAAAACCAGTCTATTTTAAAATTCAAAGGTGGTTTTAAAGACATGTTGCCTTTTTTCTTTTTCTTTTTCTTTTTTGATTGTCTAAGCCCAGGTGTTGAAAGCATTTTAGTACATCTAGAAATTCAAAGCTTTCCAAGTGACTGAATTATACAGCGAAGTCCTGGAGGTTGGCAGATTCTCAAGTAATGGGCATTACCAAACCGCAGAAATAACTGTTTTACCCTATGAGACTTGAAGGTTAAAATAGGATGCATTTTTCTCTTTGAGTCAAAAAAGAAGCACGTTAAGGCCATACTTGGTGTTTTGGTGACAAGGATTTTGATGAACTCAACATTACAGAATGTTTGGCAGTCACTAAGATCATAGGGTATTTTTCTGGTCAGTCTGGAGGCAATTTTTATGCTTTAATTATGATTATTTTTAAGGTCATCGAGATCATCATATTTATCTCTTTCAGACATGCAGGCTCCCAGGTAGTATACTACAGAGGTGTGTTAAACTGGAGACTCTAAAGTGTGTATCATTGAAACATAAAATTCAAAAGTAAATTATCTTTAAAAATTTGTAAGTTTATTTCCGGGGGAAGGGAACTACTATTACTTAAGCCAACATTATTTGTTTTGTTGTTTGGGACTGTCCCAAGACTTGTAAGTGTCATTTCCAAGTTATTTTGACAACTCAAAGTGCCTACACCCATTTCCAAACACCCTCGTGTGGGGCTGCACTGTTCCCAGATGAGAATCATTAAACGGAGCTTGTTGGCACACGTTACTTGATATGTGAAGGAGTAAGGTTTTTTAGTTTTGGCTGAATATAAAAGCATCCTTTAAACTGGTGTTTGAAGTTGAAGTCTTTTCTCAAAAACTAAATTTTAAAAGACAATTTTACAACCACAAAATATTCTTTTGTTCAAAGACACAAATTCAATCGCAATAACCATTCTGAAGCTGAAAAATAAGAATGCTAAATTTACAGTCTGTTTCCATTTTTGACCCTGAGTGGTAGAGGGCTATGTTTCTAACCTAATCCTGGATTACCTGGCTATGGAAATTCTTAAAGGCATCACAGAGTCCAGCTTGCTATGTCTCCTTCAGTTCTTGAGAAGCTGCTGACACTTATGTAACCCTGTGCAAGTCAGTTAACCTTTCGATGCCTTGACCTTCCCTGAAACGTGTATCTGAAGGGGTGTAGCAACAAGGCAAGAGTTGAATGAACGCTTCTCAACATCAGTCATTTCACTCTTGTCTTCAGTAATTTGGTGACTGGATTGAGTTGGTACGGTGAGATTTTTGAGAAGAATGGTGTTCTGTGAAATAGGATAGTATCTTGAAGAAAAGAGGATGTTTGCTTAAGTCAATTTGCTGTGTGACCTTCTGGATGGTTGAATAGTTTGTGCCAGTTTCAGAGAATGTTTCTCAAGATGTATGCTGTTACTGTGTTTTGACAGCAAGATTCTCTGGGAGGAAGAATTTTTCTTAGTGACTGGTTGAATAAGAGTTCTACCTGTCTAATTCAAGATCAGATGATAAAGCTTTAACTTTTTTAAGTTTAGATAAAAATTTTTTTATTAAAGTATAACACACGATCAGAATATTGCAAAAATAAATTTCAGTTTGAAGACATTTCGTGAAGTGACACACATGTGTAACCAGTACTTAGACCAAGAATCAACATATTACCAGCATCCCAGAAGTCCTGTCCCTCATGCCCAATTACAGTCACTGGTTTCCCACCCTGCAAGGTAACCATATTCGGACTTCTACCATCATAGATATAGATTAGATTTGCCTGTGTTTGAAATTAATATAAATAGAAACATAAACTGTGCCCTCTTTTGTGTCTGGCTTATTTCATTAAATCTTATGTTTTGAAATTCAGTGATAATTTCATATGAATTGCACATTGTTCATTCTCAGTGCTGTGTGGTATTCAGTTGTATGAATATACCACAATTTATAAATCCTACTGTTAATGGGCATCCATGTAGTTCCCAAGTTGAGGCTATTACAAATTATACTGCTGTGAACATTTCTAAGTCATTTCTTTTGGAGAACACTCTACAGATTTCTGTAGGGTAGAAAACAAGAGCTGGGACATAGAATATGGACATATCCAACTTTAGTAGATACCACCAGTCTTCTAAGTGGTTGTCCCAACGAATGCTTCCATCTGTAGTGTTGCTCCACATCCTTGCCAACACTTTTTTTTTTCTTAATTTCACCCATATCAGTAGTTGTGTCTTGGCACTGAGCTGTGATCTCAATGTGCATTTACTTGATAACTAATGAGGCTGAGAAAATTTGTATGTTAATTGGTCATTTGCATATCTTCTTTTTGTTCATCTTTGCCCATTTTTTTCTGGGAGGATGTCTGTCCTATTAATTTGTAGGAATTCTTTTTATATTCTGGGTGGGTACAAGTTGTTTGGTATTTTTGTTGCAAATATATTCTCTATACATTATCTTTTCTTAAATTTGCTTTGTTTTTTTTATTTTAGAGAGAGAGAGAGTGAGAGACATGGTGTGGGCAGGGGAGGGGCAGAGAGAGACACAGAATCCAAAGCAGGCTTTAGGCTCTGGGCCGTCAGCACAGAGCCTGACATGTGGCTAGAACTTATGATTCACAAGATCTTGACCTCGGCCCAAGTTGGAGGCTTAACCGAGCCACCCAAGCCTCCCTATTTTTTCATTTTGTTAATGATGATTTTTAATGAATAGAAATTCTTGATATTTTCATTTTTTTCTTTCCACTAGTGTTGTCTTGTGATTTTTAAAAAGAAATTTTCCTGCTCCAAAGTCAAAAAGATGTTCTCTTTTTTTCCTAGAAGCTTAATTGTTTTATCTTTCATATTTAGATCGACAATCCATCTGGAATTGATTTTCATGCATGGTGTGAGGTAGAGGCTAAAAATTCATATTTTTCAATAAGGGTATTAAATTAACCCAGTACTGCTTATTAAAAAGACCATCTTCTCCCTAATGTACTCTGTATCATTTTCTCATAATGGTGTTTCCATTCTGTCTGTCCATCCACTGTCTGTGTTCATTGCTACCCAAATAGCACACTACTTTAGTTACTATGACTTTATAATAGATCTTGATATGTGGTAGGGTAATTTCTCCATCTTTTCTTCAGGACTGCCTTGGCTATCCTTTTGCCATTTAAATTATGAGTTTTAGAATATCTCAATTTCTAAACACACACACACACACACACACACCTGCTCAGATTTTGTTTGGGACTATACTGAATATATTTAATCAACCTGGAAAGAATTAGCCATTTGAACATTTGCATCCTATTCTCCAAGACCATGTTATATCATTCCATTTTATTCAAGTCTTCTTTAATTTCTCTCAATAATTTTTAATTTCCAGTGTAGAGGTCTTACATGTCTTTTGTTAGATTTATCCTTGGGGTATTTGATAGTTTTTGTTGCTACTATAAATGGTATTTTTAAAATTTCATTTTTGCCTGTTGCTGATTAAAGGAATAAAACCAAATTTTGGATATTATCCACATAACTTTTCAATGATAGAGTTAACAAAAAGAACACCCAAGAACCACTGTTGTGATTGATAACTTGTTCTCAGCAGTTTTAAAATGGAGAAAGGAACTATATTTAGATCCAGAGAAATCTAAGCAAGAGAATTTTATAGAAATAGATCACCACTGGGCCTAAAAATATTTATATTATAAAGACTTACTAATTTAAACAAATGAGGACTAGAAGACTATGAATTCATAATCTAATGTAGTATATTTTAGATCTATTTCTGTTGAGTTTTTATGACACAATAGGCTTGCAAAGAACAGTCAGCTGAAGCTTAGATTTTTTTCAAATATAAATGGAAGATTACATTTAAAATAATTTACTTTTAAAGTATTTATAGTATTTGCTTATAACAAATATACATATACAGCATAACAAATAACAAATATACAGTATACAGTATAAAGATAAATCATCCTTATCAGTATCTGTAGAACTATATATTTGAAAAAGGTCTAAGTTGATAAAATATAACATTTATCATACATACAATATACCAATATTTGAATATATAACATACTGTATAATATTTGAATATATATATATACATATTTATATATTCAAATTATCACTGTATATAGGACAAGTGAATTTTATTAACTTGGACCTTACTCTGTTTATACATATATACATACACACATATGTAAAAAACACACATACCTTTAACTCTTATATAACTGCTTAGCAATATCTTCTCAGTAAATGTGTATAAATAACAATAGCCTCTCAAGCATGTTTATTAATACTATTTACCTATGTCATAAAACAGGCTAATAACAGTGAGAACATATTTGGAAGAATAATGCTGGGGCGCCTGGGTGGCTTAGTCGGTTAAGCGTCCGACTTTCGCTTAGGTCATGATCTCGCGGTTCGTGGGTTCGGGCCCCGCGTCGGGCTCTGTGCTGACTGCCAGCTCAGAGCCTGGAGCCAATTTCGGAGTCTGTATCTCCCTCTCTCTCTGACCCTCCCCTGCTCATGCTGTCTCTCTCTCTCTCTCCTAGAAATAAATAAAAAACATTTAAAAAAAATAATGCTAAGTATAAAGGCTAACAATATTACATAGATTTTTAACTAGAGGTTTTTCATAGATAATAACTACATTTTCAGAATATTTAAATTTATTTAGTTTTTAAAGAGTGGAAAAGACATAATACCATTGAAGAAAACTGGATATTTTAGATACATAAAATAAAGAAGATGTTTGTATCCTGACATGTTATATATTTATTTGTAGGTTCATGAGGCCACGAATTTTGTTTCTGTTCAATGCTATATGCCTAAAGGCTAAAACTGTCACATAGAAGGTGATCAAAAAATATGTCTTGGGTGATGGAATGACTATCAACACAAATTTCAATAATCTTGAAACAGCTACATTAATGACAAAAAGAAAAAATCAAATTACATCTGTAATATCTAAATGTTTCCATCTTTCATTTAAACAATAACTAAAATGCTATGAAAAAGTTATCAGGTCATTCCTTTCCTACTCTGAGCGGCTTTTGCATTTGCCCATAGAATCTGCACCTCCTAGCAAAAAGTAAAATTTCCAACATCCACAATAATGATTTCTTTGAGAAGACTATAGAGCATTGTCCCAAAGAGGTCCTCCTCAAGCCTGCAGGCAAAATCTAAAAAGGTTAATGACTCACCCAAGCTGGAGCTGCTCAGCAAGCATTTCAACAGTGTCTGCCGCAGCTGCAAGGCCAGCTTGTTCAAATACTTCCTTGAAATCACATGCTAAGGTAACTGTATTTATACACATTTTTTTTTTTTGGTTACACTTACATAAAACAATTGCTCCTATTGTCTTAGATTCTGCAATCAGCAAGGAGGTGAAATTAAAAGTTCTTCTAATACTTTTAAAGCAGCAGAGTGTCTTCTGGTTTAAATGACTGGCATTTGTTGACACATCAAGACAATATCTTAAAGTAATTGTGTCCAGGTTCATTTTATATTCAAAACAAACAGTTAATTTTTCAACCTTTTTAAGTGCTTGCTATAATAGAATATACCTTATTATTTAAATATGCTCTATCAAAAGAAGACCCATTTCATATGGATTAGGGAGAAAACAACAGATTTGGGGCAGTCACATTCAATAAATCTTTAAAATTATTTACATAGAGGAAAAGATGAAGAGTTACAGGTATTCTGGTTAAAAGGCTTGACCTAAGAGTTGTATAGATTTTTCTTAACATTTTCCTGCACCCTACCTTGTATCTCCCCTACAGTCTATCTTTCCTCAAGATGTGTAACTATATGCTGGTTTTGAACAGCAGGCCTCATTCATACTGTTCATCATTACCCTGCTAAGCCTGGGTCTCCCAGCTGTATCTGATCCTTTGTAAGATAGCAAGTCCCAGGACACTAGAACTACATCAAAAAAAGCTATAATCAGCATAGAAATGCTATTCAGGTTAATGGAGAATTGTTTAGCTCAATGTGTAGGCATTTAATGTATTGCTGCTTTCACTGACCAGGCTGCAGCAACTCACAAAATATAGCCTCAGCCTTGTCCAAGTAACCAGAACTTTCATCTCTTGGGTAGTTGGTAATTTTTTTTTTTTTCCAAACAGAGTTAGACAGATCAAGGAGAACTGGTCGTACAAATTAGTTTATATTTGTTAGTATGATTCAGTCAATTTACTTTTTTTCCTTCTGGAGTTGACCACATAAATAAATACTGGATAGGATTAATTACAAGACACATAAAAATACTCCAAATCCGTTTCTCCTTAGTTGATTTCCAAGGCAGAGAGAGTAAACAGCCTTCTCCCAGCTTTCTTACTTTCCACAGCTGAGAGTGTAGGATGTTTACAGTATCTGTCTCTCAGGGTGGGGTTGGCGGTCAGCAGCACAAGCCTCAGGAAACCCAGCATCATTTCAAGATACTATAATGTGTTACAGGAAAAGATCAGAAAAGTATACTTGGAAGTAAATTATGGCTCTTTTAGGACTGGGGCTGGAAGGGTGGGTGGGGAGGCCACATGACACTACTTTCTAGCGGCCTGCCGAGTTTTTGTATTCTTGCTCTGCACATCCCAGGATTTTCCTGGGGTCTACAGCTTTGGCCTTGCACACTCATGGATTGTGTTATTATTGGATTTTCAATATTCCATGATTTCCCAAAATGGTAGCAAATGATTCACCCATCCCTTAAATGGCGCCCCTTTCCTTTCCAAATGTGGGAAGATGTGAAATCCAGCCTCTCACTCTCTGAGCTATACAACTTTGTTCAAGCTCACTCCTGCATGTAACTGAGAACAATGGCTGAACTGTGCTTGCAGACAAGAAGACCATCCATCAGTGTAATTACTGAAAGTTATTTTAATTATGGGTTACGTAGTCATAAGTTCAATCAAATGAGAAAATGTAAATATGCTAGGACACAAGTTATAGGCATAAAATGGTGTATTGTAAATTGCTAACAAAATGTTGAAATTAAAACAAAACCTAATATATTTGGAAGGAAGTAAATCTGTAATTAGAGACATATATATAAACAGATTTAGTTGATATTTAAAGTTCTTTTCTAAAATTGATTTATTCAAGTGGTACTTCGACTTCATTTGTTATATTGATTTATGATGGACTAAACACTTGGTGAAAAAGAAAACCATCAATACTATATATCACAAAACAACTTTCCATATCACATTGTAAACCAAAGTGGCACCTCATTTCAAACTATTACTGGACATTGTTCATCATTCATTCATCAAACATTTACTAGTGCTTGTCATTTATCAACCATGTTTTAAATTCTGAGTGATGGGAAATAAATGGTATCATCCTTGCCCTGGAGAAAAACATGGCCTAATCTTCCATACGACACATAACCATTCTTATAAGAGTGACAAGTGCTATGGTGGGTCAAAATGACACTTCTGAATTGACTGGAACCTAGGCCAAGTCTTGAAGATTGAATTAGGTTGGCTAGGTCGAGGTGGTGCTAATATGGGCTTGGAAGGGGTGGGCAGGAAAGGGGATAGTGTAGTTTTAAATGTACCAGAAAGGACAGTTACAAAGCTGGAAAAAGAAAGACAAAGATGATGTATGCTGAGACCTTCAAAAATTAGTAGACTTACAGCTAAAGATGCATGGGGGTGAAGGGAGGCAAGGCTAGGGGGGTAGATCAGAGTGAGAGATGATGGGGGTCCTTACATGCCAGGCTAAGAAATGTGGGCATTATTTCCAGACCATGGAGGCCAGTGAAAGATCATAAGCAGGCAAGTGGCATGACCATGCCTGCACTTTAACGTAAGGCTGTGGATAAGGAAAATAAGAAAAGGTTTAACTGCATAGAGGAGAGGATGAGAGTCTTAAATTAAGGAAGTAGTAGTAAGGACCCACAGAAAATAAATATGAGAAATTAGAAAGAGAAAAAGACTGCTTGAGGGGATGGAGAAGTCTGGGTAATATCCAAGTCTGGTTTGGGTGGCAAGGCCTTTCATATAGGAGTCAGATATGAAGAAGGGAGGTGAAAGAAAGAGCTCGGAAGAATACCAAGGACACCCTTAGAGATCTGGGCTGGGAAGTTTATGAGTTCACATTTGAGGAATATTTAATTCTGTCATAACTGAAGGGATGAAGGCATTTTGAAGGACTGAATCATATAAGCCTGTTCTTTATTCTCCTGTCCTGCTTCTGCACCTCCACCTACCCTCCAGGTGGTGAATGCTCACATAGTTTTCAAATCCCAAATCCAGTCTTCTCTCTTCTGAAGCCTCCTCTGGCCACTGCCATCCCTAATATCAGTGCCCTTGCCCCAGCCTGGGGAGGAACTGTTTATTTTTCCCTTTGACCATCAGGGTACTCTGCATATTCCTCCAACACAGCACTTGAACTTTATTGCAATTATTTGCTTGCCTATCTCCCTATAAAATACCATCTTTCATTTCACTTCATTTCATTTAATTGAAAAAATGTTATAACATGTTTGTTTGGCACTATAGGAGGTTCCCAGTAAATGTTTGGCACTATAGGAGGTTCCCAGTAAATGTTTGCTGAATGAATGAATGAGTAAATTTGTGATGCCATGTGTCACCTGGCAATTTGTTAACAATTTGAAGATGATTATTCGGGTTATAAATATATAAATAATGGGTACTTAATCAGTTCCTGAAAATTTGTTTTTAAACTCCCAAACAATTCAAGGTTAGGCTCCTTTACTTTTTCCAAGGAACTTATGCCTACGAAGATAAATTACTGCATCACAAGCAATCTTTCCTTAAATGACAGCAAAACCTTTTGGAAAGTTAACTTTTCATGATGGAAGTTTCATTTAATTTTTTTGTGATGGATTTCAAATGAAGAAATATCAGGGTACAAACAGTGCAGAGAAGTGCATGTAAACAGTTTATAAATGGACAAGAAAGAAAGGAAATGACCCTAATAGTTGGTTCTGACTATTGAATAATCATTTACGAGTCTACAATGTTCTAACTGGGAAGAACCACACCCTAACTAAATACAGTCATTAAAATAATTTTAGTCACATGATTACTTTAACCACTCAAAGACAAATCAGAAAGTTCCTGTTGCAACAAGAAATCTACTCTTTTCAAGTAGGGCTTCTGATTTAACAGGCAATTTAGTCATATAAAACCGACCTCTGATAAACTGGTAATTTGGTCCCTTTGAGTGCTAAATGAAAAGATAAATTTATTTCAAGTGTATATTATATCTGATTACATTTGGTACATTTTGTATTAAAAAAATCTTTTAATCTATTGTCTGATTTTTAAAAATTCTGCAATAATATCCATCAGCTTTCAGGATACACAGTAGCCTTCTCCAAATCTCAGTTTTTAGGTTAAAATGTAGGAGTTCCATAGTACTGTGGATGACTGACTGGAGAAAAACCAATGTTATCACTTTTGAAGCTTAATGCATCTTGTGTACTCAGGATTATCAATGGCTCATTCCTTGCCCTATCATTGCCCTACTAATTCTTAGTCAAGCTCCAGGTCTCCTTATTGTTGCCTTTTAAGCTGTGGCAGATTCCCTGGTTAGGATGCCTGCTTGTATCTTATTCTACTGGCCTATCTCCATAAGCTACTTTGCCACCTGCTCTCTTTTCTAGTCTGGGCCATACACTTGCCATTTCCCCTTCCATTCCACTTTCATTTTGCCCATGCTGAGTTGAAAATCTAATAAGAAACCATCACCCCTTTCCCTTGTTAAAAACTAAATCCAAACCTTCCACAATGTGAACAACATACTCTCAGTGAATAATGGACTATACAGAAATTTCTAGGAAACAACTATGAGACAATCATAATTAAAGTGTTATGATATGCACTCTGTTTTCAGCCTCCTTCACTTATAATAACTTTCTTCTAATTTATACTAGTTTGTATTTATCAGAGATCCTAAAGGAAAACTGCAAGTATAGACTACTTCACTACCATGTTACAATACACGGATAATTAAAAATATTATGACTTTAAATAGATATAGGTGCAGAAAATCTTCATAAAATTAAGAGATTTTATGAGTTGGGAGATTTATCAAAAAAAAAAAAAAACACACCATGATTTTATTTTCAAATCATTTGCTCTAGGAAGTCCACTCCTTCTTTAATTAACATTTTCATGTTTATCCTGGAGAAAGAGCTCTTCTCCTTGATCCCCAAAGTTCTGTCCCTTAAATCTGTGCCTGAAGTGTTTCTATCTCAAGTTGTCACTGTAGCTTAAATCCAAAATCTAATAAATTCTGTAGTTGTGAGGGAATAGCCTATAGTGTGTGTCATCTTTGTGTAGAATGCTGAGTAGATTCAAAGAGGTAGGAGACCTGTCAGCATGATGTGACCTATTCAGTTATGCTTTCCTTAAAAATTCCTTGGGCTCTTAATTCCTCTATTTTTCCCCCTTATACTTACTATTTCACTTAAGTTATTATACCCAGAAAAGAAAATATGGATGAATTAATATTTTTAACTGCCTATCAGTATAATTAGTTTCCTGTTAAGTATGCAAATTTCAAGGTTTTTAAAAAAAAAACATTATGGGGTTAAAGTTTTAAATGAAAATATATGTGGATTTTCAATGAAAGTGGTAGAAAAACTGGGTTCAAAAGCATTTTTAAAGGCAATTTTTGGAGGCTTTTTTCCTATATATTCTGTGAGCAAGGTTTTACTCACAGACACTACTTATTATTCTGGTAACTTCAGCTGTTGTTTAAAAGTCTGCTAATTTTGGCTCCAGCCATAGTGATGGAGTGTCATTCTGTAACAAAGAGGAGGTACTCTGGCAGTGTTGCCACACTGGTATGTTCATTAGAAAACTCAAATGGTGGTCCTGCCAATATTTAAGTTAAATCTTAAATATTTACTAAAGATGTCTGAAATAACTTTGGAAATAACTGCCAGTGCTGTAGAGTATCAAAATGTTATAATACTTAGTGGCAGGAGTTCATATTTTGATGAGGTTAATCTCTGCACTGAAGAAGTATTACCAGCATAAAGTTCCTTTGGCCAAATACTATCTTTTATGTATCAAACACACAACCCATCCCTATATTTAATTCAAAATGTGTGTATGTGTGTGTTGGGGGGCATGTTTCTGGAATGCTACACACGAAAATGATAGCAGTAGTGACCTATGGGGAAAGGAAGAAGGAACTAGGGCTGGGTATCAAAAAAATTTCAACTTTATTGACAATAATTTAAAAAAAAAAACAGAATGTACTCACACTACCTAAATATTACACATATGTGTAAAATTATATCTGTTTATACACAGATTTAATTTTTAAATTAAAATGAAAATTCTTTCTCACAAAATTAAAAATAAGGTTCAAGTTGAATTCTAGCCTCTCTACAGATTTAATAAAATTGGTACTCTGTGACTTTGGGTACTGTCTAGAACCCTCTCTGAGCCTCAGGTTTTCCATCTATAAAATGATAAAATAATAAAGATGTATCTCATGGGGTATGCCGAGTTCACTCTCAATAAATACATCTCTGTATAAATATTTCACAACATGTAATTAGTCTTAGCAATTCCAATTTTAACATGTAACAATGTCTTTATTCTTTCTGCCTTAATTAGTTTTCTCCTGTACAAGGACATAGATCTCTCTCTCTCTCTCTTATTTTCCAAGGTGGGAAATGTAAGGAATACTGGCTGCTCTGTCAGAAGTGCTTCTGGCTCAAGTATTCCTGCCACAGAAAAGATTATAGGGCCAGGAAGAGAGAGGCACACTCTAGCTGATGAAATGATTACCTAAACAAAGTCCCCAGACAAAACAGATCAACTCAGAATATATCCTAAAAAAACAGTACCACCAGGTGTCACTGTAACCTAAATAAATGTTGGTTGTTTCTCTATTCAGTTGGAAAGAAATATACATTACAAATAATCAAGTACAATCTTACAAGGCTTTCCATGTCAGTAATTTATATTTTTCATAGTTACTAAACTACAGGTACTAAATTCTAAATAAATGGATCACTCCAAGCCTTCGTTTTGAAAAAAAAATGATAATTAATGATAATGAATGTTAAATGACTTAAGATATAATAAAAAGAACTTTGGAAGTCAAGGATTTCATATTTTCAGTTTTGCCTGTTGGGAGGCAAACCTGAAGTCCATGACAATAATCAAGTATAGTTTGACTAAGAGAACAAGTGAGTTTAGTTGACTGCCCAGAACTTTTGTTGTTCTACTGGTTATTTGGGACACTTCTTAAAGTAATAAAAATTAACAGTTGGAGACTCTCAAAACTAATAAAATTATAATTATGAACTATAAGATTTATTTTAGAGACTATCCAGGGATTTCAACATCACTTTTTATAATTCTCATCTCTTAATTTCTTGAAGACATATGATTGCTTAAAGCAAAATGTATAACACCGTAATTTGGGTTTTAAAATATATAGATGTAATATATGTGGCAATAGCACATAGGATAAAGGGGAAGTGAATGAAACTATAGGGTTGTAGAATATATATTATTATTAAAAATATTATTATTGAATAAATTATTATTGAATTAACTTTGGAGATATATATATATATAATTTTAAGTTGACCATAATAAAGAAGCATATTATAATCCCCATTATAGTAACCAAAGAAATATGGCTATAAAATGCCAACATAATTTAAAAGACATACTAGAAAACATTTGTTTAACATGAAAGAAGGCAAGAGAGGAACAAGAAATACATGACACAAATGGAAAACAAATAGCAAAGGAGTAGACTTAAATTCAACTATATCACTATTTACATTAAATGTAAATGTACTAAATACTCTAATCAAAAGGTACACATTATTGGGTCAAGCTGTATAAAAAAGCCAGCCTCAACTATATGCTATCTGTAAGAGATACACTTTAAATAAAAAAAAACACAAAGAGCTTCAAAGTAAAAGGTTGGGAAGATATACAGTATGCATAAGTAAGTTTCATTGGCTACATCAAGAACAGATAAAATACTTTAAGAAGTATTATGTGAGTTAAAGACATTTCATATTGATAAAAGAATAAATACAGCAGGGATTTATAACAATATGTATATGTGTATCCAAGAATAGAACTCAAATATACATGAAGCAATAAAACTATCAGAATTTAAAGGAGAAATAGACAATTATTATCTTAGCTAAGTTGATGACTTAAATATGCTTCTTTTAGTAATAGAACACATAGACAGAAAATAAGTAATGATACAGTTGTACAAAACTATGAAACAAACCAGTTTAACTGATATTTATAGAGCACTCCACCAAACAACCTTAGAACACATATTCTTTTCAAGTACACACGGAACATTAATCAAAATAGACTACATGTTGAACCATAAAACAAATCTCAATATAGTGAAAAGGACTTCATTAATTCAAATATTTTCCCTGACTAAAAATAAAGTTAAAAATAATCAAAAGATAACTATAAACCCCCCAAATATTTGGACATTAAACAACATATATGTAAATAACCCATGAGTCATAAGAGAAATTACAAGGGGAATAAGAAAGTATTTTGAACTGAATGAAAATGATAACACAACATCAAAATTGTGAGATGCAGTTAAGACGTGCTTAGAGGGAAATGGATAAGCTTATATTAGAAAAGAAGAAAATTCATTTCTTTTAAATGGACTTCCAAATTAAATAACTTCAGTTCTCTTACATACTGCTAGATGAACATGGTAAAGGAATAACTGCCAGGTTACAAATATATTATGGTTTGTATGTATTTCACATACCAACGATAATGGAGGAAGATAAGAAACAAAGAAGTATTTACTATGTGCTTATTGGCCAAAAACGGTGTACTTAAGTGAAACAGCTTTTTACTCCCTTCATCTTCTGAAATTCAGTGAGGTTATCCAGAGTCACAGAGTGATGGAGAAGTTCAGATTTCTGTCTGCCTGACTTTATAGCTCACACTCCTACTACTAAGCAGGATGCCTGAGTTCTTGATTGTTGTTCACCCTGTGGTCCACTGTGGCTCCTATATTTCCTTTTGCTTAGACTGTAATCTATTCAGCTTATTTCCTATTATTACAGTTTGTCTCTTATTAAATGAAGTCTGTTACAATTTATTTTATTTTTTGAAATTTATTTATTTCTGAGAGAGAGAGAGAGGGAGGGAGAGAGGGAGAAAGCGTGAGCAGGGGAGGGTCAGAGAGAGGGAGACACAGAATCAGAAGCAGGCTCCAGGCTCTGAGCTAGCTGTCAGCACAGAGCACGACATGGGGCTCGAATCCATGAACTGTGAGATCATGACCTGAGCCGAAGTTGGACGCTTAACCGACTGAGCCACCCAGACGCCCCATGTATTCACTAATTTAATCAACAGGGTTTTTTTTGTTTGTTTGTTTAATGTTTTATTTTTTTCTGAGAGAGAGCGAGCGAGAGAGACACTGTGAGCAGGGGAGGGCCAGAGAGAGAGGGAGACACAGAATCTGAAACAGGCTCCAGGCTTTGAGCTGGCTGTCAGCACAGAAACCGACGGGGGGCTCGAACCCAGGAACTGTGAGATCATGACCTGAGTCGAAGTTGGACGCTTAACCATCTGAGCCATCCAGGTGCCCCAAGTCTGTTACAATTTAGTCATATCAACTTATGAAAGAGCAATGGTCTCTATTTTTGTCATTGTGTTGTCTTTTAGGTTTTAAAGTCCTAATGGGCAACCCCTATGTTTACTACATTATACTATCTGCTGCACAATCCTCCATGTTGCTAGGCAGAGGCATTACATGCACTTCATGATGAAGGGGGTATGCTTTCATCACTTAGATTTGCTTTAGGAAACACATCTAGTACAGCATGTTTGAGGCTCTAATGCCATCAATTACTGTTAACATTGATTATAATTAATTCCCCAAATAGAAAAATAAAATGTATTTATTAAAATTAATTCCAGGGGTGCATGGGTGGCTCAGTCAGTTAAGCATCTGACTCTTGATCTCAGCTGGTCATGATCTTGTGGTTTGTGAGATCAAGCCCCTTATTGGTTTCTGTGCTGGCACTGTGGAACCTGCTTGGAATTTTCTCTTTCTCTCTCTCTCTCTCTCTGCTCCTTTCTTTCTCCCCTTCTCTCGAAATAAATAAACTTAAAACAGTTCCTCTGAATTATCTTAATAAACCACATAACAGGTCTGGGTTATCATGACTGATCAGGCTTTAATAATAACAGCTAACACTTCTGAGTGCTTTTCATGTTCCAAGCCCCCTGCCAAATGCAAATTAACAGTGTTGTAAATAAACCCACACAGATGATGAAACTGAGGTTTAAATTTGCTCAAAATCACACAAAAATTAAGATCTAAACTCAGGTTTACTTCTCTCAGCATCTATGTAAACATGCACACCCTAAACAGAGAAAGTATGAAAGAATAGAAGCATAATCTGGTTCTAAAAGCTTTATATTAATGTCTATTGATAGTATAAAAGTACAAGAGGATGAGATGTATCTGGATACTTTATAGTGTCTTACAACTTCATGGGGTACTATATAAAATATCAAGTTAATTTTCTGTGGATCATGCAATGTCTTTATTATTCCTTGCCTATCAATGTTTCAGTATGCAATAATGAAACCAAGAAATGCCTACTTCCACATATGAGTATGTAACTACCAAAAACATAAGTACAAATAATAACATCAAGCTCACTAATTCTTTTTGTAACTCAGAAATTCAAGTAAACGAATTTTTGGAGTTAGCATGTTTCAAGTACCAAATTAGCAACATTTAAACATGTACACAGCACAGGCATGGCCACAGCAAATCTGTTATATTCACATGTAGGGAAAAAAATCTGTTTTGGACTTGGTGAAATTGCTTAATTTGGTTTACCAAAAAAAAAATAAAATAAAAAACAAACTGATAGAAAAAATAAAGCGATAGAATAAAAAACTATATGGAAATAAAAATCTATACTTTGATATATATTTTGAGTTGATGAAACTATATTTTCATCAATGAAAACAAATTTAACAGTACAGTAATTTGGTACAATGTGGTATATCAACATAATGTAGTCATTTAAGTGATTATATATTTAGTATAATTTAATATTTTTTAAAGGCATAACACTGCTTTCAACATACCACATGACTGCATCTGCACAAAAATGACACTGTAAATTAATAGGCAAAAATTAAAATATTTGGGTATAAATAAGATTATAATCATTTTTATTTGGGATCTTTTTGGTTAATACTTTCTCAATGTTTCAACAATTTTTAAGAAGACAAAGAAGGACATGAGAGCACCTAGCCTCACAATGATGAAATTTAGATAAATGATGTAATGCTCTTTTTAGGTCGTTCAAATAAAAGATGTTGGCTCACCACACAGTAATTGACTGTGCTTTTAAAATAGTAGCAAAAATATAAAAAGTTCTCAGGTGGCTGATTATATTCACTGAAACATGAATAGGTGACTCCATATATTTTAAGAAAACTTTTGAAAACGATTTCTTTTCAGCAGCACTGAGGGTGGTATCCTTGTGCAGTTTTTTGCCGCTATTGTATATTGACATGACAGAATGTTTTCTTTTGATATTACACAGAACTCAGTAGAATCAAGCAAAGAAGAAAATGTGCTGAATTTTTAAAAGCAAATTGTAGTAAAATATTTTGGGACTTTATTACAGTAGTACTTGATCTCTATGTCTTTCTAATTGTGTTTATACACATAGATTAATCACAGATCTTCATTTTTTCCATTATATTAAAATTAAAACTATATTCCAGATGAAAAAAATAAACTATGATAAAAGTCTTATAAAAGTCATGGAGATGTAATGTACAACACAGGAATATAGTCAGTAATATTGTAATAACTTTGCATGGTATCAGATGGTAACTAGATCATTTCATAATGCATAAAAATATATCACTATCTTGTATCTCTAAAACTAACATAATATTGAATGTCAGTTGTAATTCAGTAAAAAAAATTCCTATGATAAGACTATGTTATCGGGGCGCCTGAGTGGCTCAATCAGTTAAGCATCCGACTTCGGCTCAGGTCATGATTTCACAGTTCGTGGGTTCGAGCCCCACGTCATGCTCTGTGCTGACAGCTAGCTCAGAGCCTGGAGCCTGCTTCGGACCCTGTGTCTCCCTCTCTCGACCCTCTCCTGCTCATGCTGCGTCTTTCTCTCTCAGAAATAAATAAAACATTAGAAAATGTTTTTTAAAAAAGACTATGTTATCTTGTTACCTTTGCGAAATCAAAACTTTTGGCCCAATCCACTGTTTCCTCCCCCCAAGAAAAATCTTTGAAGAAAAAATTAAATTATCATCTGAAAGTTCATCTGAGAACTGTACATAAGGCTTTCCAACTCATCTAAAGGCTGGGGAGTTTGCAAAGGAAGCAAGAAAAAGTTCAGATGCCTAAAACAAAAAAAATCTCACTGGTTCCAAATCTAGTTGCTTAACCACTAGTGCCCCAGTGTCTCTAGGGAGCAAGAGACATCTGTGGGTTTGGAAGGAGCATAATTTATAAACATGAAAGATATGTTTCCCCATTATCTCACCCCTCTATCCAAAGAGAGGAAAATAAAGCAACATGAATTAAATCTCAAAGAATGAAAAGTTAGTTACCTTAGAATTAGACAAAAGAAATGAAAAGTAAAACTGAATTGGCCATTTCTTAACTCTTGTTAAGAGTTTGTGGAGAAACACTGGAGTACTTGATTGATGTGCAAACTTCAGATTAATTATAATTGATATTCTAGCCTTATTGCTTGTGATAAAGTTTAATGCACTGCCCTTTATGCTTACTATGCTTTTCCTATAAAGACAAGCCAATAAATATTTATAAAATTAATTTATCTCTATTTTGAGACATTTTATAGGGTAACATGCATAAATAAAGTCAGCAGGTCTGTGTTTGGATGTTGGTGCCACTTACCACTTGTGTGACTTTGGGCAAGCTCTTAACTTCAATATACTAAGTTTTAAAACATGATGATAACAGCAAATCTCTTATTAAGATGAACCTCAAGGTTCTTAATTGTCAAAATTAAAAAAAAATTTATTGTTTATTTTGAGGAGTTGGGGAGGGGTAGAGAGACAGGAGAGAGAGAATCCCAGGCAGGCTCCACGCTGTCAGCACAGAGCTTGATGTGGGGCTCAGAGTCACAAAACTGTGAGATCATTACCTGAGCCGAGATCAAGAGTTGGACACCTAACAGACTGAACCACCCAGGGGCCCCTTAATTGTCAAAATTTAATAGGTGCTTCTTCCTTTAAAAAGAAAATTAAGGGTTTACTATGTACCAGGCACTGTTCTAGACTATAGGGATGTAGCAGTAAGTCCCTGATCTCAGGGTATCCATGAAGAGCCAAAGTCAGTTAAGAAATTAACATATAATCTGACAGTTGTGATAAATGTTTCAAAGGAAGGTAACAGCTGGTTAAGTGATCAGTTGGAAGGGAGTGCTATTTAAATGGAGGTGGGGATCAGGTAAGGCCTTTTTTACTGAAACTAAAAGCAAGACTAAACGAAGCAAGGGAGTGTGAGTCGTGTGTATATCTGGCATCACATATTTGCCCAATTTCATTTAGGTAAGCTTCCACATCTGAGTGTTACATCCATTTGTACTGGAAATGGAGAGAAAGAGGATTTTTCATGAAAGGGAAGTAAAGGCTGGTAGGAATATATATAAAGGAAGGCGAGAAGAAAACAGCAATAATGAGAACAGAAAACATTTTTTTCCCTTGTGTCTCACATGTAGCTTCTGGGTTTGAGCAAAAACACCCTGGCCTATGGGATCCCTTAAGGGTTGAAGGGAAGCTGGACATGTAGGCTCCTGAAGGGAGCGGGTTCCAACGGAAGAATGAATATTGCTTTTATGCAGTCTTTTCTAGTGGGGCTACTAAACTTAGACTCAGGAAAAAGTTGCACTGGCAAATGGGAAAAGGAACGGAGCTAGGGTAAAAGAGGGGTATTGGGCTATTTATCTTATATGTCTCCACCTACAGTTCTGAGATCTGTGCATGGGGTATGACTAACTTTGAAGTCTGTGTAAGAGTTAGCCCAGGTGTAGCACACACCTAAACAAAGAAGGACTTTCAGGGAATGATTAATACAAGCCCTTTGGAGAAATAGTGGGAGAGATGGATGTTGCGAAAGCAATTCTCTGAAAACTCTCTGAAGAACATTAGACTTAGGCAATGTAGTAAAAAATTGATTCATTGTTCTGCTAGCTCCTTTTTCCCTCTGTGGCAAAAGAATCAAAATTCTTACACGGCAGTTCTAAGTTCAAAAGACATTTACTTCAGATGACAGTGTCATTTTTATAGCATGTTAACCAGTGTGTGTGAAAGTTATCCCTAGTATGCACTTTAATTACTGGAGTGAAGTCTATTAACATTAACCAAATGTTTTAGAAAACAAGCTGCTCCAAATTTCAACTTCTTAGGGGTTTATTTGTTTCATAGTTCAACCAGTTTCCCAATCTCTCTAGACCTTGGCACCATATTTTATGTTATAATTTCAGTAACTTGAAAAACGTCCACTTCTGCACATGCTATTTCCCAGCTTTGGTCTGTCTACTGCTTAGAACAGCTGCTTTACACTCCAGCCCCACCCTTCAGCTTCTTTGAGAGCAGCAAGGCAATAATGGACATTTCTGGGAAGGGAGGGACAATGTCTGACTTGTTCAGCTGTGTCCTAAACTCTTAGTACAGGGTCCAGTTCAGAATCACTGCTTAATATATATTTATTAAATGAAGAAACCAATGTCTGAAGTCCTCTGTCTGAGATCCACAATTATCTTTTATCTTTTCTGAGAAGGACCCGGGAGAGAAGGCAGGCAGGTATTATTAGTACAATATGGGTGTTGATTTGTATCTCCTCCCTTTTTGATAGGATTACTGAACAGGCAGACAGAAGCTATGATGGGCAAAGTGTATTTGACCAAGTCTTTCATGTACTTGTGTAGAAATTTAGTCTGGATCCTAATACACTCAGGAAGATTCGCTGCTGAACAACTGTACCCCAAAGGAACTGAGGATTCCAAGAGATCAACCCGGAGGAGAGCCCTGAGAGCCAGGATTATGGACATTTCCTATGCAACAATTTTAATCTTTATCAGTATCTTCAGTTAAACTAGAGAATGAAGGCTTTCCCAATCCGACATAAAATTCTGTTGGGAATCCAAAAGGACTTTGACAGGTTAGTGCAACAGGTTGAATATAACTTAACACTTAGGTAACATTTCTAAGAAATTTCTTATGCAGTGAAGGTGACCTAACTGCCGCTTTTGGGTTGTTTACATTTATGGATAAATGTAAATACCTATTTAAAGTCAGGCAGTGAGCCAAACAAGGACCAACTGGGGCAAAAGAGTAATTCATGCAAAAAAAGGGAATGAGTTTTAATTGATATTAAGCCCAACCTGAATAACACTGATGACTGTCCCCCAGAAAGCTAATGCAATTTTGATCAACATTAAGAGAACTGTGCTATCTTTAGAAATCAACCAAGTATTTATGGAGATTCTATTTGCATTGTTCTATGTGCAATGTGGGATAGAGAAGCATCAGGCATGGAATCCTTGCTTTTAAGGCACATGCTACTCAGAAGATTAGCAGTCAGAAAACAATGTAAGATATGTGATTTGGGAGAATGTGATTTGGCAGACTCATTATCAAGGAAATCACCCCTTAAAACTCTTAAACACCCAAAACCAAAACTGAAAACAAACAAACAAAACCCAGAAGCTTGAATGCACTCGACAGGCATACATAGTCCATTAATTGATACTTATAACCATTGCCCAAAGTCATCAAGAAACTGCTATAAATAAGGTCCATTACTCTCTTCATAGAAACCAATGGAAATACATCTTAGAAATTGTCTGTTTTGTTTGTTTAGTTTAGTTTTAAATGGGAAATAGTTTACCTATGTAGGAATTCAATTATGAGAATCAGTTCATTCCTAAATAGGGCCAAATAAATCAGATACTACTGTATACAGTGAAGCAATGAAGTATACAGGTCAGCCTGTAACACTTGAGAAGAGAGGGGAATAAACATAAGAAGTCACAGAAATGTAACATTCCACTCCAAATTCTCTATTGAGCCAAGCCAGATCTGTGGGCTCTCGGCACTTTGAGGTCACGGCAGAACCAGAGACTCTCTAGTGCTGAGGGGAGGGCAGGGGGTTAAAACAGCTGCTTCTACTAATGGAGGACCATGAGGGAGAAGAAGGGAAAAAATAGCTGGGGAGAGGGAGGGAGACAAACCATGAGAGACTCTTGAATGCTGAGAAAACTGAGGGCTGATGGGGGTGGGGAAGAGGGGAAGGGGGGTGATGGGCATGGAGAAGGGCACTTGTTGGGATGAGCACTGGGTGTTATATGGAAACCAACTTGACAATAATAAGCTGTTTTAAAAAAATAAAACCGCTGCTTCTAGATAAGCCAAATATATAATTTACCAAAATAGCCCAAAGTTGCATACATCATGTTCCCTTTATAGCGACAGTGATGGCGCCCCAAACCAATGTCACATTTCCTTCTCAGGTGGGTTTTCCAATGCACAATACTCTCCCTCCTTTGTGCCTATATTTGGATTTTGAATTTAAGGCTGGAAAAAGTGACACCAACAAGCGGATACATGTCTCTCCAAATTTATGGCCTCTAATCTCAGCTGGCCCTCAGTGAAGCACACAAGAGCTTCTGCTGTCAGCTTTCTTTTCTATGCTCACAGAGGCTTCTCCAAACCTCCTCCTCCTCCTCCCTATTTTCATCCTTCTCAGGCATGACCTAGCTAGCTCACTCCCTACTTCATGTGGCTCATTCTGTCATAAAGTACATTACTGTGTCCCAGCTCAAGTCTGTTCTATGTCCATCCATCATTTCTTATTCACAGGCTTCTCCTGTTCAAGGCTAAAATTCTTTTATCTCTATGAAGCTGTTGATACTGTTGACTTCTCCCTCCTAGAATTCTCTACTCCTTCCATACCTCACTTTGCTTTTTCTTTCCTGACTCCTTTTCTGGAATCTTCCTCTGCTCACCTTTGAATGTCATATTTCTCAGTTATGTCCACAGTCTTCCTCTCACACTTACTTCAGAAGCATGATCCGCCAATCGCTCTTCCTAAGTAGGCTCTGCTCTCCACACTTCCATCCTTTGTATGTGCTCTTTATCTTTCTGGGGTATCTGTTCAACTCATTCACTTGCATAGGGTCTGCTTGTCCTTCAATATGTTCAAAAAGTTTTGTGAACTGTTTCCTGATTCTCACACTAAGCCAAATAGGCCTTCTCTGTACACCCTTTCTTCTAAAACTCTCAACACGACTTCTACCATAGGTTCTCTCACACAATCAATGATTCTCCTGTTCGCCAGCTCCTTGAAATGAGGCTGCATTGCTCTCTGCCATATCTCTGTGTGAAGGGCTCAGGAAACGCCTATCAAATGAATGGATGAATTTTGTACGTGCAAAATATGATGCTGGAGATCAGGAGATAATGAAATATTGCCTAGATGACCAATTGGTGGGGTTGCCATTTGACAGGGATGTGGACCAAGTGAGTGATCCTGTACCAAGCATATCCACTTAAAAAAGAAGGACTAGATATTAACAAAGTCTAAATAGACTGCATAATAAATTAAAAGGTACATTAATGATTTTTTTGCCTTCTTTTTATTTTGGTAGCATACACTGAAATACTTTTGGTTAACTATTGCTCCATATTCTGGTGGCATGGGTTACTGGCTAATGAAGACCTTTTTTTTTTATCCTGGATTGTAAATCTCGTACGTCTTAGAGGAAAGATATCTATCTTTATTCCTCAGCAGATGGCCTCTTTCGACTGTAACTGCTAACTAACCATTTGACCCTATCTGACAGGTGGCCTAGACCTAGAAAACGTGCTTTCAGCCTTTGAAGTCCTCACATGGTTGGAAGCAAACAGGGAATGATGGCAAGAGCATCGTTTCCTCTACTTTGTGCAACTTTTTATTTTTAACATAAAGCTATTTGGGTTTAAAACTTTAAAAATACCAGGTCTTACAGTGAATGTGCAAAAGAAAATAGCTCCATAGTTTCTAGCATGGTGGGAGACGTTAAAAGAGCTCTGGTTGCTGAATGAAATCAGTTTTAAACCTTCCTGAGAGACTGTTATTTCCTCACTAATTCCCCTTAAGCAAAATATTTAAGATCAGTATGAAGAGGCTACAGCTTTTTATTCTGAGGATTACCTTTCATGGAAATGATAAAATGGAAAAATAATTATTCCACAAAGTTCAATAAAAGAGCCAAATCCTCTCAACAAATCCACAGATACCATTACCCTTAAATACCCTCCACTTATCAGGGGGGAGAAAAAGAAAACTTCCTTAGATCCATTCAAATATAAAAACATTCTTTACTACATTGAATTTTATAAAATCCCATTGTTAAATACTTCCTCTCAAACTCCTGCCAAATGGGAGGATTACTGCTGAAACAGACAAGGAATATGTGACCTCCTCTCCCTCCCCTGATGAACATCAGGGTTACACTTTGGCACACATACAGATCTATTTTCTACAAAGGATGCAGCTTTTCAGAGATGTGAAGGATCTGGAATGAGAACACTGGCCCTCATCAACCCACTTCCTCTATTGGAAGGGAGTCTCCCAAATAGTCCTCTAAAGGAAACACTGGAATGAAGTCACCCATGTTTAGTAAAGTAACAGTAGCCTGATGAGGTGATTGCCTCAGAAGTGATACAAGGCACAGTGGTTAGACTGAAAGTTCACTGGGACTTTTAATAATGAAATTTTAGATAAATATTTGCACAGATGCACACCCATATTTATTTGTTCTGCTTCAACGGGACTCTTCCAAGTGCAAGTTTCAAAATATAAACAGTGGGAAACTGCTGCAGTAATGACTAGCAAAATACAGTAATTATTTGCAAAAGCTGAAAACCATTCATCTAATAAAAAGTAGGAAGCTGTGTGGGAGAAAAAGGAGTGAAATTCTCTAGCAAGTGAGGACAGTTGGAATTTAATAATTCACTTTGGCAATATTATTTGTTTAGTCAGCAGGCCAACGTTCCTACTGTGCCGTACAATGCCAGGGATAGTCTTCATCTTAAACACCCACCATGTTAAGAGAGCGACTTTTCTAGTCAAGCCACAAAAATACTATCACTGTAGCAGCCCTAGAGTATAAACCTTTTATTACATATCTCTGAGCAGATCTGTAAATCCCAGAAAGGACTCTCGTTAGTTCAGAGATTAATTTGGCAGAGATGGCATCAGAGTATTTGAAAACGTGTTATTAAGCAATATTTCAGAAGTGGCCTATGTGTCAGCATACAGTTATGCTCCAGTAACAGAATATATGCTAGGCTCCAGACTGTATTTTTAACATCTCCTTAGTAATATAAACAGAGACCAAGACATGAAAAGCTCTCATGGTTTTCTCTTTATTAATCAATGTTTTTCCTCTTCAAAAATACATTCCTCATCACTTTTAATTGAAATAAATTTCCTCTTCAATAAAAGTGAAGAGGTACCAAAGTGAAAAGCTTATAAGAGAATATATATTGCTATAGCGTTAGGAGCAGATGGATGTAATTGATGATCAGACTAACACAATTAGATTACTGAAACCTATTATGCAAAGAGCTAAAATTGTGTAAATAACAAACAGCTGACCACTCATGGAAGGGACGTATAAGAGTCAGGAAGAAATGGAAAGTATACATAGCTGCCATATGTCTGCATATATCCACTCATACAGATATCTTTGTTTCCTATTCACTGGTTCTCTTTTGTTCAACTCTTAGGTATCAATTAATTGGTTAAATTAATATTTCACCAGGATTAACTTTCATTTAGTTATTTATGCTAACCCAGAAGCCATAAGCTTGAGATTTTCATGTAGCAGATGGTCAAATATGGCCAAGCAAATAATTTTTCCCTGTGGTAAAAATATGGTAAAATATACCACATATTTTGGAAAGAAATATATACATATTCCATATATTGTGGAAAAAATCCAAACATCCTTTCAGTGAAGAAGGAGAGAGAATTAGGTGCTTGGAAACAAGGGGCATTTGTGAAGACGCAACAGTTTTGTAACTCCTGTGCAATGAGAGAGACTTGTACAGTTAGCCACAATCTAGAACAACCAGTCCCACTACCCCAGCAGGGCAAAGATCCCCACTGAGCACAGTGCAGGAGAGGTCAGCAGGCTGCATATCAGAGACCCGGAGTGGAGCCCAGTGGCACGAGAATGAGGAATGACTTCCTGGTGGCACTTGGGGAGGTGACTTTTTTTTTTTTTTGAGTGCACTAGAGAAAAGTGGGCATTTCAGACAAACAGTTGAAGAAGACTAGGTGTGAAAGTATGAATTTTAGAGCAATAATAGTCTGAGGGATTGGAGTCTTCAAACATATAGACTAGTCTTCAAACATATAGACTAGTCTTCAAACAAAAGACCTAACCAGGTAGCTCCAGTTCTCACAGGTGTGGAGCAAAGAACCATCGTGAAGGAAGAGAAGCAAGTCAGAGTCAAATCCCTCAGCCAGAGCTATCTATGCAGTTGGTTAAGTGCCCTACTTGGAAGATCGAAAGTTAAAGTGTTTGTTTATAATTTGACGGATAAGAATTTTGCTTTAAAAATCCTTTTTAGACAATTGTGAATACTTCCCCTCTAGCATTCCTCACAGTCCTTGCTGAAGAGGGCAGCTGTGATATAGAAAAATAATATCCTATTATGACTACCTTTGCTAAAATAGCCTTTCTTTCTGCAAGCTTATCTGACCCAGACCTCAGAATCTCCTGGACTAAAACAACTCAGGCCATTGTGATTTAGAAGTATCCTGGTGCTAGAGAAGATACCAAGATGGCCAGGAGACAATGGCAGCATTAGAAGGCCCTAGTTGAACAGAATATGTAATTTCATTTAACAGCTGCGGAAGCTCATTAACTACGCTGGCATGAATGATTCTTTACAACTACAAAAAGAAAGAACAGCAGCCTATTTACAGATGCAGGGAGAGCCATCACTTGTTTTCTAGCTTTCAAGGGAAACAAAACATTTCTGCATAATAACTTTATCCTATAATTCAACACTATTTAAATGTGTAGCTTGCCATAAGCTTAAAGAGACATTTTGGTGCCACATATTGAAAACTTCCACAATATTCCAGGAGTGTCTGACTGCATGGCTTCCTGGTTCCCCAGGACCTGCTAAGGGAGCCAATCAGGTAACAATCTGGCCAGTCCAGCACCTTCCTGGCATGCATGCTCCCTGCGCTCAAACATTGCTTTCCCTGTACTTCCTCATGTCCTCAACTTGAGGAAAGTATAGCTCATTTGCTTTCCACAATCCTTCAGCATTTTTTATTTTTTACTTTAGGTTCTCTACCACTTACTGAGTGACCTTGAGCAAATCACAGCTTTCTGTGCTTTATTTATTTAATCTATAAACTTATGATAGCACCCGCCTTCACAGGGCTATTGTGAGGACTAAACTGTGAGTTAATACAAAGCATCTAGAACAATGCGTGGCAATAGCACACCCTCAATTAATGTGAGCCAGTACTTCACTATTATTACCACTACGCAAGACATGATGCACCACAATTACTAACTTCACGTGTATTTCGCCAACTCCACCTAAGTAAAAATTGTTTGAGGAGAGAGTAGGGGTGCATATTAGCACCCTTTCCTGCCTTCCTCCTCCTTTCTCCCCTGCTCCCACCTCAGATACATACACAAACAGGAGGAATGTTGCTGATGTTTTCTTGGGCTCAGCTGAAGGTTCATGAAGGCATGGCGTTGTCTTTATCCCATCTGGACAAACTCTCATGGCTATTCTTCCTCCTAAGAGTAAGTGGTAAGGTAGCTCTGGGATAGGTCTCTATTTCATTTTCTCAGATACTCTCTCTTCTTCGAGATCTCTCATAAATGGAACTGCTTGATATGGGTGCTCTAGGCTAAAGGAATGTGAAATAAATGATTCCCCAGTGTAACCTGCTTGATTAGTATTCCATGCTGGGGCTGAAGATGATGCTGTACTTGGTGACATTATTGTTTGCTTTTTCTTTTCTTAGCATATATTTCCTGTGAGATCTTTCCAGGAAGGGGGAGCTAATCTGAGGTAGAATTTAGGTAATCTTGGGTTTCTGGTTCACATGACATTATCTCATCCCATCCTTATTAGCAATCACAGGAATCAAGTCTTTTTCAACTTTGTATCCTTAAGCCCCTAACATTCACGATTATTTATACACATAGGTATTCAATATTTATTGAAGTGAGTGGTTCTATTAGCCACTTTCTGGTAGGGTCGGTCATAATAATTGAGGCCCTATCATTTAATTAAACTGAATCCAAAATTCAAAGAACTTTTCACAATAACAAGTACTAATCTGATGCTTATCAGTAAAATTCAAACTCAACAAGATGACCTACAAGGCCCTACAAGGCCTGTCCCTTATATACTTCTCTGACCCTATCTTGCTCACTCTGAACCAGAACACTCTAATTTTTGCCTGACCCAATTTCTGTTCCTTTGCACTTGCTGTTCCCTCTACTTGAAATACTTTTCCCCTCAGAATCCCACATGATAAACTGCTTCTTGTGATTCCTATCTAAGAACAAAGAAGGAGCTCATAGCCTGAAGAGAAAGGAATGTCTTCCCCTGAAGAAATGACATGAAGTATGATACCTAAAGGAGGACTGTACATGCACCTAATGTGTGTGTGGCTGTATGTGTTTTGGATTAAGGTGAGGAAAATAAGAGTATTCAATCTATGCAGAGGGAAGAGCTGAAGCAAAGGCTTGGAATGTGAAGGAATAGAGCAAGGTTGTTTGCAGAACTGAAAATCGATCTGGCTTCAGCTTTAAAAGTCGGGGACAGCAGAAGATGGGGCATGAGCTGAATCATAAAGGCCTCCTTCAGAAAAGGATCCAAAAGAGGGGCAGTACAGCATTTATGCACAGTAGCCCTTACATAATACCTTAATTTAAGATATGGGTTAATCACCCTTCATAAGCAAAAAATCCTTCTGCTTTCATAGGTATTCCTCCTATTCCTCCCTAACTTAAAAAAATAATTACTATGTTTAGTTCAGGAAAAGTGAGCTGTCACATCCAAGATTCAGGAGATGGACTTCTCATCAGCCCCCGGGAGCTTGTTTTCTAACCTTCAACATAACCACAACTTCTCCTAGTCCTAGTCCTGGCGTTATCTCAGGTGAGAAACTGAAAGTGACTTTAAAGCTTGTTTCAATTAGCTATTAGCATATCATATACATTCATACACACTAAATTTGTACTAACAACCTGAATGGATTCTTCCCAATACTATATATATACACTTAAATGTATATATAATTAATACTATATATTTTATATATACTTAAATATATATAATTAATACTATATATTTAATATACCTCACATATTTAATATATATAAATACTATATATTAATATATATTAAACCCTATACTATATATATATATATTAAATTAGCCTTACATTTTTACAATTGCTAATAATTCACGATGATTGATTTTAACTACTCAGAGATTTGGGAACAAGTTTCAAGAAATCAAGAGAATCGGCCCCAAAACTAGAGCTAAAGTATAGAAAGATTAGATGACTGGTTCAAGATACAGCTGAACATTATTCTTCCCATAAAAAAACAGTGTGCAAATTTCCTACTTTCTTATTCAATGTCTGACTGTCAGAACTTCTTTTAAGCAAAACACAGATTTACTGGGGTAAGAGAGTAGAATGAAAATTAGAAAAAGAAAACTATATATCTTATATGGCCATGAAAGCTACTGAAAGTATATGAAAAAGGATAAATGTTTCAAAATTAAATTTTCCAGATGGGCATTCCATAGTTGAAAGATTATAATTCCAAAAATAATTTTAATCTAACATAACAAAGAATAAGAAATTGAGGAAAATAATTTCCTTAAGAGGCACTTAGAAAGATCTATTATGTATAAAAAACATCAATCCTCTAAGTTGAATATTTGAATTTATAACTTTTACCAATTCTTGCACTCATTTCAACATACTTAATACCCCATGCAAAGAAATCATTTAAACACAACAACAGTTTCTACTCATTAACATCATCACATATCCTGCAAATAAATGTATTTCTACTGTGGGAATCTTGACTGTAAGTTCTACTCTTTTATGGCATGAGACAGTTATTTACATACATTTTCCTTCCCTGGTATAATCAACATTTATTCTTTGCAAGAGTTTAACTCTTTAGCTGAAAAATACCAAATCCAAAATTCAGAAATGGTAGCTCAGTCTCTTCAAGGAAGTATATTGAGAATAACAAGCTTATGACACATCACCACACCGTATAACACTTTATATTTTCCAACACTCTTTGCAGTAAGGTATCTCATATGTGAGATCTCATGGTGTCATTTTTGAAATGAGAGCTGCGGAGAGATTCTGATTTTACTCCATTGTTAAGGTACGTGAAGGAATTCATTCATTAATTCCTCTAACCATGCAGGGCACTGAAGACTTTGGGGACAGTAAGTTCACATTTGGTGTTTATGCTGAATGAATCCCCAATCTACTTTGTTTTAATTTGCATTAAAAAGCCTCTACTCTCAAAGTACTGCATCATTAAGTTTATGTAATAATTAGATACACAAATTACAAAAGGCAGATTAAGTATCACTTGGCAACATTAACTTGCCCACCACCTTCACACTTAAGATTTAGGAAGTGTGTATTAGTGAGAGATACTTGCTTGTACATAACAACCAAAGAAGCCCATTCAGAATACTTAATTCACTGACTACTCTTTCTAATAATAAGCACATTCAGAGGATGAGATTTTTTTTTTCATTTTATTTACTGGAGTTTTGCCAATAGAAGAGTAAAAATGAAACGGAGAAACAATAATCATAAAAAAAACCCCTCGATCTCTCAAAATGATTTAATAGCTTAGTCAGTGCACACAAACAACTATGGTATACACTACCAACCATTATCTTCTATAACTAGAACATTCATGCTGACATAGTATCATATGAAGAAAGTCTCCATTACTGTAGTGAGAATGTTAAGACAGTTCACTAATAACCATCTTTAAGAATTCAGTAAGAATTAAGAGAAATAACTTACACTTAACACTTCTGATACAAACAACTGACATCTTTACATTATAATTTTTAAGCCACCACTCAAAAAAGATATTTCACCCCCAACCATAATATTTAGCTACAATTTTAAAGAAAACAAGGTAATCCTGATAGCATCTGTTTGTGCAAGGATGTTTCACAGGTATAGCTACTAAGACTATATTCTTATGCGGTTTCCTTTACCCTCATTGTCCTCACCCTTGGTTTTAGTTATTCTTTAACAGAGGAAAAGATTTTACACATGTGTAATATTATGGACAGCATCACTACAAAATGGGAGTCCAGTTTCAAATTAGAGTTTTATGATCAGGAAAAATCTGTATTATTTAAATGAGTCACCAATGCCACTTTTAGACTACTTACATTTCCTATAGAAATCTCCCTTTTAAGGATGTACTCATTTTTATTTTTGCAAATCACAAATAAAAATTAAACATGCAATAGTTATGATGATTACTCAGTGTGGTGCTATATTTTGTTTTACATTACAAACCTCACAGCAACAATTATGTTATATTTATCTGGCACACATTTTAACAATGTTTTATTCTCAGTAACTGACCTATGGTGACCCATTTCAAGAGTTTTATGTCCTAATCATATATGATATATTACTCTGAACACAAAATTTAAAAAAATGTTATAAAGAAGGAAAACCACATGAAAACAATTAGCAACAGTTTCCAGTTTATGCTAAATATTTATCCTTCTTAAGGGCAAATAACTTCGTCTATGTAGTTGTGGATATATAACACTATAAATTTTTAAAGTTGGATATTTTTGTTGAAATAAAAAAAATTGCATCCAGATATTATTCCAAATATAAACAGTATACTTTTGATATTATTTTAAAATAGCATGTTAGATTTTTCCTAGTGAAAATACGGGGCCCAAGACATAATAAATTACAGATATTAATTTCAAAACTGTCCAGAATGTTTTCTGGAGGTTTATATTTCTTTATTTAAGAGTATTTGAAAAAGTTGTAATTTTTGGAAATTAAAATATTCCAATAAATAATCACTTAAATGAGGGAAATAACTAAACAGATGGGAAATGGAAAAGTTAGAGGGCAGTGAGGCAAGGGCGGGGATATGAAATAACATAGGAGGAGAACCTAAAGAAAGTAAAGGTTAAAGAACTAGGAAAAGTTTACCCATTTCTCCAAACCTATCATTATTTACCTAGGAAATGTGGTTAAGTTCCCAGGGACACAGCTGAGTTATTTGCTCTGAGTGTTTTAAGTTTACCTATTAAAAAACAATCCACATTCTCAATTCCAGACCCCAGGGCCCAGCAGATGGAAAGCCTCCACGCCTCCCAGTGACAGTCAACTAACCTCTCATGGCCCAGCATGACTAATTGAAGTTTTTCACTTGATGGCTTTATGTATGAGAGAAACTTAAAGGCATTTTTATACATGTCTCCTTCCATCTCGGCTAATGAGAATGTTCAAGTGTAGTTTGGTCAAATGTTAAATAGTGGTCAAAATTTAAACAGTGGTCACACGGTTTCTGTAACACCTCTTACTGACATCACCAGTGAGATTTAAATAGGGAACAATAACTGTTAACTCTACATTAATGATAATAATGGATGTTTAGAAAATACAGTGTTTTAGAAGACGGAGGATACCATTTTTTTATCTCCTTTTATATATCTCATTTCTACAATTTAAGTGTCTCTTATTAAACAAATACGACAAATAGGACATAGATTTACAAAAAACACAAGGTATTGGATCCTTCACAGAGGTCCATAACAGGATTCTTTCAAAAGTATTAGGTTGCCTTCATATTGCTAGGGTAGCATTTGATGCATGTGTCACTTTTAAGAGATATGTGCTATTATGTAACACAATGTTAACAGTTCAATTGAATGGAGACAGTATCAACAACGGCCTAAAATCAGCTAAAACAAGAACAAATAGATTTTTCAAAGATTGGCTTATCTTAGGCACTTTATTAAATTGAAAACTACTTTATTACTTAAAGACTGAACCTATGAGGAAATAAGTTTAATTCAATAATGTAAAAGTGAATTAATTCTTTACTCTGGGCTTTACTTTTTTCCCTTTTCAAATAATTTAGACTTTATTCATAGAAATGTTTGTGAATGGCTCTAAAAAGCACATATGTTGAAATTACAGATAAATATAAACAGCAGGACAAAACACTGTTCAGAGTGATTTGTGAAATATTGCCCTAGTACACTTTTTTTTTAGAACAAAAATACTATAAAACATTTCCTCACTTCTCTTGGGAATATTTTGTCTCTCTTTTCTTTACTTGCCTTTTCTTTTTTGATATTGCAAATTCAGTAGACACTCAGAGCACCTCTCCTCCTGCCCTGCTGAAGTCCTCTGAAGATGCAAAGAGGAGAGTTTAAAAGTCATTTAATTCATACCATTTTCACTGAAGCTCCGTAAAAATGAATCGAAAAGAAAGCAAGGTATTCCGTTTCAGTTAAGATAATTGCTCCTACAGTAGCTCCTTGAAGTCTGAGGCAGTAGGCAGCTGCAAACATCCGACTGAAAGCCCATCTGTGGCTTCACAGCTTCCAGTCGAGGATGTTTACAGTCGCTCACTGTCAAGAGGGATATACTTTCTTTCTGTTTGGTTAACCTGCAGACTGGTCCCTAGCAGGTGTTTCTAAGATGTACAAGCAGCAATTCTGTATATTACTCAACTCTCATTCCAATGCAGAAATATTCTAGAAAATGTCTCAAAATTAAAACAAAAAGCTTCACGTTATTCATCTACTAAGTTCCTGTAGGATTTTGTGACAGATTAAGACAATATATGTAAATTGCTTTCATCCATTATTGTTAGCTAAGAAATAAACAAGGCAGGATTACTTAATAGGGCTCCAATATGTATTATGCAATTTAAAATCCTTCTTTGAGTGAAAATGACCAAACACAGAAATTAAATTATGTTAACAACATAAAGTACACATTAATATTAAATACTACACTTAAGTGAACTTAGGCTCTCAATGAAAATATAAAAGGTCTATTTCAAATATTATAAATTCTGATTTAAAAAAAGAGACTTACATGCTTTTATACACCACTTTTGCTCTCAAATTTGCTCCCAGAAACAACTTGAATAGTCAGCTCGTTTTTGAAAGAGTATGCAATAGTCAGGAGAAAAATAGAAAGTAATAAAGAGGTCTATGACAGGCATAGATCAGTTTGTGGATCAAAGTTTCCCACTGGAAAAACACAGAACCTATCACTCGCAACAGAGTGACGCACATTAACTCCAAATTTGAATGTTTTGAATTCCACTCCCATTCTCTTATGAAAATAAATGAGGAAAACTGAAGGTTAAGCTCGATCAGTCACTACTCTCCTGAAAGAATTCAAAACGCTTCCTAGTCTAGTGAAAGATTAAGTGGATACAGAACAGTGGGTGTGCCTTTCCCTGGGATTTTTTAGAAGAAGTTACCATAAGGTTCTCAAGTTGCAGAAGTCTTAGTAGTTTGTGACACCAAACCCAAAACCAAAGCAAAATCCACACAAACAGTGTCATGTTTACTGAAACTAACAAATGTGAAGAGCTCCATAAATTACTTTTTCAAAGCAAAGGGTAACTCTATCCCATTAAGGTTAAGAAAGTTAATCTTTGAGGCAGCAGGTGAAAACAAGCTGAATTATGTTGAGGCCTTTTTCTTTATTAACTAAGGACTTTGAACTATTAAAACTTCCTAGGGAACCACGTTTTCTCAATGGGTCAAGTCACATAGAGGAACAAAGCAAACTTTATCAGTGCTGTGCAATTCTACATTCCTGAAATTCTTAGTACTTGGCATTCACATATACCATCGCTGACTGGAGCTCTAGTCAGTTCACCTAACTCAGCTACAGCTACCAACCTTGTGAACTTCTCCCCAAGACACTCACTTTTTTTAAGTTAGTCACAAATAGGCAGGCACCATACTCTGGACTCTGTAATTAAAACAGATAAATACCAAGCCTTACACCCTGTGAAGACATTGTATAACAGTAACTGTGTACCAAAAGAAAATATTTTTACTTGCATAAATTTTTTTCAAAGTGACAGAACCCCTACTTGTCTTGGAATTTTGCCACTTTTAAATAATAAAATTAAAAACTAAAAATGGTAAGTGACTAGCACATATTAGGCAAATAACCTCAAATAACAATTTGATGAACATGTTAAAGAGATATTAAACCTTAGCACAACTTTGAAAATCCAGCCTTTTGCTCAGAATAAACATAAAAAGTCCTCAAAAGCATGGAAGACAATAAAATTTTAGTTGCAAGTATACATAAATGGAAGAGCATTTAAAAAGCATCAACACACTACACTTCACTGCCTGCATACATGGGCTTCTTTTTAGCAAGACACTAGCTAGATGAAATCTATGAGAAGGTAAAGTAGATTTATCCCAACAAGGTACTGAACAATTTTGCCAAGTTTAAGGGAGACTCAGTGTTAAACTGTTCAGGTAATTGAGCAGTACTGGTTCCATCAGAACAGCAATTTTCAAAATGAGAAGCTGGCAATGGAATTATCAGGATAGCTTCTTCTAATCCCACATACCTTGACTGCCCCATCCATTTTGCAACTGTTATTCAGAAGGGGAAGGTCTGAGTGTATTTTGCAAAAGCTATCAAATGATTTTGCCATGATTTCCTGGCAGAGAGAACTACTAACCTAGAAAGATGGAACTAAATAAATTTGCCTGAGACAAAAAACTCTTGCCACTATTTGAGAAACAATACCAGTAAATCCAGTTTAAAAAATCATGAATTAAAAACAAATATGGCAGAGTAAGACTCAATTGTGTCCGATAATCAGATCCTACATATTGTCTTATATAACACTTGGAAAGGTTCACAGAAAACTACTTAGTTCAAAATTATACGAAAGCTGGCTGCTCTAACCCCAGTACATAAGGTTCTTAAGAGTCTCCGCACCCCAAAGTGCAGTTCTAGATGTCTATATTCTAATCAATTTTTATAGTTTTCCTCACATTAGTTTTAATTCTTTGAAGGATTAATTCCTTCTGGTGGTAGACAGTTTAGGACTGGTCCCAGTTAGAGTTAAAAATTTTTTTTTCCCTATGACCCAGCAATTGCACTACTAGGTATTTCTCCAAAGGATACAAAAATGCTGATTTGGAGGGGCACATGTACACCAATGTTTATAGAAGCACTATTGACAATAGGCAAGTTATGGAAAGAGCCCGAATGTCCATCAACTGACAAACAGATAAAGATGTGGTATATATACACAATGGAATATTACTTGGCGATCAAAAAGAATAAATCTTGCCATTTGCCACAACGTGTAAGGAACTAGAGAGTATTATGCTAAAGGAAATTAGTCAGAGAAAGACAAATATCTTGATTTCACTTATATCTGGAATTTAAGAAACAAAACAGATGAACATAGGGGAAGGGGAGCAAAAATAAGAGAAAATCAGAAAGGGGTACAAACCACAAGAGACTCTTAAATATAGAGAACAAACTGTGGGTTGATGGCACGGTATTAGGTAGGGGAAGGGCTAAATGGGTGATGGGCATTAAAGAGGACATTTTGTTGGGATGAGCACTGGGTGTTATATGTAAGTGATGAATCACTAAATTTCATTCCTGAAATCATTATTACACGGTATGTTAACTAACTTGGATTTAAATGAAAAAATAAGTTAAAGTAATAAAATTTTTCTTAGCTACCCAAAACCATTCAGTCTTGAGCCCTCTTATTGATTCTATAATCATGCATTTCCCCAAGCTATGCATAACTTAGAACAGCTTAAAATATTACAGGCGCTTAAGCTCCCTCACCTCCTTCTACTCATACACACAATTCTCTGGATTTTAACATATCAGAGCTTTTAAATTAAATGGCACATACTTGAATAGTGAGATTTAGGCACTTATCAGCAGATGGTGGGAGTTATCATTACTTTACTGGTCAACTTATTTATATATACTAGGACTCTCCGTTGGCCATGGAAGTGCAGAGGTACATGTAGGTGACCCTATGTCACTAGAGTGAAGCTTCTCCCTCCGGTTCCACCTTTCTCCTCTGTGTCCATCTAACCTCCAGCTGCTCTAGCCTCTGAAAGTTTACAGTGGCACCCAAAGAATGGGTGCTTCATGCCAGCACAGAGGCCTAGTGTTCAGGCTGTGCTGTGCATCCTTCCACCTACCATCTCTCTGGGGGCCAACGTCTCAGGCAACTGCATCAACAGTATTGGTATTTGGCCTCTATCCTTTCCTTCAGAAAACCCACCTACAGACAAAAAACCACAAGTGGTTTCTGTGTCCTTTCGTAGAAAGCATACATAGAAGTTATCTGAGATGGAAGTAAAATAAATGTACAAACAAAATTCTGCCCTTCAAAATTCATCTTTATCTTCTTCTATTTAAACTTTATACTTTGTAGTCCACACTGTTGTTAGCCTAAGCCAGTATTCTAATTCTTATGTGTATATATGTGTGTGTATATATATTTATTTAATTTTAGAGAAATAAAGAGTGCATGAGTTAGGGAGAGGGGCAGAGGGGGAGAGAGAGAATCCCTTTTTTTTTTGAAAAATTTTTTAACGTTTATTCATTTTTTGAAAGAGGGAGAGAGAGAGAGAGAGAGAGAGAGAGAGAGAGAACGAGCAGGGGAGGGGCAGAGAGAGAGGGAGACACAGAATCTGAAGCAGGCTTCAGGCTCCAAGCTGTCAGCACAGAGCCTGACATGGGGCTTGACCCCATGAACTGTGAGATCATGACCTGAGCCACAGTCTGATGCTTAACCAACTGAGCCACCCAGGTGCCCGAGAGAGAATCCCAAGCAGGCTCTGTATACTCAGAGCAGAGCTGGATGTGGGGCTCAATTGCATGACCCTGGAATCATGACTGAGCCAAAATCAAGAGTGGCGTGCATACCTCACTGAGCCACTCAAGCACCCCAAATCTCATTTTATTTCTTGCTAATGACAATGTTGAGTTTTTCCTTGCTTCTTTTGGTAATCAATAGAAATACAGACCTATCTGCTTGTTGCCTGTTGAAAATGGATGAAAACTGCAGGAATTTACTGGGAACATTTTTCCATGGATTGTGCATACATGAAACATTAAGAAACTCAAATTCTAGATAGAAAAGCAGTATCTTGGATAGTGTACAGCTTACAGTTACAGAATAAAATCTCTTCTACTCTAGAAATTTATGTATTTTTTTGTTCAATTAACATTCTCTAATAAAATGGTAGTTAGAAATAGAGAATTAAGCTTAATAAACTGTGTGTATCAAGCCTTAACTTTAATACATCATTTTTGTTGAATGCCAAGCAATGTTTATGCACGATCTCATCTTATTCCTGCCATGGTATGATAAAACATTTAGTATCATCATCATCACACAGATGGGAACACTAGGCTTGGAGAAGCTGGAATCATACTTTCACTTTCCTATTCTGATGTTTTGCCTATTGTAAGCTCTTCTAAATCATTTGTGCAGTTGGGGAAGGTGTTTGAATAAATATGAGACAGTTAGTGAAAGTTCAATAAAAATTGTGTTTACATTGTTAATTGGGCATAATAAATTAATGAAGGAAAAATACTTAAAGACTAGAAACAAATATCCAGCTCTTTTGGTGAGAAAACAATTCATTCACTCATTCATCCATATATAGTTATTCATTTGCCAAGCTCTCCTTTAAAATAATACTGATTTACAGTTTAGGTCAGGGCTCCCCAGACAGGAACTCTCCAAGTTTATCAGAGTTTTTTTGTCATTATTACCCAACTCCTCCATCTGCTCCAGCCTCTCTCCTCCTACTCTGGCTGAGTTTCTCACTAGGGAGGGGGATTCCAGAGGGTCAGGGCATCCTAGTCTTCAGCTAATAAGGGACTTTCCATCCAACTCTTCCCATTCCCCCCTCTCCTTCCCTTCCCTCAGGCACATCACTGGCAGCAGTTCCAGGCTGCATCCCTCTGACAACCTGCTGGCTCAGCTCTTCCCCACCTCAGGGTTCCATCAGACTCTTCACAAAGAGCAACTCTCAGGGTGCCTGGGTGGCTCAATCAGCTAAGCGATTAAGCAACAGACTTTGGTTCAGGTCAGATCTCAGGGTTTGTGGGTTTGAGCCCCACATCAGCACAGAGTCTGCTTTGGATCCTGTCTCCCTCTCTCTCTGCCCCTCTCCGACATTCTCTCTCTTTCAAAAATAAATAACCTTAAAAAAAAGAAAAGCAATTCTTACCTAGGAATACTTTCCTAGTCCTACAGAAACATAAAATCATATTTCTCAAGGGCTATTAAGGTGAATTTAAAATAAATTTCATTGTAATAATCACATGGCAGAATTTGGAAGTCCTTGTTTTTCTTAATCACAGCTGTAAGATTAAATTCCTCAAATAGTAAAAATTTCAACATGATTAATACCATGCTTTCAGAGTAATGAGAAATTATTTCAGAGGAACACAATTCTATAAAGGAAACTGCATTTAAAAAATATTTCTGTTTGGGGCACCTGGGTGACTCAGTAGGTTAAATGTCCGACTTTGACTCTGGTCATGATCTCATGGTTTGTGGGTTTGAACCCTGCCTTGGGCCCTGTGCTGACAGCTCAGAGCCTGGAGCCTGCTTCAGATTCTGTGTCTCCCTCTCTCTCTCTGCACCTCCTCTGCTTGCACTCTGTCTCTTTCTCTCAAAAATAAATACTAAAAAATATGTTTATAAATTTCACAATTTCAAAAAATCCATTTCTAATATAGGTCAAACTATACATAGTAGTTAAAATTTCTATAAGCAAATAAAATTATTTAGATGCTCTTAAAGAAACATTTGAAAGTAATCCTTTACTTGGTTCATTATTTTTTTCAAATACTTTTGTAAAGTATTTCTTAGTAGTTGCCCAGTTTAGAAACTTTTATTAATCCTTTTGTATAAAATAATATCAGTAATTGCCATAGAACAGCCAGATAACTGACACACATAGAAACTGACTCATTCTAAAATTATGTAATCGTTAAAACATGTTTACAAAGCTATGCAATGATATAGAGTATTACCTATCCCATCAGGTAAAAGAAACGCCAACAAAAAGCCCTATGTATGACATAAATATTACCATGGCAAAATGCAGAATATGCATATGACTTTTTTCTTTCTACTTTTCTGCATTTTTTTAAGTAGGTTCCACACCCAGCAGGGAGCCCAGTAAACTCAAGACCTGAGATGGAGACCTGAGCTGAGATCAAGAGTCTGATGTTTAACTAACTGAACCACCCAGGTCCCCCCTACTTTTCTGTATTTTAAAAGTTTTCTTGAATGTGAATGCTTCAATACAAATATTCAGAAGAAACTGATCCATTTCAGACATAAGAATTACAGCTGACCCTTCCACATCACAATTGTGAGCAGCACAATGTATGTAAGTTCACTTACCTATGATTGTTTTAGGTAAATACAGCACATATTGTAAATGTATTTTCTCTTCTTTATGATTTTCTTAGTAACTTTTTTCTCCAGCTTACTGTATTGTAATAAAATAATATATAATACATATATAAAATGTGTTAATTGCCTGTTTGTATTATCAGGAAGACTTCTGGTCAACAGCAGGCTATTAGGAAAGTTTTGGGGAGTCATAAGTTGTACACAGAATTTTGACTGTGCTGGGGGTTGGCATCCCTAACACAAGGGTAAAATGTAATAGTTCTCTTATCTCAAGAGTAATGCAGACAGTGCCAGACATTTTCAAGAACAATTCCCTAGGTAAATCTTTGAAAGGAGAGAAGATTACATGAGCCTCTTCCCTGAAGGCCTTGATTCTGTCTCAATCACTATTGTGTTTACTGGAGCAGCCCATAATGTGCCTTTCACATAGTAGGTGCTCAATATATACTGGCTGAATTTTTTAAATGTTGATAGGGAGATTCTTAAAACACACCTTATTTTCAATTATTCAGCATCTTTCTTTTGCAAAATTTATGAGCTCATGGCTCTTTAAATTTTTTTTCCTCCTTATAAGTGATGAAACAGATGAAAGTTAATAATTGGTCCAAGTTTGAAACCAAAGCTATGATAGAAAAGATGTGAGAACTGCCTTGAGACCAGCTGAAGCTTCTGCCAAGGTGAGAAGATTGGCAGCCTGGGCCCTTTTGATAGAGAATGGCATGGACAGATCTCTGAACATCATTGAGTTGATTTTCTCTGTGAATGGAAACTATGATACCTATAACTTAGAGACTTCTTCTGAGGAGTGACAGATACATATGAGAAAGTACCATATACATGTTAGTTATTTTTCCTTATTATTACCTTCTGATTATGGACATGTTAAGGGAGATTAATCAGAACAGTGTTTACTAATGGAAATAAACCACTAATGTCATTCGGCATTTTAAACAGCTACATGATTTCATTTGACCTCACTGAATATCAGTTTCCTCAAGTGTAATAAGAGAGTTAATCAGATTTGCTCTAAAACCCTTCCAGCTATAAAATCCTATGACTCTAATTCCTTCATTGCTTGAATTTATGAGGTAGGGGTAGGAGCTAAACTAGGAGAGGGCTGGAAGAATTTTTTAAAATTAAACATACAAATCTTAGAAGAAGACTTCCTTTAACCTAGTGTGATTTTTCTTAATACAAAGAAGACCAATTATCCTGACTTCATTCACCATCACTTCCCACACCCACACATTTTTAAAAATAACAGGACTACAAAATAGTTTGAGAGTATATTTACAGACGCAGTAGTTAGTAAATGACTTATGAACTTTTCTGTAGAAGAACTTAATTGTCTCCAACACTGTCTGGCATGAGAATTGGGTTATAAATAGCAAAAGAACAGAGGCTCATATACCTTACACCTGAGGTGACATCGCATACAGAAAACAGGAACAAAAACATTCTTATTCAGAGCCCAACCTCGAAATCAGGTTACAAGACCTCCACACCATTCCATGTAGAAATGGGAAACTTAATTTGAAATAGCTCACTGCATCTCAAAATCAAAGACACTTTCAGCAGAGTTTAATGCAAGTTAATGTTTGACTTACACTGTTTGGGGCTATTAGCAGTTTAGTTGTTCACACAAGGATTTTCTAGATTTCCAACAAAATAACTAAACCATAAGCTAAAACCATACTTCAATTCAAAACACAGTTATTGAAAAACTCATGTTATAATTTCATCCTATTATATTAGCCTAATTAATATGAACTCACAGCAGATTTGTGCTAAATCTGAACCACTAGGGATAGCTGATGAGGGAAATACAGTATGAGTGGCCCCAATTTCATTTGTAGATTTCAGTATTAAGAATGGAGGTAAAAAAGCTTAGGTCAACAAACTGGACAGCCACAGAAGCAACAGTGATGAGCCACCAACTTCTGTTTTGCTCCTCTCACATTTGAGGAAGAGAGTCTGGGAAGGCATGGGATGGTTTCCATTAGCTTCTAAAGGCCCATATTCTGTTTCTGTCTAATTCTAAGAAAACTTTGTATGGTAGTAATATAGGATGTACAAATGAGAAACTTTTGATGAACAGTGGAGGGAAGTAAAAAATTCCTTGGTATTATAGGAAATGGTAAAATGAAAATGAATAAATGAGAAAGAAAAGTTCCTTTTTCCCTTTTCTGTTCCAAAAAAGTAATTTATTAGTGATTCTTCAAATGTCTGAACAATATATTATTGCCATGTAATGGCTGAGAAAAAAAAATCTTTAGTTTACTTTGTTTTACCAATGGAGATGAAGACTGGGGCCCTCTACCTGAGAAACAACCATTTAAAATTAAATTAATTTCTTCAAATCAATACTTTTATTACTTAAATTAGTTCAATATATTTTAAAATGGGTGTTTTCATAAATGCTACTAAATAATGTGCCTTTCTACAGAGACCAGGATAAAGAGAGAGACTTCAGGGGCTTATAAAATTAATTTTTAGAAAGTTTAAGGACATAAGTGACCATATATGTTAGATTTTCTGGGAACATCACAATTTCAATGATTCTGTCTGAATACAATTGCAGATTATTAAGAAATACATTCAGACCTATGATTTGACAAAGAAAAGTCATTAGAGATGATTTAAGCAGCATCCAAAAAATCCTAAATTCCCTACAGAATTAACCTTAGTTTTACATTCTATGCAAGAAAAGTGCACACTTTTATTTTACCTAAACTATCTACTAAGAAAAGAAGATCTATATACAAGAAGAGTAATTTAAATCCACTTTAGACATTAATGAAAATACCCTAATTTAGAGTTTTTGAAAACATTAATTAAAAAGGAACTTACCACGTTGGTTGGCATTCTAGAGCCTGAAGGTCTTAACTTTTCTTATTTTTTTTTTTTGTTTCTAAAGCACTTCTTAAAATTGCCTCTGGTATTTTTAAAATGTGCTCCAAAGTCCTAGGACTCTGGCAGTTTTTTAACTAATAAAATAAACATAGCAATTGAGTACCTGCAGTTCTGCTAACAGTATTGTTTGTATTCTAAGCCCTATCCACAAAGGCTAGAACGAAAAATATCCAGTATAAACAAATATTACTTAGATACCAGTGGCATCTCAAAGCAGCACACCCAGGTCTCAAAATGCAAAAGGGAGAAATTTTCCACTCCCACGGTGCATAACTTCCTGGTGAACTTCATGTCAGGCAAAAGAGAGAAATTGCCTCCGTTACTGTGAAGTTGGGGAGGAGGTGTGGGTGTAAAGCAAATTAGTAATTCTCTTTCTTCAAGTTTTCACCATCTTTTTTCTCCACATTATCTCTTCTTTTCTCTGTCTCTCTCCTTTATATTTCCTGTGTTTAGCTGTTGTGTTATCTTCTTCCATTCCCAATTACAACAGAAAAGATAACTTTGTCCTTTAATCTCATTGCTTAACATCAGTCACTAAACTTCATACAATACACACACACATAAACACTACTGAATAATATTTTCAAAGTAATGCACAAATCAGTACAAGAAGAGAGAATGAAGTGGGCTGGGGTTAAACAGGCTGGGAAAAAAAGTTTATCACTTGTATTTGTAACACCCAAGTTTCCAGCTGAGAGAGAAACTAAAAACTCTGTAGAAGGAAAGAAGCTGGAGACCTGAGAAATGTTAGGAGGAGATAAGATTTCATAAAGTTTCACGCAACCCTCTGAAAATCACAATGAGCCAGTACAGCCTCAGCTGAAGCCCATGGCACTGGTCACTTCTCTTGCAAAGATCATTTCCCAGGACTGAGGAGTGCCTCCTAAGTTTGGCCTTTGATTCTACAGCCCAAGGCTTACAATTGAGGAAGGAAGACATACTGCTAATTAAGACTAAGTTGAGTGAAGTCCCTGACCCTTTCCACGTACACTCATCTTCCCAAAACTCTTACAGATCTTCCTGTTGATTCTTAGCACTAGTGCTAAGTATCCACTCTGCCTACTGTTATCAGTCTCCCCTCACTTAAGGCCTACCATAAAATAAAACTCTGTGTCTTAGTTTTCTCAACTGTACAATGATAATAACTATAATTATATAGTAACAGCTGTAACTATAGAGTCAAGATAATTAAATAAACTAATATTTGTAAAGTGTTTAGAACAGGGTTTGGTAAATGAAAGAATAATATAAAAATTTGTTAAATAAAATGAAAATAAAATAAATTATCTGTGAATACATATATATGGATCCAAATGACAAAAAGCTCTGTATGATGATAAAAAAGACTTCAAACAGAAAAGAAGAGCAAATGTATTGATTTTGTCAGTATGTATCATTAATCCAGTAAAATTACCAGGAAAGATTACCTAAGGAACCATGCTTTATCTAAATATTTTGTATTTAGCCAATTCTGGCCTGGTCCTGAGACACGTAATTATCAAGGAAGAAATCAATCTACCTGTTGAAACCAGTTTACAAAACGCAAGTATGAGAGCTCGACCTGAGTCTGGGATATCCTCTATCTGTCTATTCAGATTCACTGCATTACAGCAGTGCAATTCAGTTTTGCAGTCATTTGCATTCTTTACGCATTACTTAGATAATATTCCTTAAGAGGCTTCATCGTATATTCTTAAAAAAAGGATAGAGTTTTAAGTTAAATGTTTGGTCTAAGGCAAAAGAACTTATTTTCCTTTGGAAGTGGGGCTATAATGAGATGAAAGGACAGTTATAAGTTGTAAAACTAGAAATAGGAAAAGGCAGGGAAAAAAAAGATAGGACACTATGGAAGGAGAGACAATGAAGAGAAAATAAGGTCAGTTTCATGAGATCAGACTGTTTACCATGCTTGTAATATGTGAATAAAGGATATCATGACATCAAAACTTATAAACAGGGAACAGAACACATCTTAAATATGGAGCTACGTAGGTGAAAACTAGAAGATGACCTCATGAATTTAAAAACTCTGGTTTAAACTTTATCTTCTCTATTTAAAAACAGCTTTTAAGATAAAAATATTTTGGAACTATGTCTAGAGTATCAAAGATAAATTAGCAAACACTGGAAATTATGTTTTTATTTTTCTATTAACATTTAGCAAAAAGTGTAGCTACTTTTCCAATATTTCATTAGAAATATTAATTTAGAAACATGTAAGACAGTGAATTGTATTAAAAATTATTTCCATAGACTGGCTTCATAAATTCAATACTCAGAAATTTTTAAACAATTCCGCAGATGTTCTCTAGGTGATAGTAATAAAATGTTAAGCTTTAAAAGAGTAACATATTTGACATTTTTTAAAACAAGTACATCCTTTATAATAAAGTTAAATTCCACTCACAGCGATTCAAGGAATATAATTAGAGTTTGCTATGAAAACAAATCCTTTGAATCCTTGTTTAATAATTAAGAAGTATTAGCAATGACAGTTTTAGTCTATATAAATGGAATTGAAAGATTTTCAAAACTTTATTATGTTAAAAATATGTAGTGTTGAGGTGCTAAGCTTCTCTAAATTTTAGCAGCACACCTCAAACTTCTGCCAGAAGAAAAGTACGCTTCCACTAAGCAAGAAATTTCCATTACTCCTATATTAAGAAGCCACACCCCATACAACTAATGACAGGAAGGCATTTCAATTCAAAACTCTTAACACTATCCAGCCTGAAGCAAAGTTTAAAAAAAAAAAAAAGATGCAAAAATAAAACACAACTCATATTTTCAGAGAAGAAAGGAAACTCTTGCTAAATAAGTAACAATTATACTGAAGAATTTATATGCTAAGCACGATTGAATGTAAAAACACCAGAGCAGTCAACCATAGCTTTAGCACTTTGAGTATGATTAACAGAATGAACTTTCAAAGGTCAATTAAATGTCAACACATTTTAAAGAGATATTCTTCTTAAATCTGGTCAATGTATAATGGCACCTCACAGCTTAGGAATGCCCATCTTAATTTAAGTGTAATGTGCATCTGATATATACATACACATACATACGTGTACGTATATATATGCAGACTTACAACATATCACCAACCAGAGTACTATGGAAAGTCATCTAGTGTCTATCTTACAGTTTGACTATTTTAATGTTTTTCAATTTATGAAAGGATTAAGAAGAAAATATAACTATTTTATATACAGCAATATTCAATGAAGATGAAATGCAAAGTAAATTTTAAATGCTAAGATGTATGGTTTATCCACTAGCTGACCTTATTTATTCCATCATAGGAAGTCACTCACAAGATGACTCTTTATTATCCCTAATGCATCATCCTGCTACCTAACTCACCCCCATTAACCTTCCCTGAATGCTTGTGGTTAAAAAGCTTAACAAAAAAGTTACACAGCTTTCAAAAATTGCCAAGCTTAGCATCAGAAATCTGTGGGATAGAACAAGTCCTGAAGGCACTGAGTGTCCATTCCTGACATTTTTATCCAAAAACTCAGTAAGAGCCCCAATCCAATCCCACACTGGGAAGGTCAAGTTGTCCCAAAGCCTAAGAATAAGAAGGAACCATCAACATCATCTGGCCCAAACCCTTAACACTAACAGTTCAGAAAATGTAGAAACACAAAGGTAAAGCAAACTGGCTTGACTCCCACAGCTCTTTAGTAGACATCAAGTCTTCGAAAACTGACTTAGTCTAGTAGTTTCTTCTCCTTATCAAATTTATGCTCTCTTTTTTCTCCATTAGGACTTTAAGACCAGGTTATAATTGACCAAATAGCTGCGGCTACCATCGGAATTCAGAGCAAGATGTAATCTTTAAGGAATGAATGATCTGGGAAGGCTCCAAGGAGGAGTTGGAAACTGAAGAATGGGTAGAATCTGGGTGGTTCAAGAGGAGGCATCACTAATAAGGGAAGCAATATGGGCTAAGGCCTGGTTCCATGTTCCAGAAACTATGAGGAGAATATATTCAGAGTAGGATGGGACACTGGTTTTTAAAGCCACCATAAAAGCCAAGGAGAGGAGGCTCCATTTGATATGGGTACAAACAGAAAGTGATGAAAGGATTTCAATTTTAGAAAAATTGAAAAGAATGATGATAGCAACGAATAACCTTGCAATAGGTTTGCAAGAGAATGGAAATGGGAAGAAAGGTAGATTTGAGGGGCCTTGTAGGAGTCTGTCTACTAATGTTAATATTTTACAGGACTGTTTGTAAGGGGAAAGTGAGCTAATGAGAGACAAAGTACTTTGGAAAGTACATAAGCTCTAGAAAGTAAAGGTATTTTTCAGAGTCGAGGCAGTGGCCTCTCTGATCACATTGCCATGTCTTGATGGCATATACTTCTCTGAAAAGGCAATTTGGAGTTGGATTCTGGATCTATTCCTTCAGGGTCAGAGATAGCAATCTCTACCCTTCAATAATTCCAAAGGCTAGATCCTAAGAGGAGAGACAATTGCTACCCCTAAGGCATTGCAAGGTTGAGGATCACAGATCCTAAAATGCAAAACCAAGATTAACATTCTGAGGCGGACAACATAATCGGTGTTTCTCAAAGTGAGTCAGAAAAAGTATTTAAGTGCTAAATAAAGTGGTATAAAAAGGGAGGGGGTAGAGGAGACAGCACCTGAACCAGGGCTATACACGAGGAAACCCAGGTTACTAGCTGGACTGCAGTCTGCCTCCTTCCCTTGTCCCTTTCCCCTCTGCTCAGCAATTACTATATAGTGGTGTGACCTTCGCTTGTATCCAGAGCGACTTATCTCCTCCTGTGTTGTCTTCCTCTCTTATTCCTCTTCTACAGCAACTCTCCAGGGCTAGAAAAGAAATTTTTAAAAATTACTATAATAAATTAAAAGTATACATATATGGAGTATGTACTGAGTGAAAATTATTATCTGTCACTAACTGGTATATTACATAATTCCCAAAACAATTCCTATGAGGCAGGTACTATTATCCTCACTTTCCAAGTAAGGAAACTGAAGCTCAGAGCGTCGAGGGTACAGCTCAAAGTCACTTAGCTAGTAAATGACAAAGCTAGGATTTGTATCGGGTGTGGCTGACTCCTTAGCCTATGCTTTGAACTTCTCTCCTAAACTCTTCCCTTTTTCTTCAATAAACATGAAAATATTGAAATGTTGGGGATTTTATGGATACAGAGGTTACAGAAGCCATTTTATGGGTTTGCAGATGAAAGTTTTAATAACAGACAGCACGGGGCCTGGGTTCAGCCAGTCACTTGACTGCCAAAATATCAGCTTTAGAACTCAAATCATCAAATATGAGTGTTAAACAACATTGAGGGGATAGTTTTCCATGCAGCATTCTAGCTCTGTTCCCTCTCACACTTTTTGTCTCTTCGGGTCCATTCCCAATTATTTGCTTGAAACTTCATCTCTCTAGTTGACGAGGAGGTGGCTGGAGGAGAGGACAGTGGGAGTATACCACAGTAGAAAGGGTCTCTGGGCCCAGTGCTCCAAAGCAGCCTTAACTGTGCTTACTAATTAGAAGGTAGGTTCTTTCTTGGATTGCTTGTAGAAGTGGCTCATCAGGAGATCCTTGGCCAGAAATAAGAGATGAAGCCACCAATTCTGGTGCTGGAGAGGAAGTGATCAGGGCAGTGAGCATGTTGGGAAAGGAGTATTTTTTAAATGTTCCTGGGGAAAGCAAGAGTTGCCATTAAGCATTGGCAAGAAAACTCTAATTCTCAAAATTTAGTGTGATTAATTCTCACTTTGGGAGGAGGCTCGTTAAGAATACAGACTCTAGGTTCTGCTCACAGACATTCTGATTCTTTACATATAGGAAGTTGCCCAGCAGTCTGAAGTCTTGCAGGTGCTACAGAAAATTCTGATACAAGTGGTCAAAGGACCATACTCTCAAATGCACTGCTCTCACCCCCTGCAAGGCAGCCCAACCAGCAAACCTGCTATGAGAATACACATTCTACAAAGACAGCTTGTTGTTCAAATATCAATGCCATGTTTTAGGTTGAGTGGTCACTTTTAAATAATGCCAGTAGGCTTTCCAGAAGTTTCCAGGCTTATAAATTTTGGGGACTTAAATTCTTTACATCAACAAATAAGCTATTACACAGACCTCTTAGGAAAATCAGAATATCTTATACATGATGTAGTTCACATAGGGTCCTTCTACACACATAGCATTTGTCTAGAGTGAAGACCTTGAAAAGACGCTACTTCCAGTGCTTATTTTATGTTTGGTGTAAGACTGGAGCTAATTCTCTAACTGTGGATTTAGTTGATTTCAAAAGGTATACTTCCCTTCATGCAACTGCACTGAAAGGTTCATTTCATATTATGTTAAGAATGAGTTGAAAAATCAGATAGCACTCCAGTGAAATACTATGGTTATGATTAGGCCATTTAATTAGACATTCAGAATATCACAATGCAAACAGCTACTGATAATCCTCGAAACATACCTTTTCAAAGGTTTGTGTTCTTCAAAGAAAGCTACGTCATAAAATGTATTATGTTAAATCAGTATTGCTACCTTTTGGCTAGAAACTCTATCAATTGTCTTTGTTTCTAAGTCTGTATCTCTTATTTTAAAATATAAACTTTCAGGATAGAGATTGGAATTAAGCTCGGTTTTTCTGCCAGTTTTCTTTGACACCTTCTTTCTTTCCGCTAAAGCATGATAATGATTCTTTTAAAGGATGGGCGAAAGGAATTTTAAATTATTTTTTCTGAGCACTGGGTATTTTTTTCAGTGAGTATTGAGTATTGAGTATTGATGCACTTACACTAAAGGAAATCATCTTTTGTTGTTATAAGCTCCATGAGCAGAGAAAATGCAGCTCCAGTGGAGCACCTAACTATCCATGATCATGGAGAGTGAAAAAACTGGGAAAATTAATTATTGAGAGAACAAAATAACTTCTCCTGTATTCAGTACTGACGAATATACATTTAATAGTTGAAAGAATTTTGGTTAGGGAAAATGCTTGATTTCACTTTTTAGGGAAAAAAAATGTAGGTTATCATTATAAACGACAGTTAACACTCCACTGTATTACAACACAACCTGTAATGACAATATTCCAAAAGCATTCCTGGACCAAACCTTTAACATTAATAATTTATCAAAATTATACATGTCACTAACACATCCCAACAAAGAAGATTACGTAAGTGAGCCATCTTGGTGTCAGTGATACTGAACATAGCAGCTATTTTCAATCCTTCATTAAAATTAGATCAAGATGTACTTGCATTAAGTGTTACTGTTTCTGTAAGGAAGATTTACATTAGTTTGAGGCTTACTTTGGTTATAAGTGACATTTCCTTTTCCTTTGTCATAAGTTAGAGGCCACTACTCCCCCACTGCCCTCCACACAAAAGTTTTCAGTAAAAAGAAGCGATATGGAAAAACAGTAACAACAAAACACCTGCCCTGTTTACTCTCTTGTACGCATAATAAGAGCCTTGTTCTCCCCCTCAACTGAGTCAGAGATGGGATGAAGGGATCGCTGAAGGCACCTGCCACTTTACCCTCAGGCTTGGTTTTCTGTCCCCAGCCTGGCTCCTACTGCTCCAAATGGTGCAGCAAAGTAGATCAGTTTTAAGAAGTGTTTTTAAACAAAGGATAACTTATTTATCACTGAAAAGAAATCTCAAACCTTCAAATACTACTGTTTGAAAACATCAGACTTAAAAGTTACTTCTCAGTAGGCTGAAAGGTGAATCCATGCTCCTGTAAATATATCCTGGCCTACTCGTTCATAACTCGTGTACCACGTTGAGGCCCAAGGAAAATCTCAAACCGAGATGTATTTAAAAACGGGAAGACACCACAGATCACGTAGCTCTAGCCTCATGTATCACCGGTGAGAAGATCTAAGCGGTTAAGTCACTTGTCCAAGGTCAAGCGGAGCCAGTTACAGGCAGGGCTGGTGCGCGACCTTCTAATCTTTCCACCACTTCCCAACCCCCACCCCGCCACCGGCCCTCAGTAGTTCTGGCTCCTAAAAGGTTCCCACCGATACGGTTCACGAGTCAGTGGCAGGTCAGCGACTCTTAAGCAATCGCACTTTTATGTGTTCTCCCCGCCTGCTCAAAAAAAGTATTAAAAGGCACTCTCGTGCCTTCTCCCCAAACCCAGACACCCCGGACCGCTCACGCCCCATCGTGCCGGAAAAGCCAACTCACCCGCAGCCCCGGGCGCGGACGGACTCCGGCCCTCCCCGCAGTCGCCGCCGGCCGCGCCGCGGCCCGGGCTGACGACGAGTCCAGAAAGTCACCGGCGGTGACCGCGGACGCCAGGGGCGGGCCGCGCCGCGCCGCCCCGCGGAGGCGCCGCAAACTTTTCCCGGCTCGCAAGTTGCCGGGCTCGGCGGCCGCGGACCGACTTCCTTCCCCGCTACGGGAGCGAGGGGGCGCCCCTTCCCCGGGCGGGGGCCTGGCCGGCCGGGAGGGGGCTGGGCGAACCGAGAGACGGTCTGATAGGGGCCGGGGGAGCGCAGGCGCCCGCACTCTGAGGCGCGCGGGGCCGGAGCCCGGCCGGCCGCATTGTCTCCGGGGCCTCGGACCCAGCCCCGGCGGCGGCGGCACGAGCGGGCGCGGCCGGGAGTTGCCGTCCCGAATTTGCCGCCCCCTTTCGCCGCCGCCGCTCACCGCGTTCTTTGTGTGTCTCTCGCCGCCGCCCTCGGGTCGCTTCGCCGCTCTCCTGACAGCTGATGGGCTCGTCACGCTGGGTCCCGCGTCTTCCCAGCAGCCGCCAGCGGAGCCCGGCCCGGCCAAAGGAGGACTGTGGAAGAGCGGTGACAGATGCTGTCTGGGAGCAGCCGCCGCCTGGGGATATCTGGGACTGCCCTCGGGGAAGCCGGCGACCAGCCCCGTTTCCGCACTACCCCTTAGAGACCCTTTCCACGCCAGGACCCTCCCGTCCTCCCTCCGCAGCCGCCAGCCCAGCTCCGGTCGGGCGCCCAGCGCCCTGCTCCGCAGCTGAGCGCGCTCGGTCAAGAATCCAGGGGAACCCGCTCCGCCCCCTGGCTCCCGCACCCGCCAATGATCTCGGCCTACAGGGGGCAGTTCCGTCCAATCAAGTGTCGGAAAGCCCAGCCAGTCCCCGAGCGTGTAGCCAATGGAACACGACTCCGGCAACACACCCGCCCTGATCCCCTGGGAGCAAACCGCTCAGAGACCTGAGGTGGGACCCTGATCCAGGCGCCCAGAGCAAGTCAAGTCCGGCCGGCCGGAGCTGTGTCACGAAGTGAGAGTCTATGGAGGCAGGTCTGGTGCTTAAGTTACTGTATTGTAATATAAGGTGTTGACGAAAACGGGAAAGCTGGACGTACTACTTTTGTAGGTCACCTAAATCCCTACTGTTAAACTCCTTTTCTAGCAAAAGTTCCTATGTGAGAGAAAACTGCACACACACGTTGTAGCACGGTTGACGGTTCAAATTAAGGCCTTTACTTTTAGAACATTGCTTTGAAGTGTCTAACCTGACAGCACTCAGGTTAATGCATTTGTATTAATGTTTGCCAGAACACCTGGTATCTGAAACAGAGGTTAGTTTCTGTCCTGTTCTAAAACGCAGGTGATCATGGCACTGCCAACTTTTTTTTCTTTATAAAAGAAAATTGCATTCAAGAGTGAAAATGTAGTGTTATACAAATCATCTGTACTGCGAACTTTATTTCTGTAATCAAGTCACACAGTATCTTCAGTGAAGGTTGGATAAAATAGCTGGATAGAAAATTATCATAGAGAGAAAGGACTTGAATAAATCACTTATTGTAAATGACTCTTATTGTTAATCACAATACTTTGCAAATAAGTCACTCTATGTTGTTTATTTGATATGAATAGGATTGGTTATTGTTATTGTTTGTCATGAAAACTTTATTGAGCTCTTTATTGAAAGTGGACTACTCCGTGATGAAAACATATTTGCAAATGTTAAAATCAAATCATACTTATTTGTACTTCGAATAACTGTCATGATTTACTTAGGCTTAGACTCCAAGTCTGAGTTTTGTCAAAAACCCAGATTCTGGATTGACTTTGAGCAAATCTTAATGGCTAACTGTTACAAAAAGACAATATCGCCAACTCTGCATGCCTTATCAAGGTTATATGAGATCCAACCTAGATAACATTTGTTAAGATTTTGTGAGATGTTGTACCAAATGCACAGTAGTCTTACATGTGTTTATTCTTTTTCTGCTTTACTATAAGCAAGTATCAAGGTACTTGCCTACTATAAGCCCATCAATATTTCCTCTGACTGCACACTTTTCCAACTTGAAATATTTTTTTGATCCCATCATTTATCTCATAACTTAAATCTGAATGAAACTCCGGCCTCTTAATTCTGGAGCAAAGCAACATTCCTAAAATTTTTCTTTCTTTTTTCTTTTCTCTCTCTATTTTTTTTTTAATGGATATGGTTCTAAGAGAGAAATTTAATGTATCCCATGACTGCCAATGTGCATAGTTTTATGTAGAAGTTATTGGCTGGGTCAAATGTATGCCTATATAATCAAGTAACTTTTGCAGCCATTTATTACGGATTCACTTAAGGCATTTGCGCTTAATTTTCAGAGAGAAAAGCAAGTGTGTATTTTTAGAAATATTTCCATGTCTTAATGTAATTTGTTTACTTTGTTCCAGAATATACAATCTAGTACAGAAGTTTAATTATTACTTTAAACAAATGTACATATGGTAACACTAGAATGTGAAATTTGTTAAATTTAATTGAACCAGCAGTTGTTATTTTCAACTAATTAACTGCACAGATTTCATTTTCTGAGTGAAAATTGTAGAAGAATCGATTAATATGAATCCAATGAACATGACTTATTAAGTATATTTAAGTCAAAACCAATGTTTGGTAGTTTCCTAATAATAATGACTCCATACCCATTTATTACAGGGAATGAATATTTTATCAATTGTCTGGGTAATAATCCTGACTTCACAGTGGTGATATTTCATTCACTAAGTGATATTTTCAAAGTTTTTTATCAATGATTTCTTCATCAGTTGTTCAATATGGAATAAGAGAGCAGTCACTCTTAGCTTCCAGTTTTAACATACATTTAAATGTTTACTAGAGAAGATGTGACTTTGAGGGTAGTTTTAACATCTGTAAAGATAATTTTTTAGATATGTAAACATAAGGCCTTTTATAAGTTGTATCACATGATCTTGGTAATATGACTACTCACAGTTGATTTTTTTCTGTATTTTTACATTTAAGATACAATCATCTTAAGATTCCTTCATCAAAAGTGTAACAAATAATTTGATTCCTATATTCTGGATTCTGATCATTGATATGCTTTTGAATTTCTTTGTGCCCTGGACAATTCAGACTTTTATTTGACTTCTCTCCAATTCACTGATCCAGTTTACTCATTTGAAAATGATGTTATTAGGAATAGTGAAATAATATCTATATGGAGAGAATAGAAAAATAATGTGTTCTTTTTTCTTTCTGGTTCTGATATGCATGAGGGAAATTCCTTTTGTGAACCATGACGTTAGATCCCTTTAACTGTCCTTTTACAAAACTTGTGTTTTTCTGATTGCTTGAACCTGACTATGTAGTTTCCTCATTGTGGGATGTATTTCTGGCAAGACACTTTTATATGCATACGGAGGAATAGGGAGAAAACTCCAAATAACACTGGTTATGGGCACACTAGTCTTCCCTCCCCATTTTGTTTCAAGCCGCAGTCCCTAAGGGACATTTCCTTTAGAGTTTAGTACTAGCAGACGGTTTGTTTCCCCTGAATTGAAATCTTTGTAACTTCTCCTTTTTATTTCAACGATCAGGAAGCTCAGAACTAAATTTACAGCTCAATTTAGGAAGGTATTACGGCCTATTTCATTGTGATTTTTTTATAAATATAATATTTGGCTTATTATATTTCACGTATATATTATTAGCTTAAATTTGTATGCATGCATTTTATTTAAGCTACCTAAAATGCTTTCTGTCATTTCAGAAATGTGAATTATTACAGGCATGAGTAACATATTTTGAACCATACATAAACCCTGGGTATGATGAGCTGAGCATAACTTAAGCAGAATATGTAGTGAGGACAACATGAAGGAGACTGCTGTGGTTTTCCTTCACAAAGGAAGAGGAGTCTGATTCACTCAGTATAGAATCTCAAAACCTTTTTCAGAGAGGCAGAAAAGTATAGTACAAAATAGGGAAAATTTATTACACTTATTTTGAAAAGTTAAAGTTAGAGGAAACACATATTAATGGATGTTTTATGCAAATTCAGAGGTCTCCCTGAAAAACAAAGAATATTTGACTCAAACATAGAGTGAAATACGTATTATAAATTATATTAAGTCATGGTCACTTCCCATGTTACCCTTCAGTAGCCTTTATACTTAACACACCCCTAGAATATGTTTCAAATGCTATAAATCTTTTCACCAGGATCACTATACACCTATTTCCTTCAATTTTAGTGTCTCTTTTAGAAAATAAATAATGTATCCCCCTGTTTTCAAATAATATTTTATGATGGTTTTGTTTTTGAAAGGCTTTTCCTGAATAAGATATTGTCCTAGAACTATTGCAGAGCTTCATCTTATCATTTTGTTTTGTTTTATGAGATGTTTTAATAGAATATAACTGATAGGTTAAACAATCATTTCCTTCTAAAATAGAGTCATTTGGGGGCACCTGGGTGGCTCAGTCAGTTAAGCGTCTGACTTTGGCTCAGGTCATGATCACACAGTTCGTGGGTTTGAGCCCCGTGTTGGGCTCTGTGCTGACAGCCAGCTTAGAGCCTGGAACCTGCTTCAGATTCTTTATCTCCCTCTCTCTCTGACCCTCCCCTGCCTACGCTGTCTCTCTCTCTCTCTCTAAGAAATAAATAAAAACATTAAAATAAAGTAAAATAAAATAAAATAAAATAAAATAAAAGAGTCATTTTATAGCATCCGTTTTCCTGGCCAGCGGGTTAGCAGGTAGTGGTGCTCAATGAATTTAAGAGGGTTTCTGTTGGGATAGAAAAGTCAGTTCAGCCTGTCTTAAATAGAAGAACATTTTTATAAATTAGCTCAAATACTTAACAGTTCACTTTACAACCTTGACAAAATCAAAGTAAATGGATAGTTAGCTGACAGAGGTAGAAGATGAAAGAAGGTAGCAAAATTAGAGGGTATAATTACAGGCATAAACAGCTTTATTCCACCTAGAGTGGTGTCAAGAAACTGACTAAAATTTACTGGAAAAGAAACATAAGTATAAATAGAGATTTACAACAACACTTAAAATAATAATGTGATTATCCAAATTGCAGAAATGCTGAGAAAAGTACTACAGTAGAGGAACTAAAACCTCATTTTACATAGATGAGAATCAAGAACACGGATGAGACACATAATAAGCATAAAAATATATGTTATTTTATTATTTAAATTTTATATTTTTTCAACGAAGTTTTTTAGTCTTCAAAACATAAATGTGGTCAAAAGACTTTTCCTTTTTGAGAGTATTGCAGTTGGGTGTGAGGAGGATTGTTGTCAATCTTTTTAAACCAAATGTGAATATTGTTTTTATGAAATTTTTCAATATTACAAAAAAGTTACACTATGATATTTATTAAAAGAGAAATGTAGGGTATCAATATATGTTGGGAAACCACAACAATAAGGTAATTAGGGTAGCATAAAATGTTGTTTAGGATCCCAGTGTACTGAAATGCAAATATTAATCAGGAATATATGTGGTACATACTGTCAGCATGGAGCCCAATGTAGGGCTCGAACTCAGAACCATGAGATTGTGACCTCAGCAGAAATCAAGAGTCAGACACTTAACTGACTGAGCTACCCAGGTATCCCAGGAATATATGTGTAGTTTTAAGAAAGCAAATATAATGTGTATATAGTGAAATTATTTTATTTGCTTCAAAAGAAATTCCTAAAGTAATGGATTCTCTTTTTTGTGCTTGAGAACAACTGTGCCTTTGGATCCCACAAATTCTAGTACAGATTGAGTATGGACAGGGTGTTTGTTAAATGCCTGTTTGCTTTTTGATGAAGTAATTGTATCATTTGAAGCCATTTGACTCAGCACACAGGAAAACTCAATAGGAACTGTGTTCAATTGTGTCACAGCTTGAAGAATGAATGAAAATTATGGAAAAGATCCTGCGGAAAGATACAAAAGGAATTAGAAATCTAGAACATAGAATATGAGGAATTGACATTTTTGAGCTTTTTGGGCTTCAAATTTTTCAGATATAGTACATTGTTAATTTTCTGTGCCAGTGAAGGAGAATATTGGGGCCACTGGGAAATGCTCCTAGGAGCCTTTTAGATTCAGTTCATCTTGGGAAATGAATCTGCTGCACTTGCAGTCTGTGTTGTAAATAGTCAAAGGCAAGGAAAAAAAAAAAAAAAACCTTACCAGAAACCATAGAGGAACAAATGGTGTGTGTATGTGTGTGTGTGTGTGTTTGCACATATGCACAAGCAGACGTACTTATGTGTAAGAGACTAGGCTGAATAAATGTTTGGATCACCTGCCAGTTGATAAGGAGCAGGATAAATCTTAAAAGCAAGTACAGGAAAAAAGTAAAAACTACCATTATACTGTAATATTTTAATCCTAATATGTTAAACGTTATTTTATAATGTACTATGCCATTTGGAGAGAATGTGGAAAATATTCTTATGTGGTTGCATCTTGCCAAAGTTATCTGAAAATAAATATAGCAGTAAGTGTTGGGTTTTCATTAACTTTTTTTTTCATTTGGAAAGAATCGTTATGTATGTAATGTCATTATATCTTTTCATAGCTTTCTCTCCAGATAGAGAGAAGGTACTTGGTGTAGTATTTGGATTCAAAGACAGTTTTGAGCTCTGCTACTTCAGTGGGATTCAACCAGGCCACTAATTCCTCTGGGTCTATAAATGAGGATGATAATAATTATAGATGCTGTATCTCTCTTGCTGTATTGTTTTGAGGGCAGAAGCAGCCAATTTGTTTGAAATGCTTTGTGGACCATTATGTGGGTCACCAATGTTCTTATTAGCATAGGTTCTATTCTTATTTTATAGAGAATGGAAAGGAGTCACAGTGATTGAGATGAGTCCTTCTCTTACCCAGTCACGTAACGTTGGGTCCCTGGTCTCAGGTCCCCAGATCTCCTAAGTATTCACAAGTGCTTATTCCACTACTTTGATCCATGATTTTAACTGCGGTCCATAAATATAAAATTAGAATAGTCATATGGTTTCCTCAAATTTTTTTTTTTGGATTGAGGAGTTAGATTTATTGGTAACCAGGATTCTTCTGACTGGAAATTTTAAAGATCAGCAAGAATTTGGTTTTTTCAACTCTCTCAGAGCTGTCCACTGACCTAGAAGGGGTGCAGACAACCAAAGGAGGGGGTAAAGAACTCTGTAGAAAATAGAGAAGAATGTCTCTTTCTCCTGAGAGAAGAGAAAGGGCACGGAAAATCGGGTAGGTGGTATGAGTTGGGAGCTACAAAGGATGTGAAACTGTTCCTGATTTTCTGAATGTGAAGATAGAAAAGTCATGAAGAGGATTTCTAACATTCAAGGAAAAATGTTCAGTGACTTCCTAAACACATAAATGGCCTTGTGTGAGGGGATTTTTTTTTTTTTTTTGGGTTGTAGTTATTTGTTTGTTTCAGTGGATCCATACGGAAGAAAGTAAAAAAAGAAGCGACCGTGAAAATATAACACCCTCTCTTCCTTCCCCTCGAATTCTCAGAAAAATTAGGACTTTGGACATCTACATCTAGATGACACATAGAATATAATGAATAAAGGAAAAAAAAAGAAGCCCTAATTGTACCTAAGGGTTCCGTTCTCTCATTAGTGCTCAAGCTTATGGGTTAGAGAAACAGAAAAATTGTAGCATGTGGAGATTATTGCTGAAAATAGATAACCCAACATTGTGTGCTTTTGTGCTGTAAAAAATAGTTCTTTGAGAAAGCTAAGTATATTTATCATTGCAAATTTTGTCTCTAATGTCTAGTAAACATTATGCTTAGTTCACATAGAGTGAGTATAAGTTGTGATTTATTAAGGATATAGTATAGGATATATTTATATGAATAGAATAACATCTAGAAAGATCAACACCTAAATGTGGTTACCTTGGTGTGGTAGAATTATGGTAATCCACATACTTTTCTGATAATTTTCCAATAAACATGTTAAAATTAAAATAATAAAAAGGAAATTCTCAGTTGCTAAATTAGGTATAAAGTTTATGAATAAAGTGTAGATATTATATGAAGTATATTGTTATCTGCTTCTTATTGAAAATCTCTTTGACTTTTGAACCAAAAGTTTGAATATTCATTGCAATAATTTAGATGACTTTTACAACCAAATAAAAACAAGGAAATAATATCAAGAGAAGTGAAATGGATTTTCATTGTAACAGTTACCTCTAAAATCTAAATTCTCATGGTTTTTTGTCAGTTGTTTTTTTTTTTTTGAAGGGAAGTCTTAGTTGCTCATTAGTTTACCTTAGGTAAACTATTAGGTAGACTATTTAAGGGCTAGTAAAGTAACAGAGTAGTAAGTGGTCTCAACCTCTGAAAGACAGGAATTTCACTTTTTGAAGACAGTAGATAAAGAAGATAGGTAATACTCATGTGGCTCTCTGTGACTGATATGACTTAGTAGACCAGAGTTCTTGACCAGGGAAGATTTTGTTTCCCAGGGAACTCTGTGCAGTGTCTGGAGACGTTTATGGTTGTCACAATGGGGGTGGGGTGGAGGGGAGTGCTATTGGAATCTAATGTGTAGAGGCCAGAGATGCTGTTATACATGCTACAATGTATAGGACAACTCTCCACTACACAGAATTATTTGGCCAAAAAGTGCATAGGCTGAGAAACCCTGTGTTAGACTCCTTTTTATGTACAAATAAACAAAATGGTACAATCAACTTCAAAACTTAAAGAAATCAATCCTTATTTACATGTTGTCTTTCAAACAATGAAAAATAGAAGTGATATTTCCCTCCTGCAAAAGTAAAAAAAAATAGAGATACTTCTAGTACACTCCTGTGTTATAAACTAATAGTTAAAAATTTAGAAATCTGGGGTAGCTATTCATAGTGTTTGAGAAAGCAGAATTAGAATAGTACGACTCATAGAAAACAACTGTGCTTCAGCAACTTAGTTGAGAATTTTATTTATTTATTTATTTTTAGCATTCCTTAAAAGACTATTTTAGGTAGTAATTCAGAATGGTTGGGAATGTGAATCCAATGATATGTCAAGAACATACATTAATAATGACTGCTATTCTCCCAAGAAATAAATGAAAACACAAATGCCCTTATTACGATGTTTTATGTGCCCTTCAGAATCATGAGTTATTAGAAAGGCAGTTCTGGGACAAGATGCATGGATACAGGACAGAAGTCTTCCTCTCCATCACCCCAATGTGAAACTTGTATTCTCATAGGAAGATTCCTGGGTTAAGAAAACAACAACAGCAATAACAGGAACTTTGGCCGCATTTTGTATTGTGTTAACCCTATAACCCTGAAGCATGTTTTTCAGGGCATTAAAAAAGATATGCTTTCAGTTGGTTAGTGCATGAAGTTCAGTGAAGGTCACTGCGTGCTTTTTTATTTTTCTCCCTGGAGAGGGCATTAACTTAGTTCCCTGTAAATAAGAATGAACCCTGTTAACTAAAGTATACCCATTTGGTGTTTATTACTGCTTTCCTCAAAGAACAGGGTACATTTTCATGAAGGATAAAATGATATGTCATGATTATATTTTGTTTTAGTTTTTAATTGTGTAATGTTTAAAGAGTTTCAAAATTGTCTTTGGCAGGTTGGCTGCAGACATGCTGAGGATCAAGTTACCGTGTACTGTCAGAGTCTTTCTTTTCAGTATATGATAGAATTGATTCTGTGAGGTTAATCAGAAAGGCATAAATCCTCTTCTGTAAATATTTATTATTACATATTTTTAATTGGTTTGTGGAGCAGGAGGGTAAAGGGATTACAGGATAACTTTGTAAACATTCTGTACCTCTTTATAATTTTACAGTGATTTCTTTCTGGCTGTTAAATAATGTATGCTTACTACTTAGTATTTGGAAAATTCAGGAAAGCATTGAGAAGAAAAATTACTCCCAGAGACCACCACTTCTAACACAAGTGAACTTCCTCCCAGCTATTTCATAAAACAGGTATCACTGTGTGTCCAGCCCTCCCTTCTGTCTCCAACATATAGTGAACATTTACCCATCTTATCAAACTTCTTCCAAACCAAAGTTTATAATGTCTCTATTGCGTATCTTAAATGGCTGTACGTAACTCAGTTATATAAGTGGTTCTGATTATTTTCTCCTCTGTAACACACATAGACATATGTTGTTCACAAGCCAGTGAGTTCTCATGTACACTCTGGGGACACCGAAGTGGCTCAGTTGGTGAGCCTCTGACTCTTGATTTTGGCTCAGGTCATGATCTCATCGTTTGTGGTATTGAGCCCCGTGTTGGGCTCTGCTCCCACAGTGTGGAGCCTGCTTGGGATTCTCTCTCTCCTCTCTCTGCCCACCCTCCAAATAAATAAACATTTAAAAAAAAAGGCTCTGATTTATGCAGATTTCCCTGGGCATTTGCCACTGCTCTGTTCCTTTTCTTTCCCAAGTATATTGTAATAGGAGTAAGAGTAATATTACAGAGATAACCTTGACTGTATTTGTAATTTATTGAGTAATGTTTAGTTTGGTAATTATACTATTAATAGTAACAAATTATTTGTGATACCCCTCGCAACTAATGTTGGATATTTTGTAATATCTCTGGTGATTAAAGATAATTCAAGTAATATGGGTATAATGTGACAATGAATGTTCCTGCCCTCAAATGTTCCCTAAGTATTTCCATAAGATAAATGGCTAAAACTAGAACTATTCAATCTAAAAGCATTAATTCTTGATGTAGAGCATCAAACTTACTTTCCAGAAAAGTCGTTCCAATTTCTAAAATCACATTAAAAAATCCTGGGCTTTAGAATTTAGTTTAGCTAATTTTTATAAGTGAAAAAGATACCCTTTAAAACAAAAATACTTGGGGGTGTCTGAGTGGCTCAGTCGGTTGACTTCATCTCAGGTCATGCTCTCGTGGTCCATGAGTTTGAGCCCTTCATTGGGCTTTGTGCTGACAGCTCAGAGCCTGAAGCCTGCTTTGGATTCTGATGTCTCCCTCTCTCTTTACCCCTCCCCAGTTAATGTTCTGTCTCTGTCTCTCAAAAATAAATAAATGTTAAAAAGAATTAAAAAACTAAAAATAAAACAAAAATACTTGGAATTGAGTAATTTGATTTCTTCCTTTATGTTTAGTCTCTTTTTCTTAGCTTCCTTCCCTCCCTCCTTCTCTTCCTTTATTCTTTCCTCCTTTCTTTCCCTCCCTCCTTCCATCTTTCTTTTCTTCTTTCCTGACATAAATATTTCATATTCTTTGCTATTTTTTCTATTGTCATTTTAAGATTTACATAAGCTCTTTATATTTTAACTATATGAAATTTTTTTGGTCATAAACCTGTGTCAAATATTTTTCCCAATTGTGTGCTTTTTAAATTATATCTACCTTTTCATGATGATGAATGTTGCATTTCAGTTTTTGATGCTCTTTCTTATCATAAGGATATTTCAGTTTTATTCTCTATAGTCAAATTTATCCTACTACTTGCATGATTTCTTTCAATGCTTTTATAGTTAGAAAGCATTTCCCATCCTGAGATCTGAAAAGTGCCCTATTTTCCATATTTTCTTCTAGGAAAGTGTGTGTTTTTAGTTTTTAACATTAGAATATTTAAAAAAATTGTTTAATATTTATTTATTTTTGAGAGAGAGAGAGAGTGAGAAAGAGAGAAAGAGCAAGGGGGGGCAGAGAGAGAGAAAGATATAGAATCCAAAGCAGGCTCCAGAATCTAAGCTGTCAGCACAGAGCCCAACACAGGGCTTGAACTCAGGAGCCAAGAGATTATGACCTGAGCCAAAGTCAGACACTTAACTGGCTGAGTGACCCATGTGCCTCTTAACATTAGAATATTTTAACCAAAACAGTTTGTCTTATGTTAGAAAGTGAAGAACTAACTCAACTTTATTTCCATTTGTTTAACAATTGTCTCACATCGTTAATGAATTTTCTTTTACATCTACACTAACTTATAATGTCACCTTAACCTCACAAAGAGCTTTTTAATTCTTGTCATTGTGTTGTCTTTTTAATCTACTAGAGTAACTGGCTTGTTGTCTCTATTCCTTGGTTGTATCTATTTTCACATCCCACTCCATTCTGCTGGGACAAGCTTTCTCCATTAAGTTTTTAAATTTTTTTTAGTTTTACCTATTTATTCTTGATAAACTTTGGGAATTGCTTTGAAAAGATATTTTAGCATTACACTCGTACTCCAAGAATGCACATTAGAATTTTGATGGGTTAAATGAACCTATTTTCTCCTCATTCAGCCTCAAGGTATGTCCTTTGATTCATGAAAATCTTTTTATTCTTCTTATAACCTCTCATTATTTTCATTGTATAGGTCCCACACAATTCTTAAAGATTACTTTAGGGGGGCACCTGGGTTACTCAGTTGGTTGGGCATCCAACTCTTGATTTCAGCTCAGGTCATGATGTCACAGTTTGTGGGACCAAGCCCTGTGTCAGACCAGTGCACTGCCCTGGCAGTGCAGAGCCTGCTTGGGATTGATTCTCTGTTTCCCTCTCTCTGCCCCTCACCTGTTTGTGCACACATTCTTGCTCGCTCTCGCTCTCTCTCTCTCCCCCTCAAACATTAAAGATTGCTCTTGGAAATGTTTATTATGATATTTGGTTAGAATGAGATATTTTTCATTATGTTTTGGTTATATATTATTAATATCAGAAGTCTGATTGAGTTATGTATATTTTGTACTTGGTTACTTTACTGAACTATGTTATTATATCCAATACTTTTTTATTAAGTTGATTCCTTTAGATTACTTAGGCAAAAATATCATATTATCTATATATAATTGTATCTGTCCCCAGTTTGTTTTTAAATTAACAAATAGACCTGATGTTTCTGGGGTTTTTTCCTTTGTTTTTGCTATCACTTCTAGAACAGGTGGAAATCATAGTGGTAATAATAGATATTCTTGACTAGTTCATGATTTGCTAGTGTATTGTTATAAAATATGATGTTGGCTGTATGTTAAATATAAATATTCTTTATTATGCCAATGAATATCATTTTATTCTGAGTTTATTAAGCAAGTTTAATGAACCCCAGAGAGGGTCGTTAAATTTTATCAAATTATTTTCCAGATCTGTTGAAACATTTATGTATTTATTTTGCAGTCTATTGGTGTGATTTTTTTTCATTACGAATTATATATGCGAATTCTTAGAATGATTTTTAATTATTCAGAGTAAATTATTATTTTAATATAATCTGAATTGAATATGCTAATTTGTAATTCAAACATATTCGTCTATGCTTAGCATTTTTAGGTTTTACTATGAGGGTCACCTTGTTTTAAAGTGAGTTAGAACAGGGGCACCTGGCTGGCTCAGCTGGTTACGCATCAGACTTCAGATCAGGTCATGATCTCATGGTTTGTGAGTTCGAGCCCTGCATCGGGCTCTGTGCTGACAGCTCAGAGACTGGAGCCTGCTTTGGATTCTGTGTCTCCCTCTCTCTCTACCCCTCACCTGCTCACACTCTGTCTCTCTCTCTTTCTCAAAAATAAATAAAAATTTAAAGAAAATAAAATGAGTTAGAACATTTTTTCATATTTTTTCTGGGCACAAGGAGAGTAAACATCACAGGAATGATTTGTTCCTGAAGTTGAAAAGTATTCAGTTCTTGACTCTACACCTATCTTGAAAGTAGTTATTGGAAACTTGTTCAGTTTCAATTCTTCAGTTGATATTGATCTTTTAAATCTTGGTCCACACTTTTTTCCTTCATTATGTTTGAATCCTTATTATTAAGATTTTCAAATTTATTAAGCTAACTTATTTATGCTCATACTTGAAAAATCATATTTAAAATCATCTATGAATCTTATTAAATCTTTTTAAGATTATATGTTCTTCTAACTTTATTAGTTTACTCTTTTTTCTTGATTAGGGTTGCTAGCACTTTTGGATTATTTTTCATATATATATATATATATTTTTTTTTAATTGAGAAATAATTGACATATGAGTATATCAGCTTTGTCCCTGTGTAAGTTTAAAGCCTACAGCATCAAGGCGCCTGGGTGGTTCAGTTGGTTAAGTGCCCAACTCTTGATTTTGATGTATAGTTTTGTCTCACGTCATGATCTCATGGTTCATGGGGTCAAGTCCCACATCAAGCTCTGTGCCAAACAGTGTGGAGCCTGCTTGGTATTCTCTCTCTCTCCTTCTCTCTCTGTGCCTTCCCTGCTTGTTCTCTCTCTCTCTCAAAATCAATAAATTATTTAAAAAAGCCTGTAGCACCATGGTTTGATTTACATGTATTGTGAAATCACTACCACAATAGGTTTCAGCTAATATCCATCTTCTCATATAGATACAATAAAAAAAAAGAAAGAAAGAAAAATTTTTTTCCTTGTCATGAGAACTTTTAGGATTTACTTTCTTAACTACTTTCCTATATATCATATAGTAGTATTAGCTGTAGTCATCATGTTGTACATTAAGTCTCTAGTACTTATGTATCTTATAATTGAAACTTTGTACCTTTTGATCACTTTCCCCTACCCTCTGCTTTTGGTAACTACAAGTCTCATCTCTTTTTCTATGAGTTTGTTTTAGATTCCGCATATAAGTGAGATGATACAGTATTTGTCTTTCTCTGTCTGACTTATTTCACTTAGCATAAGGCGTTTAGGGTACATTCATATTGTTACTAATGGTAAGATTTCCTCCTTTTTTATGGCTGAATTTATATATATATACATTTATATATATAACATTTATATATAAAACATATTATAATAATATATATATTATTGTATAATATGTTATGGTATGTTATATATATAATTACAACTTACAACTTATTTATCCATTCATTCATTGATGGACACCTAGATTGTTTCTACATTTTGACTATTGCAAATAATGCTGCTAATCAACATGGGGGTACAGATACTTTCGAGTTACTGTTTTCATTTTCTTTATTCCCAGAAGTGAAACTACTGGATCGTATGCTAGTTCTATTTTTAATTTTTTGAGGATCCTTATACTGTTTTAGTAGTGGCTGTACCAGTTTACAATCCCACCAACAGTGCACAAGCATTCCCTTTTCTCCAAATCCTCACCAGCATTTGTTATCTCTTGTCTTTTTGATCATGGCCATTCTGACAGGAGTGAGGCAATATCTCATTATGGTTTTAATTTGCATTTTCCTAATGGATCATGATGATGAACATCCTTTCATGTACTATTAGCCTTTGGTATATCTTTTTTGGAGAAATATCTATTCAGGTCCTTTGCCCATTTCTTAAATTGGGTTATTTGGTTTTTTTGCTATTGAGTTGTATAAGATTTTATATATTTTGAATATTAGCCTCTTATCAGGTATATGGTTTGTAAATACATTTTACCATTTCATAGGTTTTCTTTTCATTTTTTGATGGTTTCTTTTGATGTGCAGAAGCTTTCTGGAGTGATGTAGCCCCATTTGTTTAGTTTTTATTTTGTTGTTTGTGCTTTAGATGGCACATTTAAAATCTCATTACTGAGATCCATGTCAAGGAGCTTTATTCCTATATTTTCTTCTAGGAGTTCTATGGCTTCAGGTCTTACAATTAAGTCTTTAATCCATTTTGAACTAATTTTTGTAAATGGTATTAGATATGGGTCCAGTTTCATTCTTTTACATGTGAATATCCAATTATCCCAGCACCATTTATTGAAAAGACTTCTCACTATTGAGTATTCTTGGCTCTTTTCCCATATATTATTTAACCATATATGCTCGGGCTTATTTCTGAGCTCTTGATTCTCTTCTGTATTGGTCTATTTGTCTATTTTTATGCCAGTACCATACTGTTCTGATGACTAAAGCTTTATAGTATTGATTGAGAAAGTGTGCAGACTCCTGCTTTGTTCTTTCTCTCAAAGATATAATTTTGTTCTTTCTTTCCTTAGAAATTTTTCTTTTTTCCTCTCAAAGCTAAAATTTTGGTAGAATTCATAAACTCTAGTTTTACTTCTCTCCCTCACATTATAGTTTATTGATGTAATAGTTTACAGTTTATAGTTGTTTTAAATTGTGTAACTAATAACAGATTATTGTGGTTATGGTAATTTCTATTATGTTATTTTTCCTTTTAACTTTTAAACTAGTGTCACAAGTGGATTATGCAACATTGTACCATATTGTAGAATCTAACTATGACTGTGTATTTACCATTGCCATGAAATTTCACTACCTTTTGTGTTTTTTTGATGTTAATTAGTATTATTTTATTCCACTTAAAGAATGTCTTTAAACGTTTTTTTTTTTAAGGCAGGTCAGGTGGTAATGAACTTTCAGCTTTTATTTAGGGAAATCTTTATTCCTCCTTTGTTTTGAAAAGCATTTTTTTAAAAAAAATGTTTATTCATTTCCTGAGAGAGAGAAAGACAGAGTGCAAGCAGGGGAAGGGGCAGAGAGAGAGGGAGACACAGAGTCCAAAGTAGGCTCCAGGCTCTGAGCTGTCAGCACAGAGCACAATGTGGCACCTGAACCCACAAGCTGTGAGATCATGACCTGAGCCAAAGTCTGATGCTTAACCAACTGAGCCACCCAGGTGCCCCATTCCCCTTTTGTTTCTAAAGGACAGCGTCAATGGTTATAGAATTCTTGGCTGACAGTTATTTTCTTTCAATGTTTTGAATATGTCATCCCATTCTCTCCTGCCCTGAAAAGTTTTGTTGAGAAATTCACCTATAACTTTATGGAGGTTCCCTTGTATATAACTCCTCTATTTTCTCTTACTGCTTCTTTGTCTTTGACTTTCGATAATTTAATTGTAATCTGTCTTGGTGTAGCCCTATTTAGGTTCAATTTTTGGGGATCCTTCAGGCCTCGTGGATCTGGAAGTCCAGTTTTTCTCCCCAGGTTAGGGAAGTTTTCAGCCATTTTTGCTCTAAAATATACTTTCTATCCTTTTCTCTTTCATTCTCCTTGTGGAACTTCCATAATTAATTCTTCTCATTTGTCCCATAATTCCTTTAGGTTTCTTTATTCACTTTCATTCTTTTTTCTTCTTTGGGTGATTTCCAATGTCCTATCCTAAAGGTTGCTGTTTCTTTCTTCTTCCTGGTTGATTATATTTTTGAAACTCTGTTGAGCTCCTCAGTTTGGTTACCGTATTTTTCAGCTCTAAGACTTCTATTCCTATTTGGGGTGGGTTTTTTTTTTTTTGTTTTGTTTTGTTTTTTATGTGTTTCATTTCCTTGTTGAACTTCTCATTTTGTTTATCCCTATTTTCCTAATTTTGTTTAGTTGTCTGTATATGTTTTCTTGAATTTCACTAAATTTCCTTGAGAGGATTATTCTGAATTTTTTTTGACACTTCATAGAATTCTTTATGGTTAGTTATTTGAGCTTTATTAATTTCTTTTGTGTTGTCATAGTTACCTGATTTTTTTTTTGTGATCTTTGATTCCTTATGTTAGTTTCTGTGCATTTGAGGGTCCTCTTCTAGACTTTATAGGTTTGCTTTGGCCGGAAAGTTCTTTTCCAGTCAGTTTAATTTGGGTTTCTAGGTGGGTCTGCTGGTGATGTCCTTGGGTAGGCAGGGCCTTCTGTTATGGCCTATTTTGGGGTGAGGCAATTGTTCAGACTCTGAGGACAGGGATAGGGAGTGTTACTACTAGCTGAAAATAGCTGGATAGAACTGTTGGCTTGTTTCTCTACCCAAATGAGGCTGTAGGGTAGTATCTATATTTTTCTAGATTCTCTGGGCAGGCTTGCTAGATGTTTAGGACTGAGTACTATATTCAGTAGTAGATGGGACTATGAATTAGCTTTTTTGCCCTGGCAGGACAGCAGAAAGGGATGCAGGACCTAGATTGCTTATTGTTTGGGGACCTGAATCAGTCCAGAGTGTGTACTAAATTAACTGGCCAGGTGAGGCCATCAGTTTTTCTTTGCAGACAGAGGAAGCCATGGGCTGTGGTTCCTAGTCAAGTGCCATTATATGTTCAATGGGATGTGCAGCTTTCCATGTGTTCTGATTGTTTCTTCGTCAAAGAAGCTGAAGACTATTCAGCGATAAGTGGGGTTACAAATTAGATTTCCTGTCCAGGCTCAGTGGAAAAAGCATCTCTAAAGCTGGTAAAGCTTCTTATTTATTGTCTTAACTCAAGCTGACCTGCATCCCAGGTGTCCTGACTGAACAGAGCCACTGGCTTTGTTTTACAAACTCAGATCTGCCTGCCTGCCTCTTAGCTTAAATGCCACTGACTGCATAGCTTCCAAGAGTTGTCTCCAGCCATTCTGGTCAGATGGAGCCAGAAGATAAATTCCATAGTGGATGGGATTCAGCTGGGATTCAGCTCCTTGTGTGGGCAGGGACAAACCAGGTTCTAGGGCTGGCAGAACTCCTCATTTGAGAACCTGAATGAAGCATATCTGCACCCCATCAAGTTCCCTAGTTAGAGTGTGCCCCTTGACTTGACCTGCAGATGAGCAAAAGTGATGGTTGGGGATTACTACTTGTCACTGAGGAACAGAGTCAGTTTGTTGTGAGCCTTCCCCCAGTGGCTGAACCATGCAGATTCCCCTGCAATCCTCATGGTGCAAGATCAGAGTAGGAGTTCCCACAAATCTACCCACAATGCTGGGGGAGACTGGAAGACCACCTCTTCCCTGGGTTCTCTTTTCATTCTGGAGGACCTGGAGCCTCAGGGGAGACAGCTCTGCATGGTGCTCTGCTGTCCTGGGGTTAGGATAGTGGTCAATGTGTAGCCTCTATTTTCACCCTTCGAATGCCATCTGTCTAGGTCTCTGTGATGCAGGGAGTATGTCTGCCTTACTCTCGTGTTCTATGATTCCCTTGGTAGTATCTTGTTCTCAAATAATTGTTAGTTATTCTTATGAGAAAGAGCAAAATCAGAAACAATCTGTGTTACCATCTTGGTGGTATCACTCCTCTGTTCTTTGTGCATTCAGTATTGTAGTTTATTTACCAATTTTACTGTTTTTCTCTTTTCCTGGGCATTAATGTATATGTTTATTTTTAATATTTTCTTATTTTGTTTAGATTCTTTGTTCTGTTTGAACTTCTTGAATTGAAGTTATGTTCAGTTTTATTTTTTTAAATTCTGTTTATAATTGGAGCAAAAAATAGTTCAGGCCACATATTTACACTTGCACACATTCTGTATAGTTTGCTAAGTCATAGTACTGTTTTCATTATTTTAAAACAAGTTTGTGATTTTACTTTTATTTTTATTTCTCCTGGATCGTAATTTAGTAAGGCATTTATAACTTCCAAAGTCTTTGAGTATTTATTTTTTATTTTTTAAAGTTTATTTATTTTGAGAGAGAGAGAGAGAGAGAGAGAGAGAGAGAGACAGAGCGAGCCAGGGAGAGGCAAAGAGAGAGGAAGAGAGAGAGAATCCTGAGCAAGCTCCACACTGTCAGCATGAAGCCCAATGTGGAGCTCAAACTCAAGAACTGTGAGATCATGACCTGAGCAGAAACCAAGAGTCAGATGTTTAACCAACTGAGCCATGTAAGCACCCCCAAAGTGTCTGAATTTTTAATTAAACTTAAAAAAAATGTTTTGCACTATGGTCTGAGAATGTAGGGACTCTAATTTGTTATTTGTATCACTTTTGAATATTTTCTTTGTGACAATATTTGTTGAGTTTTTATGAAAAGTTATATTAATCTTAAAAATAGTATCCATGTATATATGTTTTTCTGTTCTTAGGATAGAAAAGCCAACATATAATTTGATATGTTTTTTAAGTTAGTAAGATTTAAACTTACTTAGATTTAAACTTAGATTTAAACTTACTAATTATATATATTTACCCAATATATGTTTATCAGGGGCTAAGAAGGATGTGTTAAAGTCTCCCATGACAAAATACTTTCCTTTTTACATTTCTAATATTTCTAACACCCTTGCTTTATATATATTGACATGATCTTACTCTGCTTGTAAAGTTGAATGACTATTGTTTTCCTTGTGATATGTATCTTTATAGATATGTAATGACCCTTAGACCACCATTAATATCTTTTGCCCTTTTTGGAATTAGTGTTTCCTGTTTTCTTTTATGAGTGCTTGATGTATACTTGCCCATTCTTTGCTTTCAGCTCACCCATATCAGCTTGTTTTAGAGTGTTTCTTATAAATATCGTGAAGTTCAATGTTTTTAAACTGGATTTGAAAATTTTTGCCTTCTATTAAGGAATATAATGAATAATCATTCAAATTACTATTATAACTAAAATGTTTACTCACATTTCTTTTATTTTGACTTGTGATTTTCCTCAATTTTTTGGTAACATTGCTTATTTATACATTTTTAACTCTCTAATATTTGTTTTTTAATTGTGTAAAGAATTACTTTGGATTTTTCAAAGTTTTACTTATTAATTCATATTTTTAATGATCAGGATTATAAAGGAAAAGGTAGATTTTGACTCCATACAAAGTGAAGAATTTAGTTCAATTTCCTTTTCTGCTTTGTCTTTTCCTCACAGCTGTTTTCTCTATCAAAATCTACAAGTTTCGATTCATGTGATTATCATTAAATTCATATTTTACTTGATATGTTTGCTCTTTGTTTTGTAATAATATTAGCAATAATTCTTAAGATTACCTTTCTGGTGAACTGCTTTGATGTATATCATGACTTCCTCTGCTTGAAGTCTTCATTAGGATTCATATCTTGGTCAGTAGGAGTATAACTTTACCCTTTTCGAGAAGCACACACAGATAGTGCATTTTCTGAGCTCTTGCAAACCAAAGGATACCTGTTTCCTTCATACCTGAAGGTCACATTCACTGGGAACATAATTCTTGCAACCTTTACCCTCATAATTGTTCCCTTAAGAGATGCTGCTGCATGGGCTTACATAATTTTGTTTGTGGAAAATAAAGTCTTATAAATAGCATGTGGTTCAATTTTATTAGAAGTCATTAGTTCTTTTCCTTCCTGAATGCTTAAAATAAACTTTCTTAATTATTGAATTTAAAGTTTTTTTTCCAGTGCATAACTCAATGTGATTCTATTTCATTTTCCTGTTTAATGAATTTTTGCCTTGAATATGGTGAACACTTTTGATTTTATTACTCAAGCCTTTTATCCTTTTATGTTCACATATACTTCAGTAGTTTGGTTTATAACTCCTGGTATAGATATAAGAGATAAAATAATTTCTTTCGGGTTAAGCACATATCTGTGAGTGAAATTTCTGAGTTACAGTTGCATTTTTAGTTGTTTTAATTCTTTTGCATATCAGTTACACCTCTTATAATCTTGTCATACTTTTGTCTTTCATTCTCCATATAGCTTTCAGCTTCTATTTCATAGAGTAAATGTTTTCTTTCATCTTACAAAGGATGACAAAATCTTTCTAAAGTGGCTACAGTACTTTGGAAGGTATGCTTTTTAATACAGGAGTTGAGAATTATGTTCTCTTTTCCTTCAATTACACCATCTTCAATATGTTGTGGGCTTTGGGTTTTTTGTCTGTACTCTTTAATTAGATAGACACCTTATTTTTAAACAGATCACCTTATTTTTCTATGCAAGTCCTATGTCAGTAGATCTTAGCACTACCATTTTTCCATTGTAGGCTAATATGCCAGCTCTTAGCACAGTTCTTACCATATGACAATTCTATCAGCTTCTGAAGGAGACTTCTTCCTAAACCTCAGTTCCTGATTTTCTGCCCATCTGAAGTTGTAGTGCATGAAAAACTGAAATTCCCAGTGTGTCAGGGCACCTGGGTGGCTGGTTGAGTGTCCAATTCTTGATTTGGGTTCAAGTCACGATCTCAGGATTGTGGGATCGAGCCCTGTGTTGTTCTCTGTACTGAGCATGGAGTCTGCTTAAGATTCTCTCTCTCATTCTGCCTCATCTCCTGATTGTGTGGATGTGTACATTCTCTCTCTCTCTCTCTCTTTCTCTCTCTCTCTCTTTCTCTCATAAAAAAAATAAGTAAAATAAAATAAATTTCTCAGTGTTCCCTGCTTTCAGGGCTCTTCCTTTTTCTGTCCAGTTGTTTGACATCCCTGGAGATGCCTCCCAGATTCTGGCACAGGTTTGTCTGAGAATCTTAGTCTCCTTGCATTGTATTTTCTTATTTTTGCTTAATTTCAAACAAACTTGAGTGAGAAGTTAGTTAGGGAAACCTTCATCGGGGCTCCTAGCCAGCTTCTCTTTTAAAACAGAACCCTTAATACATCTTAGACAGATGCTTCCTAGCCGGAGAGACTTGCTGTTGCCTTAATTTCTTGAGTTCTGGAGGGCACTTTAGAATTTTGTATCTATATTACTCAATTAAGCAATCAATATGAGAATGAATAATTCAAAGAATTGATCATCACACACATACTAGGTTTTTTTTTCCCCTGCTTGATGCTTTCTGCTGACCTACTTCCTTATAAAATAACACAACAATTAGCTGGTCGTCCAGATCTTACTGAAACTAACAAAGAGTGCCATCTGTCGATGTGCATGATGTGCTCTCTAGTACCAGTCCTTGATTGCTTTGTGGAATTCAAAGCACTTCACAGTTTTATTGGGTTTCTAATCTTTGAAAATACCTCAGGTTCACTGTAAGGAAAAATCATTTAAATGATTCCCATCTTAACAGATGACCAACGTAAGGCAAAAAGCAAGGAAATTGTGCTATAATCAAAAGAAAGTCACTCTCAAAATCAGTAGTATGATCCAAATCACATGATTTCCAGATAGATGGGTTTTTCCATTCTTAGCATATGAGCAATCTTCTCTTGTATAATGGGTATATATAATGATTTGTAAAGCATGTCACTGGCTAGTGCTGTCCCCTCTGGGAAGGTGGTTTTCTCTGCAAAACACACCTTTGCAAGTAGACCTTGAAGAGCATTGAGGAAGAAGGGGTTACTTGTCTAGCTCAATGTGACACCTCACATTTACTGCTTTAGGAGTAATAAAAAATATTAAGTATTTTCATTCAATAAGCTAGCAGGTATTTTAGTGATCTTAACATACCTTTAATTAGAGAATTATTAGTAGTTTGCATTCAGAGCAGCCTGGCTTGTCCAGAAAATTAGAAAGAGGGCTTAATGGAGACCTGTCATCTTTGAGGAAAAAATATGCAAAAATCTGGTTTTCTGTTAAATTTCTATATTTTTAAGGTGTTTTTGCTTGTTTGTTTTAGTGATTTGTGCTTTGGAGAGATACATGAATCTTTAGTAGTTTCTGGCTTATAGATACTTAGGCTGTATTAACAAAAGTGTATTAAAGAATGGAAAGAGACACAGGTGAAACAACTCACCTTTGTGTGTGTGTGTGTGTGTGTGTGCGCGCGCGCTTACTACATGTCAGGTTCTTTTCTACATATGTTGAAAGTCATTTAATCTTCACTACCACATATGAGGTAGTTACCATTATCATACTCATTTTACAGATGAAGAAATTAACAATAAGAGATCCTTCCAAGACCTTACGGCATACTGTGCAGCCAGGTCACACCTGAGCCGTCTCAGAACAGTGCTGACCCTCTGCCCCATGCCATCCTCCCTGCAGACAGTGCGCCCAGAGTTTCCAGCTCTGTTTTATACCAAGCTGATAAGTTTAACCAATGGATCCTTGGTGTATGAAACAAGCCTCAGTTCATAAGGGAGAAATTACCAAACCATGTCCCAAAAGGACAAATTTGAGAGAAAGTAAGTGCTAAAAGGAATCTTCTTATGGAGTTTTAATTCAAAAGAAATGTCTCTTTGAGACATCTTTCCACATTCCTTCATTTATTTTATTCCACTGGGATTTGCCCAGCCTCCAGCTTAACCTTTACTTCCTTACTTAGTAGTCTCAAAAGTGGAAAACATTATGAAAAGAAGCACAAGTGTCAGAGCAGCCAGCTGGCAGAGGGAAATTCCAGTCATATTGTACATCCCCTTGTGAGCTTTTTATTTCAGTTGTTCTTTGGCACACACAAGTCAAAAGCTCAGCTGGCTGTCGGCTTCTTGACGGATGACAGCTCTGCAATATTCCAAATGTCCAAACACAACTAACCAGATCTGGTCATTGCGCTCTTTGAGAAAGCTGTTAGGAGTGAAAAAATTATAAGCCAGTGCTTGCTTGGGTCATGGGTTGTTGAGAAATAAAGTCACAGGAATAGAAAAGAACAGTCTTTATTCTGTGGCCTTGGGTCTCCAGTAGGCTTAAGGACTGAGAAACAAGTCCCTAAACATAGCCCATTGTATTATAACCATAATCAGAACTGTGCTGTGGCTCTGTGGGGCTTAGAGAATGAAGTCAAGGCACATCACTTGGCATTTGAAGTGTTCCATGTTTTGGCTACAGCCTTCTATCCAGTTCTGTCCCTTGTTCATGCCAGGCTGTTATTCCGAAGCTACACATAGCCATACCATTGTCTGCACGTGACATGCATTGTGATTGGCCAATGTTTATGCCTTGATAGATACTAGATCTTTTAAATATCACCCTGCCACATGTATTTTGTATGCCATACTTTAAAGAATAAAATCCTATTCATTTCTTGTGCTAGACTGTATACTTCTTAAGATCATTGATTATTTTTACTCCATTTTATATTTGCCACAATACCTAGTATTTTTTGATTCCGTAGTATGCGCTTTTTCGTATGAATAAAAGAATGAAATGTACCGAGAGAATATACTTCTGTATTTCTTATCTTGTCCTGAGAAGGGAAAACAGTTGTGGTTGGCTAGGCTGAGAAGGAAGCATGTGTGTATCTCCCGATTATGTTGGCACAGAATTTCCCAAAGCCTGTGGAAATGCAGGGAGAAATTGTGGAATTGTGTGGTATTTCTTAGTGGACAGGGAGCATTAAGAACTTTTCAGAAACTCAGATAGTTTCTGTGGAAAGGGAAGAAGTTAGACCAGTATAATGGATCCAAGGATAGAAAAAGATAGAGTTCTGATGACTGAGAAATATCCAAGAGTTTCACTCACCAAGGACACTCTAGGCTTCATAGCTCACATCTCCCATAACAGCGAACATCATTGCCCAAGTGGTGAGAAATGAAGGCAACTAATAACTATTCAGTATCTACTAGTGCATATTAGAAGGATTTTAAAAAGTCAGTCTCAGAATGTAGTGCTAGGCTACCTGGATTCAAATTCTGCTTCTGCCATTCACCAGCTATACTATCTTGCACTTTCATTTCCTCACTAGTTAAATCGGAAAAATAATAGTATCTATCTCATAGGATGGCCAAGAGGGTTTTAAAATAAATAAATAAATAGTGGGACACCTGGGGGACTCAGTCAGTAGAATGTCACTCTTGATTTTGACTCCAGTATGATCCCAGGGTCATGGGATCCAACCCCATATCAGGCTCCATACTGAGTGTGGAGCCAGCTCAGGATTCTCTAAATTTATGCTATCAATCAATCAATAAACAAACTAAATACTTATAAAGTACTGAAAATATATCCTAGTGCATATAAAGTAACATATAATCATTTATTAATTGAAATATGAATGTATTATTTCCCAAGGAACATTGTTTTTTGAGGTAGTTCATTGTAATTTCATAGGCACTATAATGTTCATAGTAATACTATCATAGTAGCCCCCGAATGATAACTACTCACAAGCCCCCCCCACATTAGAATGGAAAGGTAAATTGTGGTATATTCACATAATAGCATGCTTATACAGCAGTGAAAACAAAAGACCTACTGTTACTCGCGACGGTATAAATAAATCTCACAAACTTTATATGAAATGAAAAAAGACAGACACACAAAAGAATGCATTTTGTATGAGTGCATTTATATAAAGTATAAAAATTGGCAAAGCTAATCTGTGCTGTTCAAAGTCAGCATAATTGATATCCTCATGTACAGGAGGGCTTCTGGGGTGTTGGTGATGTTCTCTTTCTTAGTGCTGGGGTGCTGGTTACACAGGTGTCTTTATTTTATGAAAATTCATCATGTAATATGTTTATAAAATATGTATCTTTTGTATGAATGTTGTTCTTCAATAAAAAGTTTCTAAAATGAATCTTGATTGTGATAGTGAAATAAAACTAGACCCTATTGTAAAAATGAATTAACAAATGATTGTAGATTAATATATCTACTAGGAAGGTAATCAGTAAAATCTTCGGAGCACATAGGTGGAGACCTGCTAGTGGTCAGAACCAACCAACGAAGGATTTGCAAGGCTTTGGCTGCTGAATTATAACAAAATCTATAGTTGACGCTATAGGTGAATTTTCTTTTAGTCTTTTGTGTCCATCCTACATTTTATCACTTTTACTTTCTTTGAATATTTTAATTTCACTTACATTGTAGTGGTAAAACCGCACTGGAGAAGGTGTCAGTCTGTCACAGCTTTCTTCTACTTTATTCCATTATCCCCACTCAGCACTTTCATACCCGTCTCCCAGTGCTCACAGTTAAATCTTTCTCCTCTCCTGAAACTGCCTTCCCTGACTGATCTTGCCATCTCGGGAACCTTTTTGCACAGCAATCCCTATAATCAGTCAATAGCTTTTCTACATTTTTATAATTACTATTGCCTTCAACAGAAAAAGAGATACAACTATGGAGTTATTAACACAAAAGCAGCTGAGTACCTTTCATGTGTCATCCTTGTTTATCTTATAATGAGCAAGTTAATAGGTAGTCTCTTTCTTTTAAAAAATACCATTGATATCAATGCAAATAACCTTGATAACCAGAAAATATTGAATGAGTTAGTGAGTTATTCTAGTGATTAGACAATTTACAAATATGTTCAAGAAAGTATGTGTCTATTTAAGAATGACTTCAAGGATTCCACAGTGTTGTGTGATGAGATAAAAGGGTGGCAAGACATGTTTGCTACTTTTGTATAGAAATTTGACTTCATGGAGGAATTGGTGATTCAGAAGAGGCTTATATGGAGGAAGGCAGTTGAGTAATGGAAGGATACAGAGATGGAAGACCCCTGGCTTGTGAGCTGTCTGTTCCTTTAGTGAACAAATAGAGGAGTAATTAAAATCTGACTGGGTCTTGATAAGTGTTTTTGATGGAATAAATGAAGGATGGGTTCATCCAAAACAAAGTCTTTGAATCTGTTGATGAAGATCTTATATTCTAATCTATTGTGTATGGCTCTTTGATTAAGTCATCAGAAAGTTAAACTCAGAACCCACTATTTTCTGGATTCTAGATTTTCAGCCAAGAATATGGTCAATATTTTACAAGACTCATAAGATCCTTATGACATGTAATAATGTGCTCTTGTTGATAGATGTGAATATATCTGGGTTAAAATTCATATAAACTGCATTTAAACCAATTTTATAGTTTAAATGTTTTAATTATGACACAAATTTTAAGTATAATGAAAATAGTTCATCATATTTTATGGAATTTTCTTTTAAGAGATTACATATGTAATATGTAATGATATTTTGGTTCTTTCAGACAATGGCATTTCCACAAATTTAAAAGACATCTAAGAATACTGAAAAATTGACAATCTGTGAATATTCAGTTTATTTTACCAGTAGAGAAGACAGTTATTTGTTATTTTGTGATGTTACATTATTATTATACTATTTATTTATACCTCATACATTAAAGCACTCCTTAATTCTTTTTACTACTGTTGGCGGGTATTATAAATTCTATTTTACAGATGAGAAAACTGAGATTCACTAAGTAACTTGTCTAGGTTATCATACACAAGTGAAAGAAGCAGGACTTAACGTAAGTCTGTCTGGTTTCAAAATCTGCTTGGTCTCTACTGTCTGATCCTGTCTCTAGAGACAGCCAGATGAATGTCAGATGAATGAACACACACACACACACACACACACACACACACACACACACACACAGAGAAAGAGAAATTTCTTTCCCTCTGTCCTTATCTAAAACTATATATTAGCATAAAAAAGCATACAGGTGCTATAATAATTATACAGGCAATCAAAAAATGCACAAAAGCATGTTCTGAATTGGACTGGACATAGTTTATTCTTATAATCATTTACTGAATGTGGTCACTCCAGTGACTCAGGTTGTAATTGAAGCACAGTGGAAGTTTAGAAATGTTACGGTTGATGGTTCCTCTCACTTACCTCTTCCTTTGTAAATGTCACTGGGTGCTAGAAATCAGTTCACTCTGAAGGATTCCCTGGTCTCCATGCCCCAGTTTCTTTGACACTGTATTTTTCCTATGATGACAGTAGGGGGGCACTTGATGAGACCCCTTTTGCACTGGTATGTCTATGGAATTTAATAGAACAACTTCTCTCAGGCTTCTTCAAATGCTATCTCTCTGTTTCAAACTGTTACCAAGTATGTCACTACTAAATCGAAATTTCTGGAGAAAGAGATAAACCATATGTTGCTTTTCCCTTCAGCATATTTTAACCATATGGTACTAGAAATGGGAATGCAACAGTGCTAGTAATTTAGACTCCCTGTGCTCCTAACACTACCCCATTCCCTAGCTAATTAAGAAAAAATCCTTACTACTGGCCTGGAAAAAGTCGTCTCTGCCAAATAAATAAGGAGCGGGACTAGGAGAGAAAATGTAACTGAAAGGTATGTTTCTGATAAAGTGGTCCTGGGTATGGGGACGCATTTGCTCAAGATGGTAGATCACAGAACATACTCTGAATTCCTGTGAAAATTTTCTTTGTTTGACTTAATTCTGGCATGGAACAAAGAGCTCCCAGGTTGTCACTGATACAATACTCATTGTTGTGAGCATAAAGGCTAAGCCTATAGGATTATATCTTACTTGATTTACATTTACTGAATACACGAGGAGTGACAGTTGTTATTCTGGGTAACACTATAAAAATGTTTTCAAAAGTGGAAGAATGACAACAAATATCTTTGACATAAAACTAGTAAGGTTTTAAGGTGTTTTAAAAAAAGTATAAATGAAATAAAAGTTTGTTAGATACTAGAAAAATGAGGAAATTAATCACATAGAGATGTCATGTCCACTGGTCAAATACAGCTATTCATTAAAATAAAGAAAGATCAGACTTGATATGAATTGATTTCATGTAAACTAAAAAGCACAACTCAGAGCATTTGGAAATTTTATATTCCAGTCTGTGCTTTGCTTTTCATTGTGTTCATGGTGTCTTTGAACATAAATAATGCTTTTATTTTTAATTTTAACGTCACTTTTATCAATCTTTTCTATTTTTAACGTTTATTTATTTTGAGAGAGAGAGAGAGAGAGAGAGAGAATGATTGGGGAAGGGTAGACAGAGATGGAGAGAGAGAAATCCCAAGCAGGCTCTATGCTGGTAGGACAGAGCCCAGTGTGGGCTCAATCTCAGCAACTGTGAGATCATGACCTGAGCAGAAATCAAGAGTCAGACACTTAACCAGTTGAGCCACCCAGGTGCCCCATCAATCTTTTCTTTAAGGGATTTGGTTCATTGAGTGTCATTTTAGGGATTTGGTTCAGTGAGTGTCATTTAAGAAATTGTCCTCTACTTCAAACTCATAAGGATTTTTTAAACATGTTTTTCTCTAAAAATTTTAGTTTTCACTTTTAGGTATTTATTAAACATGAAATTTATTTTTATATATGGTAGGAGTAGATAACTGATTTTTCTCTGATAAGGAGAACCAATCATCCTTGTGCCATTTATTGGATAATTCATTGTTACTAATTTGTAATGACACTTATGTTACACATCACTTTCTGATATGTGTCTGGGTATATTTCTGATCTTTGTATTCTATACTCTGTCCATTTGCCTACCCTTGGCCCACAACATCACTATTTTAACCACATTAAATATAGAAAGTTCCATCTCATAGGACAAGCATCTGTTTAATTCTCATCTTCAGGATTGTTCTAGCTATTCCTGGCTCTTTAATTTTCTAAATAAATTTTAGAACTATGTCAAACTCCTTAAAAATGTCTAGAGCTTTGGCTATAATCACATTGAACTTTTGGATGAATTTGGGGGAAGTTGAAACTTCATACACTTGAGTCTCCTCATCCATGTTTGTTAGGTGGAACCCTAACATCTACAGGTTTTGATGCTATTTTGAATGGCATCTTGTTTTCTTTCTTAATTTTTTAGTAGTTATTGTTATGGTATTCAACTGCAATTTATTTTGAATGCTGGTCTCACAACCAGCAAACTTTCCTGACTTGCTGGTATTTTAAATAATTTGTACATTTCTATGGGTTTTCCATGCACTGAGGTCATCTGCAAATAAAGATAGTCATGCCTTTCTAATACTTACATCATTTACTTCTTTTAATGATCACAGTGACTAGAACTTCCAGTAAAATTTTAAATAAAATGGTGGTTGTAGTCACTTTATCTTGTTTCTGGTTTAAAATAATTGCTCTAAAGTTTCACAATTAAGGATAATAACTTGCTTTAGCTTTTTCACAGGTATTGTTTATCAAGGTAAGAAATAGTCTTGTCTTCTGAGTTTACCAAAATATTATAAATGTAATTTTTAACATTTTATTTATATTTTTGTCATTTATTTAGGTGATTGTATAATCATTCTCTGTACTTGTTACTATATGTGTAACAGATTTTCTGATATTGCACCATCTTGATACCTGGGGTAAACTTTTCTTTTCCTGGTATGTATTTTTTTAATAGGTTAATTATATTGTTTGTATTTTATTTAGTATTTTTGCATCTATAAATGAGATTGATCTATACTTTTCTTGTATGTTTCTTGGTGGTATTGGCTGTTGCTTTGTAGTTACTGTTCTTGTGGTTCTCTGTAATAGTTTATATAAAACAATGATATTTTCCTTGGAGTTAAGGTTACCTTGCAAGTCATCTGGGCCTCTGGTGCTCTGTGGAATCCAACTATTAATAATCTTCTGTAAACTTCATTGCCTTATTGTGGTTTTCCATTTCATCTTGAGTTTTTTAAGTGATTTATATTTTTCTAAGTGTTATCCATTTCATCAAAGTTGTAATGGCAAATTACAAATTTTATTTGCTAAAGTTTTTTCCTAGTATATCCTATTTCTTTTTAGAATCTTTCCAGTATCTGTTGTTAGTCTTCTTTTAAATTTTCTCATGTTGTTTTTTATGTCATCTCTCATTCTTTGCTTCTTGAATAGTAGATTATAGCTTGTTTTCTTCATCCATGCTATTGTTTCTCAGCTTTCCATTTTACTAATTTCCCTTTTTTAAAATTATTTCCTTTGTTCTATTTTCCTTAGGATGACTTTACTGTTCTTTTTTGTGTTTTAAGTTGAACACTTGGTGCATATTTAAAATTTCTTTATTTTGTTTTCAATATATCCACTTAAGTCCACAAACATACTGTAATGTACTTTAGCATTATCCCAGGTATAAAAAGTCACTTTAAATATTTTGTAATTTCCGTTGCTATTTCCTCTTTGCTTCAAAGATTATGCAGATGTTTTTATTTTCTCTTCACATATAAATGTTTCACTATATTTTACTGTTAATTTATAACTTAATTACCTGAAAATATTTATATATAATTTCTTTACAGCTTATTGAAGCTTTTTTGTGGGCAGTATTCCTCCTTGTATACTTGAAGTCTCTTTTTCTCTTTTCTAGGCATATACATGTATAATACATACATAAAATAAACATAACATTACATATATGAAACCAATATTATTGAAGTCATATATATTTACTATTTTTTGTTTTTAATAAAAATGTGTTAAACTCTTATACTGTGATTGTGATTTTGTATCTCCTGTTAATCTTTTTTTTTTTTTTTTTTTTTTTTTTTACTTTTGATTCCAGCATAGTTATCATACGGTGTTATATTAGTTTCAGGTATACAGTATAGTGATTCAACAATTCTACACATTACTTGGTATTCATTATGATAAGTGTGCTCTTAATCTTCTTCACCCATTTCACCCATCCCCTCGCCCACTTCCCCTCTGGTAATCACCAGTTTGTTCTCTATAGTTAAGAGTCTGTTTCTTGGTGTGTGTCTTTTTTCCTTTGCTCCTTTGTTTTGTTTCTTAAATTCCACGTATGAGTGAAATCCTATGATATTTGTGTTTTTCTGACTGACTTGTCTTGCTTAGCATTATACTCTCTAGCTCCATCAATGTTGTTGCAAATGGCAAGATTTCATTCTTTTTTGTGCTTGAATAATATTCCATTGCATATATACCACATCTTCCTTATCCATTCATTTAGTTGATGGACACTTGGGCTGTTTCCATAATTTGGCTATTATAAATAATGCTGCTATAAACATCAGGGTACATTTATTCCTTTGAATTAGTATTTTTGTATCCTTTGTGTAAATACCTAGTAGTGCAATTGCTGTGTCATAGGTAGATCTATTTTTAACTTTTTGAGGAACCTCCATACTATTTTCCAGAGTGGCTACATCTGTTTGCATCCCGACCAACAATGCAAGAGGATTTCCCTTTATCCACATTCTTCCCAGGACTTGTTTCTTATGTTGTTGATTTTAGCCATTCTGACAGGTGTGAGGTGGTATCTCATTGTGGTTTTGATTTGTGTTTCCCTGATGTTGAGTGTTGTTGGTGATGAGTTTCTTTTCATGTGTCTATTGACAATCTGAATGTCTTCTGTATTTTGTATTATCTTCTTGATGGATTGTTCCCTTTATGATTATATAGTGTCTTTTTTCATTTCTTGTCAAAGTCTTTGTTTTAAAGTATACTCTGTCTTATAGAAGTATTGCTATTCTGGCTTTCTTTTCACTTCCATTTGCATGATAAATTCTTTTCTATCCCTTCACTTTCAATCTGCATGTGTCTTTAAGTATGAAATGAGTCTGTTGTAGGCAGCATATAGATGGGTCTTGCTTTTTTATCCATTTCATTAACCCTCTGTCTTTTGGTTTGCATTTCCATTTCCATTCAAATTAACTATTGATAGGTATGTACTTATTGCCATTTGTTACTTGTTTTATGATTGTTTTTATAGTTCTTCTCTGTTCCTTTCCTTCTCCCTTCTCTAATGGTTTGCTTCTTTCTTTAGTGATATACTTGGATTCCTTTCTCTCTTTTTTTGCATATCTATTACTGTTTTTTTGTTTTGTTTTGTGGTTGCCATTAGATTTGAATATAACATCTTATGCACATAGCAGTTATATTAAGTTGATGGTAGCTTCAGTTTGAACCTATTCTTTACTCCTCTCCCCCTGCCCCACATTTTAAGTACATGGCATTCATACTTTACGTTCTTTCTTTGCGAGTCCCTTGCCTGATTTTTATGGTTATACTTATTTTTACTGCTTTTGTGCTTCCTACTTTTCTTACTCCTAAATATAATAAACCTGTGTTGCACCAGTGAGATTTGGTGGTTTATCTGTTACTATAGCTAGTGTTATCTAAACTAGTACAATGCTGGAGGGTGAGCTGCCATCTCATCCAGAAACAAAGAAAAAATATATATGTGTGTGTGTGTGTGTGTTTGTCTGTGTATGTGTGATTTTAGCTTAATGATATATGATTTTCTATCATTGTAATTCATGTATGTCAGAAGAGAGCAGAAAAGGTTGCCTTATGTTCATGAAAGTTATTTCCATATAACCACCTTATGAGTTTTTACAACTGAAAACAAACTGTACATAGGTAATGGAGTTCTATTTGTTTTTTACTGAAGCAGATTAAATATACGTTTTGTTTATATGGATGGTATCTCTGTGATTTGTTTCTATTGAATGGATGCTACTTAATTACTTTAAACTTAGTCTCAACAATTGAAATGAAATTTGAGTAGTCTATAGGATTTTGAAAATTATCATTGGGTGGATGTGCTGCATGGTATATTAAATCCTAGATAACCAAGAAGAGGGCTTGCCCAGTGAAGCTTGAGAAAGACTATTTTAGAACTAATAAGATAAAGTTTTGACACTTACGTAAATAATGTGGACTATACTCTTGAAGTTGCTTATCTGTTTCTTCTGACAGATAATTATTGAGCCATTGCCATGTATAAACCACCATGCTGGGCCCTGTAGGCAATGAAAAAAGAATATGAAAGAGTATCTCACAGTCTCTGCCCTCCAGGACCTTAAATTTTTGAGGTAAGTTCTATTCAAATACAGCATATGGAATAGTATATGATAAATGCCAAGAGTTATAGAGCAATAAATGATACAAGGGCTTAATCCCAAGAAGGGAAACAGAGTCCCAACACTGAGGCAATTAGAGGAGCTTTATCAGTAGAGGCAACATTTGTGATGCATCTTCCAAAAAGGGAAGATTTGATATATTTGAATAAATTGAACAGCTATACTCAAAGCATACAAAACAAGGCAAGGTGGTTTCTGGCAAGGGAGTCTTCAGACCCTTCCATGATTGTAATAGATAGACTGAGGCATTCTTAACACATGTTGAGTGGCATGATTCTGGGATTGTTTGACAAATCCATTATCTATAAAAATAAACAGATTTGGGGTTCCTATTACATGGTGATCCTGAAGTAGAAATCTGTCTCACATTACAGTACAGATTTGGTTATTGGGAAACTTAAGTTTAGGTTCTGACTTAAGCTGAGATCGTCACTTAATGCCTCTGAGCCTGTATTAATTCAGAGTATGCTTTAACTCATTATATGTATTTTATTTGCTTCAACTCTAACTTTCTTGATATATTTGCAAGAAATATGTTCCAGAACAAGAAAAAGAGTCTTCAAGTAGGTCAGGTTTTATTACAAGCAGCTCTACCATTTGACTCGTAAAGCCAGTGAATCCAATGATGCTTGAAGTTTTTATGGCAGATTAGGATGAGACATAGAGCTAGTGTTAAAGTCTAGTAGAAAAATCACAACAGAAAGGCTGAAGAAAACTTGCATCCTCTTCCTCGTGCATACTATTAAAAAATAACCCTGGGTTTGCTACTGAATCTTTGTAGATCCTGAACATCTAAACAGATGACTATGTGACCTGAGCTTGTGTGATCTCTTTCTCAGTGGGTGTCGTCTGATCCATCTAGACAAAGAACTTTCAACATTTCTCTCAGGTTTTATCTGTCTGAACAAACCTTTGTATCACCTGAATTTTTGAAAGATATTTTCATAAGGCATAGAATTCTAAATTGAGTTTTCTTTTTCCTTCAGCATTTTAAAGATGCCATGCCATTGTCATTTTACCTTTCCTTGATTCTGATGAAAAGTCTGCCGTATGTATTATTGGGTTTTCCCCCGAATGTAGCATGTATTTGTGTGTGGGAGTAGGGATGAGAATAGGGGTGTGTATTTTTTAAAAAAAATATTTAAAGTTTATTTATTTTTGAGAGAGAGAGAAAGAGAGAGAGAGAGAGAGAGAGAGAGAGAGAGATTGCAAGCAGGGGAGGGGCAGAGACAGAGGGAGATATAGAATCTGAAGCACGCTCCAGACTCTGAGGTGTCAGCACAGAGCCTGACCTGAGGCTCGAACTCACGAACCGTAATCATGACCCAAGCTGAAGTCAGACACTTAAACGACTGAGCCACCCAGGCACCCCTAGGGGTGTCTGCTTTTAAGATTTTTCTCTTCATCTCTGGTTTCCAGGTGTTTGACTTTGGATTTATCCTATTTAAGAGATTCACTGCAGGTTTTTTTTTGTTTTTTTTTTTGTCTGGGATCTGTGGGTTGATATATTTCATCAGTTTTGGACATTATTTGACTGTCATCTCAAATATTTCTTTGGCTCTGTTTTCTTCCTATTCTACTTCTTGGAATCCAATACATGTACATTTGAACTCAGGTTTTGGATACTTTTCTCAGTTTTTTAATTTTTTTCTCCTTTTATTTTAGCTTAGATAATTTCAGTTAATTTGACTCCTAATTCATTTATCCTTTCTTCTTTTTCTATGCTACTATAAAATAAGTTGAATGAATTCTACAAGTATGATACTAGTTTTAAAGCCTAGAATTTCCTCTTTTTAAAAATAAGTTTCTAGTACTCTACTAAAATGAGGTTCTCCATCTGCATCTATATTGTCTACTACCTTTTTCATTGGTTTTGAAAATGTATGTATATTAAATTTTTAATCTGCTGATTCCAACATTTTGGTCACATCTGGGTTAACTTCTATTGATTATTTATTGTGTTGATGGATGACATTACCCTGCATGTTTGCATACCATATATTTTTTTTTATTTTATGCCAGAACTTATATATAAAAGGACTGTAAATATTATTTACTGAAGAAAAAGAAATCTTGAGGGCCACCCAGGTGGCTCAGATGATTGGATATCCAGCTTTGGTTCTGGCCATGATCTCACTGCTCATGAGTTCGAGCCCCACATCAGCCTCTGCCCTGACAGCTTGGAGCCTGGAGCCTGCTTCAGATTCTGTCACTTCTCTCTTCCCCTCCCTTGCTCTCGCTCTGTCTCTGTCTCTCTCTCAAATATAAAATTTAAAAAAAAAAATTAAAAAAGAAAAAGAAGTCCCATGCCTGTGGCAGGCTGCAAGTGATGAGGCTGAAGCAGTCTAAGCTGGAGTCAAGCTGGCTCTGGGGCTGGTTGTAGCTTTTGTTACATCTGTAGTTCACCACAGATTTCAAATGTTTTAGGAGAGGAATTGGGACCAGTTTATCTGAGCACCAGTGTAAGTCTTTGTGTTTTATAGCTCAATAGCCATCTTTCCATGCCACCCCAATTTTTTTGGTTTCTCTGATGGTCTCCTGGCATGCTCCTGACCTTCTGAGCTTCACAGAGTCTATTTCTATGTTGCTGCTGTGCCCTTAACTTTTGGTACACCAATGCCTTGTACTCAGGTAAGGGCGGTGAGTGATTCAGGGGATGATGTTTCTCAGCTCTGCTGTCATGCACCCAGGTTTCAGTTGCTGTGTACTAGATCCACCTCTTCAGGAAATTCTCTTACCTTCTTATCCTGTCCACAGGCTTTAGAGTACTTCCGTGTGGACTCTGTAAGGTATTTAGTTGCAGGAATCTCTCTCCCTGCTCTCCACTCAGCTTCCATCCATCAGCTGGCTATACATGTGTTCAGTTAAAGCTCGGATAAAATTGGGATAAATTTGATGATTGAGCACATTCTCACAGGACCTCCTTCATGATAGCCACCTTGGCTATTAAAAAGGTTGTTAAAACTTTGGCTAATTTCTCCCTACCTCTGTCTACAGTGGGTTTGCTCCACCTCCTATGCCCATGGATTTGGGCTTCTTCTTTCCTAGGAAGAGTGCGTCCCTTTTGGGAATTTAATCCATTTATATTTCTTTTTATCTTCAAGTCTCTAATGGAAAAAAATAAAACCATAATTTTATAATTTGTCTTCCTTATTCTCTTTATTAAAATGAAAGAAGTGGTCTCTAAGGGTGCCTGGGTGGCTCAGTCAGTTAAGCGTCCGACTTCAGCTCAGGTCATGATCTCACGGTTTGTGTGTTCGAGCCCCGCGTCAGGCTCTGTGCTGACAGCTAGCTCAGAGCCTGGAGCTTGTATTGGATTCTGTGTCTCCCTCTCTCTCTGACCCTCCCCTGTTCACGCTGTCTCTCTCTCTCTCTCAGAAATAAATAAAGTATTAAAAAATTTTTTTAAAAAAATAAAATGAAAGAAGTGGTCTCATGCTTATATATATACATGGACACACATGTGTATATATATATATATATATATATATAATATTTTACATACACAGACATTTTGATGTTTAATAATTTTTCTGCTTCTTTTCTGGCACCTCTACAGTTTCTTATAATTCTATGATCATAGCAAGACTAAAATGAGGTATTGTGTTTATACAAATGAGAGCAATATATTTACTAGTTTTATTATCTTCTGTAAAACTCTTCCTGTTTCTTTCAAGGATCATTGCATATTTCTCAAACCAAATATCATTACTTTAAATTATCATGTAATTATCATCATTTGATCTTTCAAATAGATAAGTAATCCTCTGTATTACATCTTTGTATTTTATTTTATGCTCCTTATTCGGTGGACACATGATTAGAAACAAATGTTTCTAGGTCATCAAATATGTATATGAATTTCCTTGATTTAATTTTTCTAAATGATCACAGTCCATTTCATTTTCTAAAGAAGATATTTGAAACAGCTATGTGCAGAAGTATCTTAGTTAAATATTGAAATTTTTTCAAAAATATTTGAATGGTCTCTTTCTTTGTTTTTGTTGTGTTGTTGTTGTTGTTGTTGACCTATTACCTAATAGTGATAGACCTTTCTGCCCATTGCCAAGGACCCAATTATTTATTGTTTAGCAATATACTTTCTGAAGTTCCTAATTCTTATATTCTTTAATCTATTCATCAATCTCTGTCATGCCAGACTCCCCATTCTCTCTACATGAGACACATTTCTCATTTGATCAGATTGGTCCTCTCACTAGTTGAGAAAGTTGATTTACCACTTGTTCAATATAGAGAGAGACCTTGCTACTGCCTCAAAGATACAGGGCACCTGGTCAAAGAAGGACATTGACCATAGAATGATGAAGCCAACTATGGTAGGTTTTATTAATGTCAAAATTTGATACCTGCTTCTTATAGGGTACTACTATGAGCCATCCATGTGGGAAGAGTATGCTTTCCTGATATCAGGTTTTACCATGTTTAACTTCCTTTGGCCAGTGAAATATGATAGCAATGTCATGTTCCAGTTCTGGTTAGATATCCTGAGAACCATTGCATAGTAGTGCCATTATTCTCTTCTCCCTCCTCTAAAAGTAGCAATATCCCAGTGTCTCAAGTAAGGACTGACCCTTCAGCCTGTATCTCAGAAAAAAAGAAGACACATGGAACAAACTATATGTAACATCAACAGGAAATAAACAATCAAAACATTTTTTTAATTGTTTATTTCTTTTTTTGAGAGAAAGACAGAGAGAGACAGACAGACAGAGCACAAGCCAGGGAGGGGCAGAGGGAGGCACAGAATCTGAAGCAGCTCCAGGCTCTGAGCTGTCAGCACAGAGCCTGATGCAGGGCTGGAACTCACAGACCGTGAGATCATAAACTAAGCCTAAGTTGGATGCTTAATCGACTGAGTCCCCTAGGTACCCCAGAAATAAACAATTTTTGTTGCAAACCATAAAAATCTAGAAGTTGTTTCTTACTGTGGCATAATCTGGTAAAAGTTTACCAACAGGTAATTTTGGGGGGTAGGAATTTTATACTATGTTTATGGCTTGGTTCATAAAGCAAGTATAGAAGTGTAGGTCTTTTGGAAATGTTTAAAATATTGATATTTACTTATGCCTGAAAAATACTTCATAAGGATTAGAGATGGCAGCTTCTTTAAGAACTTTCCTTAATTCTCAGTGTCATCTAGATGCTCTTTTTTTCTTTTTCCTTAGCATCCAATGCAAACACGTAAGCACTGGTTTGCTTAATTGTCTCATGAATTAGACTGTATGCTTTTTAGGATAAGTGACTGTGTCATATTTGATTTTAGGTACAGCATCTAGCACAGTACCCATACCATGCTGATGCTCCTAAATGTTTATTAATATGTAGGTAAAAATCCACAATCTGAAAAGGCTGAATTGGCTAATTTGTAGCAAAACCTGACCTGATCTGAACCCATCTGACAACAAAACCTTATCTGAACTGACACAGAAATGTTTATAGTCATTAATTAACCTACAGGGAATGAGAATTTATAAGTTTGGCTTAGGAAATATTAAACATTTTGTTGTAAGGTGCTGCTCTAGGCTCCCCCCCACCAGGAGATGTTACATGATATAGTGTAGATGTATTGCCTTTCTAAAATCCCTCAAATTCTGATTTCTAAACCCATCCTGGTTCCACGAATTTAAGATAAGAGATTGTGGGGCCACCTGGGTGGCTCAGTCGGTTGGGCGTCCGACTTAGGCTCAGGTCATGATCTCATGTTTCGTGGATTTGAGCCCTGCGTTGGGCTCTGTGCTGACAGCTAGCTCAAAGCCTGGAGGCTGCTTCAGATTCTGTGTTTCCCTCTCTCTCTGACCCTCCCCTGTTCATGCTGTCTCTCTCAGAAATAAATAAACCATTTAAAAAAAAAAGATAAGAGATTGTGGACTTGTGTCAGTAAATGAGCATTTCTGGACTGTGACCAACCTTTTTTTTCTCTATAGTTATATTATATATACTTCCATTTTTTATCAGATAAATAGCCTTTTGGGTTTTTCAGAGTGATCTTAAATTAATTTATAACTTTTAAGAATTTTGCACTTAAACCATATGAAAAGAACATAACTGCAATTTCAGCATCCACAATTTGATAATAATGTAACATTACTAACATATAAATATAAATGTTGATGGCTCTTGTTCATAAAGTCTGCCATGGTACCATTAAAGGAAGATATGTAAATGTTGATATTACTTTAAATCTACAGAGTAATTTCATTGGGCGCAAGTAGCCAATTTGGGAGTTTAACAGGAAAATTAACTGTGAATAAATATTTGTTTCTAGTGGTTCTATGTAAGACATAACAATTGTCCTGGATTAGGAATTCATCATTAATAGAGTGTTACAGAGTGGGTGGAAGATCACACACATGCACACACATGCACACGGGTAAGAATCACATGTTCTTGTTAATAGCACAAATGAGGCTGGCCACCTCAGTTATAATAATGTAACTGCAACTTTTTTCTGATCTGTAAGTGGCACTGATAGGTTAGTGTTGTTCATGCTTAGATTTATATAGCTACTACATTTTCTCCATATATAAATTCTTATTTAATCATAGGTAAAATGACAAGAAAGTATGTACACAAGACTTTTAATGTAGTCCATGCCATTCACTGCTTTTTGTTACGAGTTGCTTTATATTCTGATTATGTTGCTGCTATAAAATGAACAAAGGGTAACATGGAATTTGATAAAGACAAGAAAACTTTTATTAAACTTTTACAACAGTGAAATAAATTATTCATGCAATTGCATGAATAATGGTATCCATGCTGATTAAATCAGCTAAGAGGAGGCAAAATATTCACGTGCATGGCATGAGTTCCATTTTCAAACAGTTGTAAAATGAAAATGTAATATAAAACAACACAGTAGTCGGTCCTCAAAAATGGAAAGACAAAAACGTGGAGTACAGTATTAATTCAAAAGAGGAGGGAAAAGTTTAAAGCACTTGCACTTCTGAAATCCACTAGCCAGAAGGAATTTTCAAAGACAGAAAAATAATCCACCACTTCAAAGGAATTTAATGAAAGAGAAATAGCAAAGATGACTAGGGCGCAGGAGAGACAGACCTAAGGCTTAGAGACGGGAGAGAATGAACATTTACGCAGTGAACCATTGCATAGCTTATTCCATTTGGGGCTTGAATAAAACAGGCTCCTCTCCAAATTGGGCTGTTGGGAACCTGCCAGCATTTTAGGATGATCTGAGAAAGGACCTGCTGCCGACAATAAATAAGGTGTCTTCCAGATCTCTGCCACCCACCTTAAGATTTGTGACTATCACTTGTCCTGTCATCAAAACGTTTGCAAAAAGAAAAGTGTCAGAGTTCATACTTCTTCCCTTTCCACATCACTGAGCGCAAGAAATGGCGGAGAAAACCCCTGCCACCCACAGAATTCCAAAGAGCTGAGTGCATGCTGCAGAACACACTGACAAAGTAGGAGGAGAGGAAAAATAGCTCCTACTTGAGCCCAGCAAAGAAGTGAGGAGGAAAAAAAGGGCACATGGGGGAAGGAGACTGACCAAATAGGAGCATTCCTTACCAGCCATGCACAAACCCACCTTCAGAAAAATTCTTTGCCGCAGAGGTGCCTGGGTGGCACAGTCGGTTAATCATCCACTCTTCATTTTGGCTCAGGCCATGATCTTATGGTTCGTGGGTTCAAGGCCCACATTTGTCAGCACAGATCCTGTTTGGGACTCTCTCTCTCCCTCCTTTTCTGTCCCTCCCCGGCTCGCTTACTTTCTCTCTCTCTCTCAAAATAAATAAAAACATTAAAAAAATTCTTTGCCACAGACAGAATGCTCTTTTATTACCAGGCAGTCCCTCTGATTAGAGTGTTGGCATCTGGGCCAATATGCATGAATGACTAGAGACCACTGGTGACTGTAGGACTCACTGCTGACAATCAGCCAGCAAGCATGGCGAGGCCTTCCCGCTTGCTCCCCTGCTCACCACTTGGTCTGTTTGATTGATTCTTTGTCATGCCTGGTCAGTGCTGGTGCCATGCTTCCTGTTCTTTTCAACTGTCACCTCTGTTCTTAATCCAAACCACTGAGAGTTTCTGGAAGAATTCTCTCACCCCCAGGGAACTCTTCTGTTTCTCCTCTTCCTTCTTCCTTCTGTGTCCCCCTGTCCCCCTCCTTCCTCACTTGCCTTCTCTTCTGCCTAGACCTGTGGCTTCCCTGAGGCACCTGTGGGTATTTGAAGCTTTTTCAGTCTAGGAGGCTTTTTATTAGGTGTAGGAGGAAAGAAAGAAAGGTTATGGAATTTCCCCTGGAAACCCTTTGCTTCTCAGGGGAGACATATAGTAACATATACCTATTTTAGTCTTACCTTATACTTTGAGAAAAAGCCATCTGTTTGTAATCCCAGTGCCCCTAGACTTGCCAGTTTTTCAAGGCTCCTTCTTTCTTGGGAGAGTCAAACAACTGCAAGCTGAGCTCCCAGCCTGCGTGCGTAACGCAAATTCAGGGCTGTTCTCGAATATTTCTGAGCATCCCTAGTGAATGTCTCACTGCTGCTTAAAAGCTATTCTGGCTTCTGCTTGTCACTTCTTGCCCGGGACCACTGCTCCTGCACCACACTCCACCAACTATCTCATTATTCTTTTCCAGGCCGCTGCTACTATCCCTCTGTTTCCCAAACCCAAAGCAATTGCACTTGACAGGATTAATGAAGACTTGTAGGGAACAAGAGGGGATTTAAAATACAGAGTGGGAAAATGCGTTTAAATAATCACTGTCAGAGTCTATGTACTGCCTTTCAGAGGGTCCCTTTGGTTTCTCCCCCTTCTTGCCTCTGATCACAATTGCCACATATGGTGCCCTGGTCCATAGTTCTTTCTTAGGCTCTCTCTTCCTAGAACAGAGAGCTACAGCCCCCGTCTCTGGGCCTGTAAGAGGAAGCAAAAAACATTGAATATTTTAATGCCAGCAGTGTCATGCTACCCTCTAAGAAGGTAACTGATATTTAAAAAGAAAAAATAGAATACAGTATACACAAATCCTGTTCTAAACTATGGGCATTTGGATGTTTGAGAAGTCAGGGCTTCACTGAGAACAGAGGTGAGGTACATCCATTCCAAGACTCAACAAAGTGGTTTCTCTCACACAAAGCAAGAGTTTGAAAGTGGGTTTTTCAATGATGATGCGCCAGAGACAATCTGTGAAAATCTCTATTAAATCAATACTCTGCAACATAATGCTGAAACTGAGAATTATTTAAATGCCAGGGATCCCATTTCTCTTTACATACCAAACTCTGCTGCCACCAGTGGTGGCCCTGTTACATAAAGATGCTACCTCTAAGACAGAAGAATGGCCTTTCCCAAATCACAGGCTTTGTTCTTGCATGGTATAATGTTGTGCCTAGTGAGTATGACAAGACTGAATTGTTAACAATATTTTTAAAATCCTATATGTGTTAGGCATTGAGGTTGAATAAAAACATGTTTACATCATGGTCCCTGCCTTTACCTTGCTTCCAGTCTAATAAGAGAAACAGAGTTATAAAGCACATAGTGTTTTTTACACAGTAATAAAAATGCATGTATGATATAATGAGTGCATGGTCACTTCTGGGTGGGATGAGGGGAGAAGCAGAGGAAGAAAGTTCTGCATCAAATAGGTCATGCTTGCATTGAATCTTGATGATGAGTGTTGTGTTCCAGTGGACAAAGTTGGGAGTGCTTGTGATGGATTTTCGGATTTGTCTGAAGTGAAGAGTGTGAAAAGGTATGCAGGAGAGGCCTTCTCCACTTGTGTCAGACAACTTTCTCTCCTTACCACGTTTTGGGACTCTTTTCCATTGCAGCCATTAGTATTTTCAAAATAATAGAAAATATAGGAGATGATACCTCACTAAAACCAAACAGAATCAGCTTTGGGGTTCAGAATAACACATTCCTACAGCATGTGAAATGATTCCTCCAGCTTTTTCTTTCCATACCCAAATCTTTAATGTATTACATGTTCCACTGTCTCTAAATGCTAATGGTAAAAACATCAAATCCATGACCAAAGTGGGGGAAAATGAAGACAGAATAATCATGTCAGTGATAGATCTATATTTACTCAGTAAAGGCATGACTGGCCTAAATTATGAGTCCTGTCTGTCAAACTGCACAAAATATAGACAAGTTGTTGATCTCAGAATTTATAACATGTACTGTTTTTATATTTGTACTTGTTCAGAGAAGGAAAAATTTGAAGAGTCCATTCTAGTATAAATGTGTAACTATTGTACGGCTTGAAATATATTTCCATGGTATAAACTAAATTCATGAGAAAGAAAAGCTAGTTGAAATATGTTTAATGAGGGGCTCCTGGGTGGCTTAGTCGGTTAAGCGTCCGACTTTCACTTAGGTCATGATCTCTTGGTTCGTGGGTTCGAGCCCCGTGTCGGGCTCTGTGCTGACTGCCAGCTCAGCCTGGAGCCTGTTTCAGAGTCTGTGACTCCCTCTCTCTCTGATCCTCCTCTGTTCACGCTGTCTCTCTCTCCTAGAAATAAATAAAACATTTAAAAAAAAAAAAGAATAGTTACTATTCCTTTAAAAAAAAAAAGAAATATGTTTAATGTATTAAAGTTCAAATGTGCCTTGTCCTATGTTAGAAGGCTGCAGGAAATCCTAGAATTTGCATGTGCAGGGAAAGACTGTATCCCCCAATACCTGTAAGTATACTAGTTTTTCCTGTCCCTGCCAGATCTTTTAAAGGATGTGAACAGGGAAGAAATAGGTATTGCCTCAAAAACTCAACTGTGTATAAGTTGAATCTTCTGAATGCCCCTTTCTCTGTAGTGAAAGTGTAGTTTAGGTGAGGCATTAACATCTAATTGTTATCATAGTAGAAAACGGTGGAAAACAATAAAGGAAGGGACTAAGAGAAAAGTTAGTGAAATGATGGGCTGTTCTTCTGCTTAAATCCCTTCAGTGTGCTCCCAACCCTTTCAGTAAAAATGAAACACTGGACAGCCCTGTACAGTTCATGCTCCAAGAACAATATCTCAGTGGGACCCTATCTCTTTCCACTTCTCCGGTAGCTCAGTCCACTCTAGACATACTTGATCCTTGGCTTTTCTTGAACACGAGGACATTCTTCCGCTGCACATCTGTGGCACCGGCAGCTGTCTCCATCTGCACTCTCTTTCACAGATGTCCTCACAGCTCACTCCTCTAGTTTCTGTCTCAGTGTCATCTTAGTGAGGCCTCCCCATTAATACATGTAAAATTTCAACAGAGTGCTCCCATCCCTATCACTCTGCACTTTCTTTTTCCATCTCCTGCTTACAATTTCTTCATTGCTCTTTTCCCTCTCTGCTTTACTGAGTATTTTACTTTTTTGTTTATTGACTCTCTGTAGAAGGTAAGACAGTGATTCTTTTTTTTTCCCAGATACTGGGCACCAGCAGGCATCTGATCTTTTTGATACTACAATGCCTGCCTCCCATAGCCCTGGCTATTTACTCTTTCATGAGAGAGCAGCCACAGTGTGGCCTTGTGTGGCATGGTGTCCTCTTCTGGACTGTGAATGTATGTGACTAAGAAGCCACGTGGCATACATCTGTCCAGTGTCCGGTGTGCTTGGTCATCCTCATAACCCTGGAGCAGAAGTCCCTCCCTCACCAATAAGGTGAATAGGAGGAAATTAAAACAAGGCAATGCACAAGTCAAGACATATCCAAGAATCAGTAATATAATTGAGAATGTCTAAGAAGGTGGTAAATGAGGTGATATTAAGTAAAAGTACTGTGGGAGTTCAGAAATATTTACATACTTAATTTAATAAAGTCTTTTATAAAAAATTATAATAAAGACTTAGAATGAAAATGACTAGCACATGTCCTACTTAGGGCACCATTCTGGGTTATTTCTGCCTTCCATTGTCTTTGAGCTGTTTTACAATTGTAAGTAGCAGAAAACTGATAATAATGCAAATAACTTTTGACCACAAAAAATGAAAAATAATTGTACCTGTGCAATTGGCTGTTGCCCTTTGGATAGACCTACTTTGCATCTCTTTATATTGTCACTTCACACACACACACACACACACACGCACAAATTTCTTAGAATTCTCCTTTGAACCAGTTGTAACATTTCACTATTTTTGTCATTAATTGATGAGTTAAATAAGATCCATGATACATGTTTATTTTATATTTATATAAAAGGCATAATTTTATCCTTAAAAATTATGCTTCAATAATGTCATTTCTACTAAAACATGAAAAATGGCTTGTACTGTCCTCTCCTTCTTGTCATAAGCCACTTTGAATTTTGAACAATATGGTAAATTATAATGAAATCAAGCATGTGAGATTATGGCTGTGTCTACCTAAAAGTGAACATCTGGAGGAAACATGAAAATTTTAGGCAGCCAAAATTCAGAGACTTGGCTCTGAGTAGGTAGAACATCTGGATTTTTGAGAACTGATTGATTTCCATTCATCTCTACTATTTTGGCTTTATTCAGACACTGCCTTTCTTCTGACCCCATACCTTTTCCTAGCAGTCTACAGACACCCCTATCTGTTGTGTAGAAAGGATTCATTTTTTTTCTACCTTTATCCACTCCTCCACATAGTATACATGATAATAGACTCTATTTTTACTTAATTGTTACTTAAACTATTGCTTGAAACCATCAATAAGGACAAAGGAAAAGAAAGACATTTATATTTAGTGTACCTGAGAAGTAATTTTATTCTGGATTTTCAGTAGGTAATTATAAGGTTTTTTTTTTTTTTTCATTTGTTTTCATACGATTTTGTGGGTTTTCTTTCCTTGAGAGCTATTTCTGCTAAATATTCTACAACATAACACATGTACACATAAAAAATGTATCCGTCCATTTTGTTTTCAGCATCACACTCTTAATAAGGGGGAAAAACATTGAAGACTCATGATATGCTTTAGAAAGTACTTAGATACATCATACAAACTCAAGGCCGTGACTAGGGGGGAAGGTTATAGAGCCAAAAATATACCTGGACCTGAAAGCACAATGAAGCATTCAATTCAGTATCTTGAATTGTGAGTCTAAGTAGTCAAAGCCAAATTGTCGAGCCAGTGACTTTCATTTTTATTTTTTATTATAGATTTACCACTTGTCAAACTGTTATAACAACAACAACAAAAAAAGATCCCAAAGAGTGCAGAAAGAACTAGTGCAGTGGGTTGTCCCAGTTTATATTCAGTTCCAGTTTATATTCAGTTTTGTCAATTTGACCTTCACAGGTCTGTAATTACTGTAATCACAGCCTGCTGAACATGCTAACAATCAAAGCATCCCAATTTGAACAGTTCAACAATAGCCTTTTTAATAAGGGTAAAACCATGCCAAAAAAGACTGGCTGCTTTACTTCCAGCCTTTCTGAAGACACTGGACAATAGGTAACAGGTATCAAGCAATTCAAGTCTTAAAAATAGGCTGTGCAGAGAATGACCCCAAGTCTGTTACTAAGAGAACCACTCTGTGACCAGAAAGAGGGTGTCCTCCACCCCTTTGCGGCTAATTCTTCTAAATGTTGCCTGACGATGTGGATGAAATATTATCTACTTTTAAGATCCTCACTTTGAAAAGTGGTGCCTATGACATTTTCAAAGGTCAAAAAGAATTAGTAAAATAAGGTAGTGTGAGATAGCCCAAAATGCACGGCTGGTTAAGGACCAGCCCCACAAGTAATAGGGGGAACAATAGTGATTTATAAGCATGTTAACCTCAGGCTTGCACTGCATTTTCTGTTGTTTCAATCTACTGTCACCACAGATTTATTGTGAATTATCTATGACATCATTCTCAATACCTTGTGGATCAAAATAGGTATTTGTAAGATCCTAAGATTAGAATATACTTTGGTCTTCAAACAGAGTTTGTGGTTCATGTTTTTGCTGTTGTTTTGTATTTGCTAATTGGTTCTTATATGAATTATAATCTATAAATGTGTATTTGTACAACTCTAGAGTGTCAAGGCTCAAGGGAAATTAGAAAATATCTAGCCTATATCTATAACTTTTCTTTTTTCTTTTTTTGCCAAAGAACCCTTTTAACAAGCTAAATCAGTGTATAAAAACAAATAAAAGCAGAGCTTCTCTGAGTCCAGACACACACACAAAGAATCCTGCTAGCTAAGTTGTCTCTTTTATTAACTCTCTCCACCCCCCAACATAGAAGAACTCTAAGGCTCCATGGAACATAGTTTGAAATTTAATCCAAAGTTCTAAAGCCTAGAGAGATAAAGTGACTTAGCCAAGGTCACTACTAACTTTTGTAGTCACCTTTCTCTAACCAGCTGAGTCAACTACAAATAAATACTAAAACTATTTTGATCGACAATCACTTATCTCTCTGTTATATATTTCTTCTGCCTGTTTTCTCTTACTCTTCCATTCTACTCCAAAAGGCAGGCAAGTACTTTCCTAGCAATTTTGGTTCTAAGTGGCAGCAGGAATAGTCAAACCAACCCACCTACTGGAAGAAGCCTTTATTAGAAAAGAAGGGGATGCTCCTAGCACTGATGGCACCAAAAATGAGAACGAGTTTTCACTAAATGTACCTAGTGCACTCACACTGTGGGATACATATCTTGAGAAAAAAACCTCTCCAAAGGCTGATCTCTTTCACTGCCAAAGTGTAGTGTGTACTAGGCAAATGAGAACATTGCAGACTATATATCTCTACTGATTTTGTCTGAGGGTATGGAAAACTACCCTGCTTGCTTGGGAAACTCAGATTCTCTTTGTGAAACAGTCTCATAAATACTGTAGAAAGTAGCCAGAGTGAATTCACTGGAAATGCTTGTGCTTTCATTAGTATTCATGCCTTATATACTCTCAAGGAAGACAGTGGTTGGGGGTCACTTGTGCATGAATGTTCTATGTTGGACCACTTCTAAGTCCAGAAGAGGCATTAGTCTAGGAGAAGATCAACATAAATGGAATGTAAAATATCTGGATGGAGAGGACATGTAGAACAAGAAGCAAAACTAATATTTATCGAGCAGCTACTATGTAACACTTACTCTGATAGGTCCTCTCTTTACTTATTTTATGAGTGTAATAACCCAATATGAAAGTCACTAGTATCCTCATAGCAGCACTCTCCACAATAGCTAAAACATGGAAAGAGCCTAAGTGTCCATCAATGGACGAATGGATCAAGAAGATGTGGTTTATCTATACCATGGAATACTACATGGCAATGAGAAACAATGAAATCTGGCCATGTGTAGCAACATGGACGGACCTTGAGGGTGTTATGCTGAGCGAAATAAGTCAGGCAGAGAAGGACAAATATCATATGTTTGCACGTATAGGAGGATTAGGAGGAACTTAACTGAGGAACAAGGGGGAGAAGAAGGGGGGAAATGGCGGGGGAAAGGGAGAGAGGCAAACCATGAGAGACTCTTGAATGCTGACAAAAACTGAGGACTGATGGATGTGGGGGGGGAGGGGGGATGGGCATGGAGGAGGACACTTGTGGGGATGAGCACTGGGTGTTATGTGGAAACTAATTTGTCAATAAACTATTTGTTAAAAAAAAAGAAAAGAAAAAAGAAAGTCACTAGTATCCCTAAGACACATAAGGATCACTGGGGCAAGGTGACCCACCTCACCAGGTTCGGGGTCTGTCTGGCAACACTCATTTCAAAGTCATTTCACAGAATTATGATGGTAAGAAGTTGAGGAAGGTTAGTGATTTTGAGCTTCACGATTCAGAGGCTATAAAGAGAAATAAAGAGTTCCTGGGATGGCCTTGTCTATGTTCCTCAAGAAACCTGCAATTTAATTAAAGGCAAGAGAACATGACACCTTAAGGTCCCAGCTTTCTAGTATATTGTTAAATAAGTTACCACCATTTAACCTTTAAGGACTAACTGGAATGTGTAATTATAAGCGAAATGTAGCATGATTTTTAGGATGAGTAGGTCAAAATAAATCAGCAATGGAAATGAATGAAAGAATCAGTGCTTCTTAAATATTGTCTAAGGAGTTTCCAAAAAATTAAATTATGTTACTTTTTCTGAGTAAATAATAGACTTCAATTATCAAACAAACCTTTTTATATGTATCCAGAAAAAATAGTTATGAATATTGTATGTAACGTACTACTTCTAACATTCTAAAGTCCTTAATTAATCACTATTTAGGACTGCTATGTGTATCTACATATGCTCAGAGTGATGGAAAGTGCCCTGTAGGAATGAGCAAAACTGATGCACAAAATGAGGAAGGAAAATTTAAATACAAAGCAATTTCTCTAATAAAATGCTCAAGCAGTCTAGAGTAATTTGGGTGCTTGGTGAATCATTGCTTAGCAATTCATGAACACTGTGGGTGCTTGGAATTCAATTCCATTGTCCTCTATCTGAATTGCTTTGAAAAAAAAAGGTCACATGAGAAGGAAAGGAAGTTTTGACTTTCACATGCCTGTTAAACCACTTCCTCAGTATTCACATATTCAGCATGTCTTCAGTTTTGGCTTTCATACAGATTACATCTTGGTACTGCATTAAGAAGGAAACAAAGGTGGAGAATATTTTAAAAACTCTACTATGACATGTTCACAAACAAAAAGAGGAGCATTCTGAAATGCCCTTTCTATTCTGAAGCACTCTAGGTATGCCTGGATAGAGTGTCTAAGAGCTAACAGGATGTCTGAGATGCAAGGGAAGTGGCCTGTGATCTGCCAGTAAACAAATGAGAGGCTAATACAGCTTTGTTGTATTTTCTGATTGGCAATGGCTCTGAACTATCTCCTGCTTGTAGTTGCGGACAAAGAAACAGGAGATGAATTACCATGTTCTAGGACTGAGTGTTCCTTTCCAATTCAAACTGCAGTAAGAAATAAAAATGGTTAGTCTTCCTTCCAGTGTGTAGATTATATAACTTGTCTCCTTTTTCTGGTTTTGTTTTGTTTTGGTTTGGTTTGGTTTTTGTCTTTTAAGGAGAAAAAAGAGTAAAATGAAGGATATTTTAGAATGACTGGAGTCATCAATGGGCCTGATTGCAAATACAGCTCAACTCAGAAGTAGCTATTTTTGCTCAAGTGGATCTTAACTATTTGGTGTTTTCTTTGCTTTTATTTACGTTTCTATTTTTAACTGAAATAGAAAGCTCTTGTGTAAACTGCCTCTCTTTATCAGTCGTAGAAATACAACTATTTTTATTTCTCCCTGTTGCTGGGAATAACGATTAGTACCTAGATGATCACAAATCTGACATGTCTGGGGTCCATCTCTTTAAATATCCTGATTCTGTCAGCAATAAGATTTATAGTTCATCTTCTGCCTTTTAGTTTTCAATCTTGTTCATGAATCATAGGTTCAGGACAAAATTGCACTGTTATTAAGAGCAATCTGCAAACAACTACTCTGTAGTGCACTTATAACAGAGGAGCGCTTGCTTGTTATTAGATTGCAGTAACTATGAAAGAGGCAATTCTTAGTTATAATAAAGCTGGAGGCATAGCATTAGCAGAGCATTTGAGACATTTTATGCCCACAAACAGTAGAATTAATATCAAATGGGTACATTAAGCATGTAAAATGCATTGCGTTAGAACTCATGGATTTTAATTTTTTCTTTAGTGTATGAGAAAGCTAAATATTTTGAGTGACACAGAAAATACAGAAAGATGTTTATTTACTTACTTATTGATGATCATCGGTGCACACTCACCAGAACATTCTATAAGCGCTGTATTTTTAGATAGACACTACAAAAAATTTGTAAACACTATAATATGCTGTGGTTTCAAAAAGAACTGGGATGATGATAACGATAATGATAGGAATAGAAATAGCTAAAGTATATTGAGAATTTAATAAGAGCCAGTCACTGGGGTAATCACTTTACCTGTATTATCTCATTTAATCCTCACAACAACCCTTTGAGATTGATGCTGTTATTATCTCTGATCTTCACATGAAAGATTGAGACTAAGGGAAGTTAAATAATTGTGTAAATTCACTAATTTAGTAAGCTACAGGGCTAAGATTTGGAAACTAGTAGCCTTTCCCTAGAGTCTGAACTCTTAGCCACTGTAGTTGGTGTTTATATAGCAAAAGCCTTTGACATAAATTGAATTGAGATGCCAGTAGGCTGAAGTAAGCAAAGGATCCCCACTTCCTGTCCCAGCAAGCTGTGTGTGTGTGTGTGTGTGTGTGTGTGTGTGTGTGTGTGACCTGTGAGTCTTGAATTTAAAGTGGCAGATACCAAAGTCCTCTGGATAGGGAGGGGATCATCCAGAGCATCAATCATCCAGGAAAAAGGATGAGAAAAAGAGGGAATATTTGGGTGAGAGTAGAGGTCTTGATGTGGGTGTCTGGGTAGTAGATGTGCTAAGATAACAGGGACTCCCTCTACCCCACCATCCTCACTGGCCTCCTGGGGACAGACTAGGAATGTAAAAGGGATCCCTGTAGTAGACAACAAGATGAGGAAGATGAGTTTATGTCTTGTTAAACTGGAAACTCAAGTTTCATGCTATGCCCTTCATCTATTTCTTTTAGTAAAGTCATGTTTAAATGTTCACTCTGTCAAAGAGACGCTCCAGGGATACTAAGGGAAGGATCATGAGGCTGTGTTTTGTCAAAATAAACTTCAAAGTCCAAGGTGGAGCCAGCTCTGTCTAGGGTGCCATACTAGCAGACCAAAACTTAGTTAACTTTCTTGTCCCTGTAAATACTTCTCTTGACCAGAAATGAAATATATCCAGTCAACTAATCCCAAAATGCCTAGCCAACCCTGGGCCTTCCCACCCCAAAGCTGATTGTGTGGCCCCAGTCAATCTTATATTTTTTATTTTTCTCGGGTTTGTTCTTTATTCTTTATCCTATAAAAGCTTCCTGGCATCTTCCCCATTTTGCAGTTCTCCAAAAGGAAAGCGGTGCATGAAGTGTAAAAGTTTGTGTCACTTAAGTTACCTTCTTTTTTTTTTTTTAAAGTTAGAATTATATATTTTTAAAATATTTTTATTTATTTCTAGGAGAGAGAGAGAGACAGCGTGAGCAGGGGAGGGTCAGAGAGAGAGGGAGACACAGACTCTGAAACAGGTTCCAGGCTCTGAGCTGGCATTCAGCACAGAGCCCGACGCGGGGCTCGAACCCACGAACCGCGAGATCATGACCTAAGCGAAAGTCGGACGCTTAACCTACTAAGCCACCCAGGTGCCCCTTAAGTTACCTTCTTTAGTCATGTTGGGATCTAACATTAAAGGAAAATTGGAACTCTCCATACCTTCTTACTCTTTGAACCAAAGGGTAAGATTTCACCGAGGGAAGGGGTGAATCTAGTGGGAAGACTGAAGCATCAGTATCAGATCACCTTATGTGACAAAGAGATCCTTTTTTGATTGCCAACGTGAGAAGTCAGCCTGTTTTCCTGCCTTCCTTTCTTCTTTTCCTTCCTTCCTTTCTCTCTTTCTTTCTCTTTCCTCTTTCCCTCCCACCCTCCCTCCCTCCTTCCCTTCCTTCCAAAAAGGAGGCATTCTCTTCACAGCATCTCAAAAATATTTCTCCCAGCTAGTTTTTCAATTCTTCAAATAGTCACTGTCATGGGTTAAGGCATTAAAGACGATGATTAAATTCAAATACTATCAAAGCACCTTCACTGACATCCTACATAGCTTAGTCAAATGGCACCAATCCCCATCCAGTTGCTGAAGCCCAAATCCTAGTTATTCTTGATTCTTCCATCCGTTCATTCAATTTAGCATTCATAGGTTTTGAATCACATAAAAACATCTTGAATTTGCCCTCTTCTCTCCATCACCACCACCTCTCACCTCGGCTGCTGCAGTACCCTTGTAATTTGCCCAACTGCTTCCATACTTGTCTCCTTTTAATTTGTTCTCCACACATCAGTCAGGGTGAGCTTTTTGCAATTTAATGAGAGTACATCACTCCTTTTTTTTTTTTATGTTTTTATGTTTTTATTTTTTTTATTTTTTTTACAAATAGTTTATTGTCAAATTAGTTTCCACATAACACTCAGTGCTCATCCCCACAAGTGCCCTCCTCCATGCCCATCCCCTCTCCCCCCCACATCCATCTGTCCTCAGTTTTTGTCAGCATTCAAGAGTCTCTCATGGTTTGCCTCTCTCCCTTTCCCCCACCATTTCCGCCCTCTTCTCCCCCTTGTTCCTCCGTCAAGTTCCTCCTAATCCTCCTATACGTGCAAACATATGATATTTGTCCTTCTCTGCCTGACTTATTTCGCTCAGCATAACACCCTCAAGGTCCGTCCATGTTGCTACACATGGCCAGATTTCATTGTTTCTCATTGCCATGTAGTATTCCATGGTATAGATAAACCACATCTTCTTGATCCATTCGTCCGTTGATGGACACTTAGGCTCTTTCCATGTTTTAGCTATTGTGGAGAGTGCTGCTATGAACATTGGAGTACAGGTGCTCCTATGCCTCAGCATTTCTGTATCCCTTGGGTAAATTCCTAGCAGTGCTATTGCTGGGTCATAGGGGAGTTCTATTGTTAGTTTCCTGAGGAACCTCCACACTGTTTTCCAGAGGGGCTGTACCAGTTTACATTCCCACCAACAGTGTAGGAGGGTGCCCGTTTCTCCACATCCTCGCCAGCATCTAGAGTTCTCTGATTTGCTCATTTTAGCCACTCTGACTGGCGTGAGGTGGTATCTCAGGGTGGTTTGGATTTGTATTTCCCTGATGAGGAGGGATGCTGAGCATCGTTTCATGTGTCTGTTGGCCATCTGGATGTCCTCTTTGGAGAAGTGTCTGTTCATATCTTCTGCCCATTTCTTCACTGGGTTGTTTGTTTTTCGGGTGTGGAGTTTGGTGAGTTCCTTATAGATTCTGGATATTAACCCTTTATCTGATATGTCATTTGCAACTATCTTTTCCCATTCCGTTGGTTGCCTATTAATTTTCTGGGTTGTTTCCTTGGCTGTGCAGAAGCTTTTAATCTTGATGAGGTCCCAATCATTTATTTTTGCTCTTGATTCTCTTGCTTTTGGGGATGTGTCTAGTAAGAAGTTGATGCGGTGGAGGTCAAGGAGGTTGTTTCCTGCTTTCTCCTCTAGGTTGTTGATAGTTTCCTGTCTCACATTCAGGTCCTTGATCCATTTTGAGTTTATTTTTGTGTATGGTGTGAGAAAATGATCTAGTTTCATTCGTGCATGTTGCTGTCCAATTCTCCCAACACCATCTGTTAAAAAGGCTGTCTTTTTTCCATTGGATATTCTTTCCTGCTTTGTCAAAGATTAGTTGGCTGTATACTTTTGGGTCCACTTCTGAGTTCTCAATTCTGTTCCATTGGTCTATGTGTCTGTTTTTGTGCCAATACCATACTGTCTTGATGATGACAGCTTTGTAGTAGAGGCTAAAGTCTGGGATAGTGATACCTCCCGTTTTGGTTTTATTTTTCAGTATTACTTTGGCTATTTGGGGTCTTTTGTGGTTCCATACCAATTTTTGGATAGTTTGTTCTAGTTTTGAGAAGTATGCTGGTGCAATTTTGATTGGAATTGTATTGAATGTGTAGAGTGCTTTAGGTAGTAATGACATCTTAACTATATTTATTCTTCCTATCCATGAGCATGGAATGTTCTTCCATTTCTTTGTGTCTTCTTCAATTTCCTTCATAAGTTTTCTATAGTTTTCATCATACAGATCTCTTGTATCCTTGGTTAGGTTTATTCCGAGGTATTTTATGATTTTTTGTGCAATTGTGAATGGGATCAGTTTCTTGATTTCTCTTTCTGTTGCTTCGTTGTTGGTGTATAAAAATGCAACCGATTTCTGTACGTTGATTTTGTACCCTGCAACTTGGCTGAATTCTTGGATCAGTTCTAGTAGGCTTCTGGTGGAGTCTGTTGGGTTTTCTATGTAGAGTATCATGTCATCTGCGAAGAGTGAAAGTTTGACTTCCTCTTTGCCAATTCTGATGCCTTTGATTTCCTTTTGTTGTCTGATGGCTGATGCTAGGACTTCCAGCACTATGTTAAACAACAGTGGTGAGAGTGGACATTCCTGTCGTGTTCCTGATCTCAGGGGGAAAGCTCTCAGTTTTTCCCCGTTGAGGATGATGTTAGCTGAAGGCTTCTCATAGATGGCTTTGATGATGTTTAAGTAGGTTCCTTCTATCCCAACTTTCTCTAGAGTCTTCATTAAGAAGGGATGCTGTATTTTGTCAAATGCTTTTTCTGCATCTATTGACAGGATCATATGGTTTTTATCTTTTCTTTTATTGATGTGATGTATCACCTTGATTGATTTGCCAATGTTGAACCAGCCCTGTAACCCAGGAATGAATCCCACTTGATCTTGGTGGATGATTCTTTTTATATGCTGCTGGATTCGATTTGCAAGGATCTTGTTGAGAATTTTCGCATCCGTATTCATCAAGGATATTGGCCTGTAGTTCTCTTTTTTTGTTGGATCTCTGTCTGGTTTGGGAATCAGAGTGACGCTGGCTTCATAAAATTAGTCCGGGAGTTTTCCTTCGATTTCTATTTTTTGGAATAGCTTGAGAAGAATTGGTATTAATTCCGTTTCAAATGTCTGGCAGAATTCCCCAGGGAAGCCATCAGGTCCAGGACTCTTATTTGTTGGGAGATTTTTGATCACTGATTCGATTTCTTCACTCGTTATGGGTCTGTTCAGGTTTTCTATTTCTTCCCGTGTGAATTTTGGTAGTGAGTGTGTGTTTAGGAATTTGTCCATTTCTTCTAAGTTGTCCAATTTGTTGGCATATAATTTTTCATAGTATTCCCTGATAATTGCTTGTATTTCTGATGGGTTGGTTGTAATAAGTCCATGTTCATTCATAATTTTGCCTATTTGGGTGCTCTCTCTTTTCTTTTTGATAAGTCTGGCTAGAGGTTTGTTAATTTTGTTTACTTTTTCAAAAAACCAACTCTTGGTTTCATTGATCTGTTCAATTGTTTCTTTGGTCTCTATGTTGTTTATTTCTGCTCTAATTTTTACTATTTCTCTTCTTCTACTGGGTTTAGGGCGTTCTTGTTGCTCTGCCTCTAGTTCCTTTAGGTGAGCTGTTAGATTTTGGACTTGCGCTTTTTCTAATCTCTTGAAATAGGCCTGGAGAGCAATGTACTTTCCTCTTAGGACTGCCTTTGCCGCATCCCATAGATTTTGAATTGTTGTGTTTTCATTTTCATTTGTTTCCATATATTTTTTAATTTCCTCTCTAATTGCCTGATTGGCCCATTCATTCTTTAGAAGGGTGTTCTTTAGCCTCCATGTTTTTGGAGGTTTTCCAGACTTCTTCCTGTAATTGATTTCAAGTTTCAAAGCATTGTGATCTGACAGTGTGCATGGTATGATCTCTATTCTTTTATATTTATTGAGGGCTGCTTTATGTCCCAGTATGTGATCTATCTTGGAGAATGTGCCCATCACTCCTTTTCTTAAATCCTCTGCTGACTTACTCTTGTGTTTAGAATAGGTCCCAAGTTCCTGCACTGACTTCCAAAGCCATATGTGATCTGGACCTGCCTATTCCTTGAAAGGCTTCTCCATTGTCCCTTCAGCCACCATATTCCAGCTGTAATTGAGGTATTTTGACTGTTATCTGAATATGTCAAGCTCATTCCTGCTCTAGGGCCTCAATACAAGTTGTTTTCCCTTTCTAGTATTTTCTTTCTCTTTGTCTTCACATGACTCACTTCTCATCCTTTAGATAATACTTTGAATATCACCTTTTCAAAGATGACCTCTCCATCCTCCCCAGTAAAGTGGCTGAGTCACTTGCACACATCATTGCTGGTTTCCTCCTCCTAGAAGGTAGGTTTGATGAAAGAAAAGGCCTTATCTGTCTTGTTCACTGTATGATTGATACCTGAGGCCTAGAAATGTGTTAAAACTATGGAGAAGCTCACTGAACACTGGTGAAAGAGAAACCAACACTTGTTTTTAGCCATTATTATTCAGTTCAATTTAGATTATAGCCAACTACTAAGCTGAAGGTCTGAGGAAGCACAGAGCAGTGAAGTTTTTCATTGGGTACAGTAGTGATGGGGAATTCAGATAATTGAATAAAATTCTGTCTGTTTCATAATTAATGTGGCTTTAAACATTGGATATCATGGGAATATTGATATTAAGATTCTAAAGTTTTTGCTTCCACTTTAGCACTTAACACTAGTCTTTATTGCAGCTATTAATTTACTGTCTACACCTATCAGTCAGGATTGGCTGGGTTAGGGTGGAATAAAAACAAACTACTCCCAAATCTCTCATTGACTTAAAATGTGTGCAATTTATATCTTACTCATGATATACATCCATCACTTTTGCTTATTGTATGGCCTCAGTGACCCAATCAGATGGAGGAGCCACCATCTTGAACTTGCTAATGGCTCTGCCAGAAGGAATTTAAAAGACCTACCATAATAAATTACATACTAGCTTTTAAGGATTCTACCCTGAAGTGACACATATCACTTTACTCACATTTTATTCATCAGAGTAAGTTATGTCACCTTCAAAATTTAATTGGATGCATAAGTACAAAGAGAAACAGAATAGTACTAATGTCTACCACTGGCCATCAAAAGGAAAAGAAAGAGAGACACAAGGCAATCACTGATCCATAGAAATTATAAGAACCTTCTGGGCAGAAGTGATGAGCAGTGTTCCTACTTCTGGCCAATAGAATATTGGGAGCCTCAGAATCATTTTTAGTCTCAGACATTCACTTTTTCATTCAAGGCTGTTCTTTCTTTGGCAGTACATCTATCTTAAAGTTTTACTAAGTTTCTGTGTTACTTATTCTCTGTTTTCCTTATCAAATGTATTCCCTTTTCTGCTTTGTTCTGTGCCCCAGGAACTGACTTCTATGGACTGCGTTATTCAAACTCCCTTACTCTCTGGCATTTTGATTTGGTGAATATGAAGCACAGTGCCCTGGTCTGTTGAGGCTTCTGTAACAAAATGCCACAGACTGGGTAGTATATACACTCAGAAATTTATTTCTCATAGTTTGGAGACTGGAAGTCCAAGATTGGGAGACCAGCATGGTCAGGTGAAGACCTTCTAGATCACAGGTATCCTTGTATCCTCATGGGGTAGAAGGGGTTAAGGAGTTCTGTGGAGTTTCTTTTATAAGACACTAATCCTATGCCTGAGGGATTTACTCTCATGACATAAAGCCCCTCTCAAAGTCCCCATCCACTAATACTACCACCTTCGTGGGTTAGGATTTCAACATATGCATTTTGGGGGAGTACCTCATCATCTTTAATTGATACCCTAACTCTGACATGCTTCTGTAAACTGTCTCTATTAAATTCCTTTCAATTAAATACAGTTGATCACTGAACAACATAGGTTTGAACTGAGTGGGTCCATTTATATGCAAACGTTTTGATAAATACAGTATGGTTCTCTAAATGTATCTCTTCATTTTATTGATTTTCTTAATAACATTTCCTTTTTGTGATTTTCTTGACTTTTTTAAAGTTTATTTACTTATTTTGGGGGAGAGAGTGAGTAGAGAGAGAGGAAGAGAATCTCGAGCAGGCTCTGGGCTATCAGAACAGAGCCAGACTCCAGGCTCGAACTCATGAACCACAAGATCATGACCTGAGCTACCATCAAGAGTCTGACACTTAGCCAACTGAGTCACTAAAATTTTTTCTTTTTTTTAAAATATTTTTTTAAAATTATTTTTGAAAGAGAGAGAGAGAAAGGGGGGTGGAACATGAGGTGGGGTGGGAGCAGAGAGAGAGGGAGACCGAGAACCCAAAGCAGGTTCGTTCTGCACTGTTAGCTCAAAGCCCAACGTGGGGCTTGAGCCCACAGACCCTGAGATCATGGGCTGCGCTGAGGTTGGATGCTCAGCTGACTGAGCCCTCAAGGCACTCTAAAAGCCCCAATTTTCTTCATAGCATTTCCTTTACTCTTGCTTACTTTGTTGTAAGAATACAGTAAATACTACATAAAACATACAAAATATGAGTTAATCAACTCTTTATGTTAATGAATAAGGCTTTCAGTCAACAGTAGGCTATTAGTAGTTAAGTTTTGGAGGAGTCAAAAGTGGATTTTCAACTCTACAGAGGTCAGCACCCCTACCGCCTGCAGTGTTAAAGGGTCAACTGTACTTTTTATATGTCTTCTACATCCTGCCTAACTTATAGTTTCTTCCTGCCTATGTAGTTTCTTAACTGTTGGATTCCAATGATGTGTGTCTATAACCACCCATAGTTATTTTCTTGACAGATTTCTTAGGTTTGCTATATTTCTTTACTTTCTTACTCCCATGCTTCTCTCTTTCTCTTCATTGTAACAATTTTGAATTCTGTGATACCTGGTCCAGTTGAAAACATTTACTGTTTTTTTTTTTTTCTGAAACATTTTATTTCATTCAGCAGTGTGATAATCATTCCCTTTGTGTTAGTTTGCTGGGGCTGCCATAACAAAGTATCACAGACTGAGTGGTTTAAACAACAGAAATTTATTTTCTCACAGTTCTGGGGGCTGGAAGCCCAAGATCAAGATGTTAGCAGGTTTGATTTCTACTGAAGCAGCTCTCCTTGGCTTGCAGGTGGTCATCTCAGTGTGTCCTCACATGACTTTTTCTCTGTGTGCAGGCATCCTTGATGTCTCTTTCTCTGTCTCTCCTTACAAAGACACCAACTATATTGGGTTAGGGCTCCATGCTAATGGCTTCATCTTAACCTAAACACTACTTAAAGAAATTTTTTTTTAATGTTTACTTATTTTTGAGACAGAGAGAGACAGAGCATGAGCAGAGGAGGGGCCGAGAGCGAGGAGACACAGAATCTGAAACAGGCTCCAGGCTCTGAACCATCAGCACAGAACCCAACGCAGGGCTCAAACCCATGAGCGAGAGATCATGACATGAGCCAAAGTCGGACACTTAACCGTCTGAGTCACCCAGGCGCCCCATCCTAATCACTACTTTAAAGGCCCTATGTCAAAATCAGGTTACATTCTGAATTACTGGGGGTTGAGACTTCTACATATGAATTTTGGGGAGACATATTTTAACCTATAACTTTTTTTTTATGTGACCCATGTTGCAAGACAGAATTCCACTTGGTTATTGTACATCAAAGCCCTTAGTTTACATTTTACCTATCAGAAAGAAGGAGTTGCCTCTTCCAGTCCTGAAGATTCCCAATTTCTGGACACTTCCTATTCTCTTTTATTGATGTTTACAAACCACTTGACTGTTTCTTTTTTTATGGTGCATATGAAATACAGCCAATTGATAATCAGTACATGCTATTGACACTATTTTCTAATTTTTTTTCTCTAGAGCTAAATTTTTCTGCCTTCCAGGTTATCACGGGCAAAAGTTTTACCAAATGTTTTGGTAAAACACCTTTATTACATTGTTCCAGTCTCCAGTGGTAGTTCATTTGCTGTTCACTATCCAGCCCTAAGCCACTGCCATATATTGTAGGCTTATTTGCTATGGTAGCAACCCATGACTAACTACTAATTTTGGCATTATTCAAGGTAGGCTAGGTTTGCTGCAGTAAATATACATATTTATTTCTTGCATATGCCACATGCCCATTAATTCTACAGTGGGCTCCTCGTAGTCACTTGGTGACCCAGACTGTTGGAGCAGCCACCACCTTGGATATGCCCATTTACGATGCCAGAGGGATGCGAGAGCCATTGCCTCTTAAGACCTCTTCTCATATATGACATATGTTACTTTTTTTTTTTTTTTTTACCGTTTATTGACCAAAGTGAGTCATATATGTTCTTTTAACTCTAAAGGGACAGAGATCTATTGCTCTACTATGGACTTGAGAAAAGAATCAGAAATTTGTGGTAAATAGTACTAATGATTGCTGCACAGTATCAACCCTCAATATTTGGTAGCTCTGGAAAATAAGAATATAGGAAAAAAACAAAGATTTAAGATCATCTGTGGCATAAATTGTGGGTCCATGATAGTATGTTTTTTATTTTTTATTTATTACAAATAATGTTTATTTATTTATTTTGAGAGAGAGAGGGGCAAAGAGCAGAGAGAGGAGAGAGAGAGAGAGAGAGAGAGAGAGAGAGAGAGAGAGAGAATCCCAAGCAGGCCCTGTGCTGTCAACTCAGAGACTGACACAGGGATGGATCTCATGAACCATGAGATCCTGAGACCATGACCAGAGCCAAAATCAAGAGTTGGATGCTTAACACACTGAGAAACCTAGGAACCCCTGTGATAGTATTGTTATTTTCTAAACACTGCACTGTTATTTCTCCCTCTACACACACAAAAGCAACCATCCCATCCCCTAATGCCAAGAATTACATATTCAACTCTGTGAATATCAGATGCCTATTATGTGTCATTTGATAATTTCCATACCTTTTCTTTCTTACCACTAAAGAAGTCTGAAGATAATGTAAAAAGAGTCAGATGCAACCAACTTATGCTTTATTGTGCTTGTGATATGTATGATATGTATCTCATTCCCTTCCAAATGCATTTTAAAATGAAGTCATATTTAAATTTATCATTTCCATAAAGCAAGAAATATATTTATTGTCATGCACTGCCAGGCAGACTGGCAGATGCCACTAACAAATGGTAAAAAAATTCTTCTTTGGCTCATTATTTCCATAAAAACAAACTTCTTTTCAGCTATCGTTTCTGAAATAGAATATAAACCCAACTATAAATGACAAAAAAAAAAAAAAAAATCCAAAACGGGAAAAACATAGTGGCCATCAAATCTCGGCATGTGTGTCTCTAGGAAGTTAGTGAATAAGTGAAGTTAAGCAGAATATCTCACATCCTGAGGAAGGTACCAATTAAAGTAATTTTCAGTCTAAAATAGATATGTCTGTAATGGGGATTACTAACAAGGGGTTAAAAATGGAATCAGGTATATAGCATACTGTGGAAAAGTGTGCATAAAATTACATTGTTTTGATTAGGTACAGTCTTCTCAGAGCCTTCTCTGGGAATAAATTATTTTATCCTACCTTTTCACTGACTCTGAGTGATTTTTCTAAAATATGAACCTGATCACGTCATTCCCCTACGTAGAAGTAGTCTGCTTCAGAACTAGGTAACCATTAGGAAAGGGTCACTCTCCTTAGCTCGTCCAGGTTAACATCATCATAACCTCTCTAAATCACTCAATCTAGGAATGCCCCTTTGCATACACTAGTGCCACGCCATGTGAGCTAAGTGCCCTGTTCTGGCTCCCTCCTAACCATTGCTTGGCTCTCAGAGCTCCTTGAATGATTCCTCTTCCGAGAAGTCCCCTTTGTTGTTTCTTCCTTTAGGCCCCCCACCAGCTCACCACCTGACCTTCCCTTGCCTTGCTCTTCTGCATTTGACACACGGTTATTTCCTGACTGAATTTTTTTTTTCTATTACATACAGGTTTGCTCTGAGCTCTGATTGGAGCTCTGACTGCCATTTGTTTCCTGGCTGCTGATTTACTGGTTTGCTCCATCCTCTGGAGTGGGGGACCCTCTGGATTCCAGACCACATGGCTCCCTGCCTCGCTGGTACTTCTGGTTTCAGTGGATTGTTGGTCCTGACACCAGCAGACACTCCTGAATCTTTCCCTGTCTTTTCAGAGATCATTCACTGATATACTGAGTTATTATGCAGTTCTGGATAAGTCATTTAACCTTTCTCTTTCTGGGATTTTGTTTTTGTTTTTAGTTTTAAGTTTTTCCCAACTTGCAAATATGAGTCTAGATAAGGCAATAACCCTCACAGGGCTTGTGAGGATTAAGTGAAATAAAGCATGTGAAAACACTTTGTTAAGTGCAAGTGCTAAACTAATATAAGGTATTATTTTATTGCAATGCTTTTTCTCAGAAACATCATTCCTGGATGTAATTTTCTTTGTAAGGAGCTTTGTGATTTGAAAAGTATTGACTGATGGGGCACCTAGGGGGCTCAGTCGGTTAAGCATCCAACTTCTGATTTCAGCCTGGGTCATGATCTCGCGGTTGGTAAGTTTGAGCCCCTTATCAGGCCTGCACTGAGATTCTCTTTCTCCACATCTCTCTCAGTCCCTCCCCTACACATGCTGTCTCTGTGTCTCTCAAAATAAATTAACTTAAAAAAATTAGTTATTTGGTTTAAAAAGAAGTATTGACTGAAAGTTTGATAGACTTATATGTAGGTAAGAAGGAAAATAATGATGGATGTTATCATTGACTACATACCATATTCCAAATACTATGCTGGCTCTCTAGATGTTACCTGATTTAATCTTTACATCTACTCTGCAAGGTAAGTATTATCATTTCCATTTTACAGTTGAAGAAACAGTCTCAGAGACACAAAGTAACTTGTTCACTTCTGTGTTTTTCCAGAGCTGTGATGCTCAGTACATGCCCTCCTTGAGATACTGATATGCTCCACTAGGTTTTGCCTCTTTGCTAGTCCCACCATGCCAATGTGATTCTACTTTATGTACTTCCTACCCCATGACAATTGTGGTGTATTAGGCAGATTTCCAAGATAACTTCCAAAGATTCCCTCCTTCTGCTAATCATGCCCTTCGAAAATTTCTTCCTCTTAAGTATGTGCTGGACTTAGTGACTTGCTTCTAATGAATATAACAAAAGTGATGATATGTCACTTCTGAAATTGGTTGACAAACAACTGTGACTTCTGTCTTGTTGGCATTCTCTTGCTATCTCTTGCTTGTTCATATTGATGAAAGCAGCTGCCATATTGTGAGCTGCTCCATTGAAAGGCTCTGTAGCAAGGAATAGCTTTCAGCCAACAGTTACTAAAAACCTGAATCCTGCCAACAACCAGTGAGTGAGCTTGGAATCAGATTATACCCCTGTTGAACTCAAGACATCTTGAGAGACTGTAGATTCAGCTGACACCTTGATTATATACTGTGAGTGATACTGAGCTGGAGAACTCAGCTGAGTTATACCTGGATTCCTAAGCCACAAAATTGAGAGATAATAAATGTTGTTGTTTTTTAACTACTATATTTTGGGGTCATTTGTTACACAGCAATGGATAACCAATACATATGTTATATATGAAAAGCATTCTTGGTAGGGATCTACATGACTGATGAATGAGGAAATTAACTCCAACATGCTCAGCTTTTTCGCATAGTAAGCAACACCTAATAAGAGTTGATATTGAAATTCATGTGAGTCTAAGTTCAAGACATCAACCTTTTATGCCATTGCTGCTGGAGGGCATGTGCATTTATATAGGGGCCTTTTGTGTGGGGTGAAGGTGGTGGGCTGATATTTTGATGTCCATGTATGTATGAAAACAGATACAAATTTTATATCTGAAGATAGATTGGTAGGGAGAGTTTGGGATGCTAGAGAGTTCCTCAAATACTATCAGACTACGTAATTCTGTTCCACTTGGATAATAACCCTCTTACCTAAAGCAGAGGTCAAAATTTTTCTGCAAAGAGTCAGATAGTAAATAATTTATGCATGTAGGCCATTTTTGGTCTGTTGCATATTCTTCTTTGTATTTTTATAAACCTTTAAAAATACAAAAGTGTTCTTAGTTGAGAGGCCTTACAAAAACAAGCCATGAGTCACATTTGTCCCAGGCTATAGTCTGTCACCCTCCCCCCCCCCCCCCGGCCTCCCCACACACAGTCAAGGTAGTCCTTGAAGAGCACTGATTAATTTAAGTGTGGTTCTCTATGGAATTCCAAGAGGGAATTAGGCCCTAATGTCCTAAGGCATTCATTGTAGGTAGTCAGTCAACTTTCCTGTGAAACTAGGATGGTATTTACTATGTACACACTTGAGAGAATTGACTAAATAATCACTCACAATGTTTTGTGTTCTGTGGTTCAGATGACAAGCTCTGATTGAAAAAGGCTAGTAGCACACTTGCTCACAAACTTATTCATTCAACAATCATTAAATCAACAGTAACTGTGCACTCAGTGTTGTATTAATGCGACAACAGAGCTAAATGAAATGTGGGGTTTCATTTACCTCAAAAACATCACATTGAAGGAACAATAAGAAATTATGAAAACAACTTAATTTCTGAAGTTATGCTCAAACAGAAACAATGTGATGATCCTAATAACCTTTTTTTGTTTTGTTTTGTTTTACTAATGTGATATCCTTGCTCTAATATAAGAGCATTCCTTTTTCTTCTAAGGCCTGGGATCTGTGCTATGCAAACATATTGATAGTTATTTGAGAACTAATAAGACTCCCTAGTGATATATGTCCACAGATAAGTTTGTATCAATCCTTGCTTGCCACTGACTGTGTGACTGCAGGCAATCACTTAACATTTTTGAGATGCCCTTGCACTATAAAATGGAGAAAATAATAATACCTAATTCAACAAATTTTTAGGTAAATTTAAATGAGAAAGGAAGCATAAGGCCCTTAGGGATAACACTTAGTAAGTAGCAAAAGCTCAACAGAATTAACTATTATTATTTACTTTCAGGCTAGCTCCCATGACTTCAGCAGCATCAGATACATGCTTTTAATTTTGTTTTTAAGTCAGATCCATATATCACACCCTATTTATTCTCTATGAGATATACCAATACAAACGAAATATCTGCAGTTTTGTCTAATTGCATTAGCCTCTTCAGAATATTGTGCCCAGCTACTGAGAGTAAAAAACTACTTGTAGGGACTCTACAAATCTTGAAAATGTTCTATTTTAGAAGGATGGTTTGATTTCTTCTCAATGCAATAAATTGGCTGAAGTAGGATGGGGAAGGGTGGTAGGCAAACCCTCACTTCAGCAGACTCCTGATTTTAACTTATTTTTTCCCTTCCTTTTGAGAGCTTCCTCATGCAGAAACAAGGCTTGACTCACTCTTCTGGATTCTGAAGTAAGAATAACAGAACCAACCCTGAGTGACCTCTTACTTTACACTAGGCTTTTCATACTTAATCCTCACACAGCTCTATGAGATAGTGAATATTTTATCATTCACAATTTATATGTAAGGAAACCAGCATAGATTGCCTGTAAAACTTGCCTAAGGTCATATGGCTGACCCATTAGTAGTCTGGTTGAAATGCAGATGGGTTACTTCAGAGCCTAGCTGATTTTCTCTTCTTTTCTTTTCTTTTCTTTTCTTTTCTTTTCTTTTCTTTTCTTTTCTTTTCTTTTCTTTTCTTTTCTTTCTTTCCTTTCCTTTCCTTTCCTTTCCTTTCCTTTCCTTTTCTCTTTTCTTTTCTTTTCTTTTCTCTTTTCTTTTCTTTTCTTTTCTTTTCTTTTCTTTTCTTTTCTTTTCTTTTCTTTTCTTTTCTCTTTTGAGAGACAGAGAGAGTGAGTATGTGCAAAGAGGTAAGGGGCAGAGGGAGAGGGAGAGGGAGAGAGAGAATCTTAAACAAGCTCCACACCCAGTGTGGAGCCCAGCACAAGCTCAGTCTCAAAACCATGAGGTCATGACCTGAGCCAAAATCAAGTGTCCAAAGCTTAACTAACGAACTGAGCCACCCAGGCACTCCCAGAGCCTAGATCTTAATTCCATTGCTCTACTACAGTGGTACACAATAGAAAGGTTTTGTGAATCATATATGCAATTTTAAATTTTCTTGTAGTCATATTTAAAAAAAGGAAAAAGAAACACGTATAATTAATTTTAATAATAGACTTTAAATTTCACCAATGATGTGTAAAATATTACCATTTCAATTGCAATGAATGTAAAATTTTGAATGAGATATTTTATATTTTTTCATTCTTCATCTTTGAAATCCAGTGTGTATTTATATTTAACTCATCTGTTCATCTCAATTAGGACTAGTTACCGTTCTTTTTTTTTTTAATGTTTTATTTATTTCTGAGAGAGAGAGAGAGAGACAGTGTGAGCAGGGGAGGGTCAGAGAGAGAGGGAGACACAGAATCTGAAGCAGGCTCCAGGCTCTGAGCTAGCCGGCAGCACAGAGCCCAACGCGGGGCTCGAACCCACGAACTGTGAGATCATTACCTGAGCCCAAGTCGGACATTTAACCGACTGAGCCACCCAGGCACCTTTCTAGTGCTCAATAGCCACATGTGACTGGTGGCTTCCACACAGGAGAGCACAATTCTGCTACATATTCAGCTAAAGTAACTGAACTTTCTATTTATATCTGTCTGTTTGTATAATCTTCTTTGTTTTTATCTTGACATCTTAAAAAATGTGGAGATCTTGAGTACTAAAACTGAAAGTAAGTTTCAAAAAAGGAAGAAAACAGTTGTAATACTGTCATTGTTGTGGGATTTCTAATGATGCCTAGGAAAGCTAATGTCCTTCCTTGCCTTCTGTCAGATTTCTGAAATATTTTCAGTTCAACTACATGCCCATTTAAGAACATAAGGCTCATTTACCATATTTCCCCTTTGGCCAAGCAGAAATCTAAAAATAAATTCTTAAGTTGTTAGCTTTGACCTAACTCTTTATATAAATATCCTTTTGCAGTTGTTGTTTTAGCAAAAGAAAAATCCATTCCCCCAAGGTTTTTTGGTTCTAAAAACCTTAGGAAACTGACTTCTTCCCTGAACACTTCCTTCCTCTAAACCATGTACAAACTGAAAAGAAAAGGAAGTGAAAATTAGATTTTATTTTGTTTTTTTTCATAAGAGGACAAAAAAGACAACCCCCGATCTTCACATACAAGTTTTTTGCCATTTCCCTTTCCATTGCCAAATTTTAAGTGATGATTAGTATATAAAACATCAGCCCATTAAGATACAGTTTAAGTCTGTAAGCTTTGCAGAGTTTTTCAGGAGTAACATGTCATCTGATAAGTTTGGAAGTGCCCTATGGGAAATTACCATGTCACATATACCCCTATTTGTATCCCAGGCAATGTTTCCCCCAGTACTTGATACAGGTAGACAACAACAGACAGGAAAAGTTTGTTGAATTAAATTCATTTTAATTAATTGGAGGAAAATCAAGAAAAATATGCATACACTGTTATAAAAGTTGTTATTTCAAAATATATTTGTGGAAACAATAGATACATTTTGATGCGAAAGAAATGACCTATGAGAAAGGAGGATGTAAAGATGTGATAGAAACTACTAGAATTTGATAGGGAGACTGGCTTGTAGAGTTTCCTCCTTAAGCCTGTTTTTAAATGAAACTTCGAGATGAACATAATATAAAAACTAAATATAAAATTAAAAGTAGAAGAATATATAGGAAAATATTTGTACAATTTTGGACAGGGAAACCTTAAGTAGTAGGTAGAAAATTTAGAAAGAAAACACAGTTACATTTAACCTAAGTATCTATATAGCACATGTCTGTAGCATATATATACATATATGTGTGTGTGCACATAGATATATATATGCATACGTATTTAATACATACCTTATATAAAGTAATGAATTAGGGAAAAGAATATGCAATTAAAATAATATCCTAGACAGATAATACATTACTATTCCTGATATACCAGTGTCTATTAAAAAACAGCAGGTTATAAATTAAGTGGACAGCAATTATTTTCTTCTTCATTAGTGAAACAGGAAAATGCAAAATATTCAAAAAGTAGATGAAATTTTTCAGCCATCACATATACACATACATGACATGCACACACACACACAAGGAAACATCATCACATGCTAGTGAAGTAGGCCTTCCACATAGCAGCTGGAGTGTACATTGCTAAAGTAAATATGGTAGATTTCACAGAGATTTCTGTTGAATAATGTCTATCAATAACAATACTAGCTGCCTTTGCTCAAATCATTTTAGCATACCATCTTTCAGAACTGTGTGTGGGGTAAAGGAGAATTGTTTTCACTATTAAAGTTATGTGTCCTTATATATACTTTAAAATTTGAAGTGATATTAATTAGCTTGATAATATGCCTTATGCAGTTAACTGCAGCTGACATTTGGTGGCTTCAAATAAATCTCCCTTTTTAGGACACTGATTTGTCACCATTCAAAAGAACTTGATGCTGACTTTGAAGGTAATTCCAAAAGAGGAGTTTCCAAAAATATTTGGACAATGATAATGTCAATGAAATCAGCTCACAGTCTCTAATGATGACTACTTTAACTAAGATGACAATTATTTGGATGGATAAATTCCCAGATGTTTGTAATAATGAGTAAAATTACTTTATAACCAGACTCAAGGCAGAATAATGAAAAATTGTTGAAGTAATATAGGTGGGAGTGAGGAAGCTTCCATCCCTCCTGCTGGTCTTATGGTGAAACCTCAGAAGTTCTAGTGGTACTCTGTTTGGTTAAATCTCCATTTTCCGGAACTTGTTCCAAAATACTGGTGTAGCATTTCTTGTTTTTCATTTATTTCTATGCTTACTCACATTTTCAGGCCATCACCTAAATCTTTTTATCAGTTCATTTTTACCTGATCTCAGACAGGTTTCAGACAAAAATGCTCTCTAATTTTATTTCACTGTCACTCTCTTCTAGAGGTCCTTATTAACAGTTCGTAAGGCAGATAATGTTTTCCAATAAAGATTAAAATGAGTATTTTCCCACAATTCCACTTGGGGCTGCTGTGTGCCATAATTCCAAGGGTATGTTTTCCTTTCTTTTTGAATGACCCCACACCACACCAGACACACTCGGCACACAAATGACACTCCCAGGGCCTGTGGGATGCAGCAGTCTTGTCTTACCTTTCCCTTATTTGGTGGGCTTTATGTCTAAATCTTTAAAGCTTCTGGTCTAATGGGGAGCTTTTATATAGCAGTTACAATAGAGTTCTAAATACTTTGTCCACAGCACTTTAAAAGCAGTTATGTTTAATGAGTTTATTTTAAATTAATCATATTTGATATTTTACAATGGAGTATGCCATTTATAAAATATTAAGTTAGAAGAAGGTGCTACTTATTTTTCAGAAGATATGTCTCCTTGGGCTATATTGAACTACAGTTGTCTATTATAGAGTCCGTTGAGTTCTTCAGTTGTTTGCATCTAATAAAAATACTTATGATATTTGGAAGGATTTCTATCCAAATAAAGCGTTTTAATTAGTTATGTCAGGCTGTGTCAGAGACGGTGTCCAAAAGTATCCATTGTCATTCCCCACACCCCCAGCTTCCCTTGCAGTTCAGTTGGACTAGATAACTGCTTTGTCAATGGACTTTGGACAGAAAAGACAGGTATGCCTTCAGGCCTTCTCCCTCTCTTCCCTGCTGGAGTGGCCTGGGAGGCTTGGTGCTCCAGATGGGCTACTCCAAGTGGGAGGACTCTTCCTGACAGGGTTCAGACTGTAGTGTGAGCAAAAAGGAAATCTTTAGTGCATTACACTACTTTAATTTGAGAGTCAATTTGTGGTGACTGTGGTCTAGCCTAGCCTAACTAAAACAATACATATAGTGTTTTTAGGGATTATAGAAAAGAATTTATGTGTATAAGTATTCTAATGTATGTATATTCTAATGTAGTTAAATACAATTGTATTTTCTTTCTAGATTTCTTATCAATCTTAAGATCTCTCTCTTGACCAAAATTATACAAATATTCTTCTATATATTCTTTCATTTTTATTTTTATAGTTTTTACATTTTCTTCATATTAAGATTTCATTTAAAGCATTCAAATGTATCTTACACAAGATTACATCTTAGGTTGGATGAAATATTTTTGATCATTTGAAAGCATTTTTAGGACTTATATCACCTTCAGGTTGTTATTATGTAAATTGGTTGTCTTGTTGATAGAGTGCCAGGCCATGACCCTTGTAAGTGGCTGCACTCACTTTAAATTTACTTCTTATACTTGTTCTGAACATTCTGTCCTGGCTAACTGCCCATCCTTTGGAATTCTGACCCCATTAAATGTTCTTTCATTTTCACCCTCACCTTTCACACTGGACTTTGTCCTGAGCATTGCTTTTCCAGCTATAACTTTTGGATCCCTAGAGCACTGTTTTCAAAATGTGATTCATGGACGATTCATCTTTTTCTTTTTTCTTCTCAGTTGCATTCATCTTTTTCTTTTTTCTCCTCAGTTGCATTAGGCCTCAACTCCAGCCTTGGACTAAAGGGTCTTGTGTCTGCATTCAGTAAAACCTCTCATTGCTGAATCTCCTGCTGTGTTTGTTTAGGCTCCTCAGTCATTCATCCTGTTGGGGAGAGAGTCAGTCCTCTTAGGTGGTAATAACAAGAGTGCAAAAACCATCCTCATTACCTTCTTTTCCAAAGTTAAGGTTAATAACCAACATCGTAATACACTTTGAAAATTTCAGAAGTACTTAGATTACTAAGCAATTTTCACAACTATTAAGACTTTTCCTGGGTCCTGAACTCCCAAGTGAACAGTTTGAAAGATTCTTGCTCATAAGTTTATTATTAACAAATAGGTAACTTTTAACATACTACACATAGTTTTACAGTTTGGTTAGAATTTGTGGTCTGGAAGCCACTAGCTGAAACTCTGAAACCCTGTAGGAAATTACTATTTCATAGAGGTAATTTTTTCCCTAGAGGCCAGGATTCATTGTATTTTAATGATTTGTCTTTTTGAAGATACCAGGGTAGCAATTTCCTTCATAATAAAAATAAACTGAAATTGGACAAAAGAAAATTATAAATGTTCATCAAGAAAAGGGTAGTTATATAAGTTATTTTTATTTGTGTAATATCATCTCAAGCAACTATGAAAATAAAAAATAGAAAGACAAGGTTGACATGTAGAAGATTAGCATGAAAAAAATGGCAAAAAAAAAAGAGCAGAGCACAGTGTTTTCCATACTTTGATGTTAAAAATCCCAGCCTTAGCTCCAGAGTAAGGACTTCAGCTATGCAGCTATTTTGAATTCAGGTTAATCAGTGAATATTTTTCACTTCAGAGATGCACTGCAAAGGGGGAGGTGCTATTGAGGATTCTATTTCCATGCGAATCTGAATACCTTTCCCAGGGAGGCAGTGGTTAAATGTGTTTATCATTGTTCCCAGTCACTGAGACTCACAATAAATATAGACAAGTGAGGATGAAGAGGGCATAGGGCAGGGGTGGTGTGTTGTCTCTGGGAAGTTCATCAAATAGACATGAAGAGAGCCAAGGTACCTAAGCTTTGTACAGATACTAATAAAAGTTTGGGAAAGGAATGGGAGTAGGCAGAATATCTAGGCATCTCTAGAGCTCATTTAGAGATGGCAGAACTTCCTTGCAAGCTCAGGTGACCACCTTGAAACTTTTCATCTTCTCTCACAGACATATTAGGATATGGTTAGGATAATTCTGGGTACTGTGATAGAATACAGAATAGGCTTATTAACACAATAGTGTTTTTTTTTTTTTTTCTATGTATGTGTTATTGGTCAGAGGGTGGCTTTCCTCTGTGGTCATTTAGGAACCAAAGCTCCTCCTCGTATGCGGTCTTGCAAGGCATCAAATTTCATTGCAGCTAACTGACAGAATGAGGAAGAGAAAGCAAGAAGTCACTAGCTTCCTAAAAGTTTGGGCTGGAGGTGATCTATGACCTCCATTCTCACTCTTTTGGTAAACCAAGTCATATATAGATTCACTTACATGTCAGTAGGGCTGGGAAGCATAGTCTCTGTCTGGATCTTGGTCTCCCAAGGATACATATTCACTCTGAAAGAGAAGACAATGGATTTTCATAGATTGGTAGCTCTATGGTACCAATGGTAGCTCTATGGTAGCTCTTCTTTCAAGTGGACAAGAGGGAGAAAGTTTTGAAGAGGAAATTGAATTGGAAAGAGACAGCAGGCATTTCAATTTTGATTAAATGCTTATTGAACTGCATTGTAGCCATCCCAGTGGAACCCCTAAGACAGAAGGTGAAGGAGAAATTGGGAGATCTTGAGATATATATATATCATACATATATATATGTAGATATATATACACTTACACACACACACACCACAGTTAAGGGGCTAAATGTGAATGTGAAGACAGTTGTCTTTTTCTCACCTGGTGATTTCATCAGGAAGAAACCTCACTGAAACAGCTGAATCATGAAGTGTGTGGCATCCTTGGTTTTGGATACATGGGAAGAAAATGGGGAAATGTTGCTAATCCATCAGAGGACCCATACAGCCATCTCAAGAATTCCTTGGCTCTGTAAGAAGGTACATAGAATTTGGAGAAGAGTCAGGGACATAGAGCTGCTCAGTCAGCTGCTGACCGGGCAAGAGGATTCCCCACTCAGTGAGGAGTTTGAAGACAAAGATCACTGGTATAGCCAAAAGGGGGATGTGGTTGACCCTTTCTGGAAGTTTCCTCAGTAAAGGAGGATATCAAGCTGAAGATGAGTACCCTTAAGAAATCATGCACAGTATCTCTTCAGAGGTCATCATACTTACTGGTGGAGACTTCAAAGAGTAGATTTTAGGGTTACTTTCTCCCATTAACAAGCAACCAGCTATGCTGAACCCCAGCCATTTTTCTCTATTTCTTCTTCCTATATGACAGTTCATAGGAAAATAGTTGGGAGGAGTAAAAAAGCAGACCATGCCTCTTAAGAACTACAGATCCCACAGGCTGAGGACTGAACCTGACCTGTGGGGAAGGGAAAATATGAGAATAGAATTTTAAGTGAAAAGAATTGAATGGTGCTGTTCTAATACCTGAAAGGGACCAGAAAGCTACAGAATTTTCTAGATATAAGGGCTTAAAAAGGAAATTCTATAGATTATAGTTAGAGACAATGATAGGAAAGAAACAAAACAAAATAAAAAGCACCCCCCAAAACCAGCATGTCATGTATGTCCCTATCGAGACCAGACTGTTGAGTGAACTGGTTTCCTAAACTCATAGGTGTAAAACCTGGAAGTGAAGTTAGAAGGCATGACTTTCCCCCTAGAATCTGCACTGACTGACTCATATGGGGCTCATTAATTAACTCATATATGCCAACACACGTTTACCATGGGGTAGAGGTGGACTGTGTGCCTTCAAGCTTTGTAGCATTTTAGAGTCAGAGTGGTTTTGCTGTGGAGGAAGGAGGGGAAGGAGAGGGAGAGAAGGAGGATCTGTTTTTCTCCCTTCAGGGGGCATTTAGAGCCCTGGGATGGTATGATTGGGTGGGAATTGCCCTTAGGAGCAGCAGAAACCAGGGAGAATTGGGAATCTAAGTATTTAGTAGAGACTCCTTTAGGAACCAGGAACTCCTGCATGAGCTGGTGAGGTCTTGGCACTAAGGAAAATCAGTTTGTTAGCTTAAATGTTGTCATTTTTATCTTCAGATTGGGGAGAGCTGAAGATGTATGGGTTTCAAGGATGAATAATTAAGAGGAATATTTATTCACTCATTTTTATTAAAAAATGTATTGAAAAAGTACTATGTGTTACACACTATGGTAAGTTCTGGGAATAAAATTGAGAGTAAAATATCTAAGCTCTGGTTGGCTAAATTTGTGAAACACAAATACAGGGAGCTTTAAACAGGCACTTGATCTGGTCTGAGGATGGTAGATGATGGCTAACAATAGTGACACAAAAGTGCGGGGTGTTAGGATAATGGGAAAGTGTTTTTCATGTTTAGGAATTCCCTTAATGTTGTTTTAATAATCCTTTCATAATAAACAATAATCATTGAAGGAAAGAAATGAAAATCTTGGCACAGCAAACCAAATGGGTAACTGCTTTTTGTTTTCCCTTAGAGTCCAAGGAAATTAAAAATCATTTAACTTTCTGATGAAAGGTCTTCATCACTTCATTTTTATTTTCACTACTTAATCCAGAGGACATCTTCCATTTGTTCATTTCCCCTTTCATTCCATTTCATGCCAGGTCCTGCCACATCTTGTTCATTTCCCCTTGAAACAAATCATGTTAAAGACTTCTTCCTGGTCTCTGTTGTAATTTCAAAATCCTTAAGTAGTTTCAGAGGAAGGCAGTTAAACAAAGGTGAAGATCTATCATGCTTCCTTGTTATATCCTGAAAAGTTAAGAAGCAGAGAGCTGCAGTTGCTTTTAAGGAATGAATCAAGTTGGTTATCTGAGAAACTCAAAAGACAGGGCTGCTATGAAAGCGAATGATAAGTATCTCATGATTCTTAAGCAAAGCCTGAGAAAGTAGATTTAGATGCCAAGGTAGATTTTGGAAGAAACTGAAAAGGTTCTGATATAGGCATTTCAGGTTAAGTGTGAATTAGAATATCCTAAATTCGCACCTGTTTCTTACATTTACATGCACACACACACACCCTTACACACAGGGATTCAAGATGTGTGTAGATACTAAAAGAGATCTAACATTTCTAACTAGCATATGGACAGGCTAAACATGTAAAATTATTAATAAATTTAGACCTTAGTAGAAACATTTAAAAGCCTAGTGACATAAAATTTACTTCAGAAAATAAGAGCTTTCTGTCCATTTCAATGTAATACCACAAGCAGTCCACCCTTAATGCAGTATATGTGATTCTCCTAGCTTCATGATCTAGATGCCAATCTAATTACAAGAATATAAAGCAAAAATAGTCTCAGGGACCTGAATTGAGGAAGTCCTCAGTGATTTGTGCAATCCCAGCCTACTGCTGTGAGATGAAAGTTGGAGTTCCTAACAGTGGCTGTTACTAGGGAAGTGGAACTTTTGACCATGATTTCAAAGCATAGGACCAAGTGTAGGGTGAAGTGAAAGAAACACAGATAAGTAAGAAAGACTGGCAAGAGGTTCATTCCCTTCAAGGTTACTGGATTAAATAAATAAATACATAGCTATAGATAATGCATTCCCATATTATAAAACAACTATGTTGCTTTCTACAAGCATTTGTTTTTCTAAATTGGCTCTTGGGCTAAATAAAATTTTCACCTCACTTCTAAGTTTCCATTAAAAAAAAATTTTTTTACATTTATTTATTTGTGAGAGACAGAGTGAGACAGAGTGTGAGTGGGAGAGGGGCAGAGAGAGAAGGAGACACAGAATCCGAAACAGGTTCCAGGCTCTGAGCACAGAGCCTGACGCGAGGCTCAACCCACAAACTGTGAGATCATGACCTGAGCTGAAGTTGGACGCTCAACTGACTGAGCCACTCAGGTGCCCCTAAGTTTCCATTTAATAATCTAAATTCAAGTAATAATAAAAAGAGAGCCATATATTTTATAGAAAAATTGCTGTAGTTTTATGCTAGACAGGAGGTCTTTGATTAGGACACTTATTGGTGATATAGCATATTTCAGCAGTGAGAGAATTAATCAAAACATGAAAAAATCTTTTATAAAAGTCAAAAATATTCACAAATGTGCACAAAAATTGACTTACTTGGACATGTTTAAGATACAGAAATTTTATATTACTTGTTTCACTTAATATGATATCAAAGACATTTTCTTGTCTTCACCTTAACTACTTGCTTAGCATGTATATTTCTTCAAACTTGGTATATTGCTGCAAGTATGAGCTTGGTATAGGGGATATCAAGGTGTGTTGAAATTTGCCAGGACATTTCTATTAATTAATTAGGTCATTAATTGGTTTGTTGGAAACTGTTGGAGTCTTGAGAAGTAAGATAAAGATTGACAAATGGAAACGCAACATATAGCAAAGTTAAAGCCTGTACTTTATGAGAGAGTTAACTAGTCTTATTAGCTGATCATCAGAGAGATTTGCCCACCATAAATGCAGTGCTAAAGCCAGGTGGGTCTCTAGCTGTGGGGGCCTGCCAGGTAGGGCTTATGGATCGAGTTGCAGGGGGCCTCTCTACCCAAAGATAAAGGGTAGAACTGAGCTGAGCATGCCAAATTTATGATTAAATTCCTCACCTGATAAATTACCCTACTTCCCTCAGGGAGAAGGGAGTGAAGAGGAGGAAGAGGACAGGAGGGTTTAGGGAAAATCCCTCCTCATTGAAACCAGAACAGCTGAGAAAATGTGTTTCTTTCTAGTGGAAATGACTCCTTAATCCCTTCAGATTTTTTTTCATCCAACACCCTTGGTGGCTGCAGCACATGGTTCAAGGTGGCTCTGAGGGATTAAGCATCAAAAATTCAAGATGGATAATGCAATGCAATTGGTAGCATTGTTCTGTATTGCTTTGAATCCTAATTTTCTTTTTTTTAGGGTTCTAGGCCCAGAGCTGTGCTAATATGCTTGGATGTATTAGGCTTATTATAAACTGACTAACTGGTAAGAATGCTGACAAATAAGCAACTAAGATCTTCATACTTGATTTAAATGGTCCAGTTCCACAAACAAATCAATGACAGTTTGTCTTGCCTACAGATGTTTGTTCAAATGTATCAGTTACATCATCATTCAGAATGTTACACCCTAGCTTTTATTCTAAACACAAATGAGAGACATTTATGAGTTCTTAGAAGCATGGGAAATGTGGTCTTCTTATAAGATACAAACATTAAAATTCCTTCAGGCATTTCCATTTCTGTCACAATATAAACCAAAAAGCAGTCTTCCACACCCCACCCCCAGGCTGCTAATCATATTGTTTACTGGGAGGATTTATTGTGAAGCAGTTTTTAGTAAAAGAAGCAATAAATGAGAGATTAAAAGTTAAACTGTCTCTTTGCCAAATCAACAAATTGTTTTTTAATAAAACCTACATACAAATCTTAGTTTTCAAAATGGCATGGAAGAAACAAACATAGCTGAAGTACAAATATGGTAGGTGTTATCCTCAATTCCAAATGACATATAATAAACAAGTTTTAAAACAAAAGTAGCCGAGGACTTTAAATGAAATCTTGTGAGCTAGGAGTCTTAACATGTAGTGATTTGGTGGCTTCTAGGATATTTCTTACAATTTTGAGGGAGAAAATTGTTCTTGGCTGAGATCTGTGAGTACATGCAGGGACTGAGGGCAGCTGACTAGAATTCCAAAATAAAAGTGTGTATTTATAGTGTGCATAATACTATATATTAAGGCTGACCTGTAGTTGGGCGAGGTTCCTCTTCATTTCTAGAAAAGAGCATGGGTGCCCTCTTGGGCCTTGGTGAAAAAAACTTCCCCACATACTTTCTTGAATTCTCTGGGCCCTCAAGTCAGAAACCTCAAAAGCCAATGGCAGATTTAGGCTGAAATGGGGCCTGAGAAGTGATAGCAGCTGCATGATTTACTCAAGTCATGGTTGCCAGTGATGGCCAATCTCACCTCCAACTGTCCCCGGGGCCCTTTCTAACAATGGGTTGCATTACCATGCTGACCTGCCTCATCTCCCTAATCAAAACACCTTCCAGCTGATTCAGTGACAAGTTGACTTATATTTTGACTCTTTTGCTTAAAAAAAAAAAAAAAAAAGTGTTCCCACACAATACTGTTTCTTAAATGCCTTCAAGTTAACTATAGTGTAATTGCTGCTGTTGCCATAAAAACTGCAGAATCTGAGAATTAGAAGAGCATTATAGGTTATGTAATTTAACCTATTTGTTCTAGAAAAGAAGAAATGGAGGTTTGGGGCTAATGTAACGTAACTTAAAAACCCAGTGATTTGAATCTAGATCTTGGTTTCCTAAACTCCAGTTATATTAATTTTCTGTTTCATAAGGTTTACAACAAACATGCAAATAAGTCAGGATAGGTATTATTTCTATTTCATAGATGAAAACTATTAAAGATCATGGAAATGAAATGATTTTTCAAGATTTTATGATGAAGTTGGGCCAAAGCTAGAAAGGAGCCCAGTTTCTTGGCTTCCAGTTAGGACTTTTTGCACACACTTGTGCACAAACACAAACTCAGAAACAGACATACAAGTCTGTCACTAATCAGTTGGTCTACTCTTAATCAAACATTTGTTGAGTGTCAAGTACTGTCCTAGTAACAGAAGATATTGCTAAACAGGCCAAAGTCTGTGATATCCAGGGTGCAGTCGCCTTCAAGAGGGATTGTTAATGATTTTTTGCCTCCTGGTATTTATGTTCTTGTCCGGTCCCTTCTCATATTGACTGTGGATTATGTATGTAATCAATAGGATATTGCTGGATAGTTGTGTTTTACCTCTAAAGCTAGGTCATAAAGCACACTGTGGTTTCTGTCTTGTTCTCTCATGGATCACTTGCTTTTGGAGAATCCAATTACCATTTTGTATGGATACTCCAAGAATTCCATAATGGCAATTCCATTATAGGAATTGAGACCTCTGCCTGATCACCAGCAAAAACTTGCCAATTATGTGTGTCAGCATCTTGAAATCAGATTTTCCAATTCTAGTCAAACCTTTAGATGACTGCAGCCCTGGCTGACATTTAACAGCAACCTTATGTGAGACCCTGAGCCAGAATACCAGCTAAGCCATTCCCAAATTCTAACTCATAAAAACTGTATGAGATACCAAATGTTTGTTGTTTTAAGTTGCTAAGGTTTGGGTAATTTATCATGCAGAAATTGGCAACTAATAGAGAAGGTGTGATAAACACATAAATTAATAAATAATATAACTTCCAAGATCAGAGAAGATAAAATGGTACAATATGATAGAAAGATGGTGGAGGGGCTGCTTAGCTAAGGGTCCAAAGGGAAGGCCTCTTTGAGGAAGTAATATTTGAGTTGAGGCATCATTGTTCATAAAGAACCATGGAGATCTAGGAGGATAGAAACCCAAAATGAGGCAGTAATAGGTGCAAAGGCCCGAGTTAGGAATAAATTTGGCATATTTGAAGGACTGAAAGAAAGTCAGTTTGGCTAAAGTGTAGTCAATTAGGGAGAAAATTGAGAAGGATAAAGCAAGAGATATAGGCAGGGCCAAATCACCAGAAGCCTTGAAGGTCATGGGAAGCCAATGAGGATATGTCTGTAAAGAGAAGAGAGAACCATTATCTGATTCATGCCGTAGAATGATCTCTAATTGCTGTGTGGACACTGGATAGTTGTGGGTGGGAATGCACTCAGGAATACCAATTAGAGGCTGTTGCAGTTGTGTTGAAGAGGGATAAATCACCTAGTATATTAGGGTGGCAGTGGTGGAAGTGAAAGAACTAGTTGGATTTGAGATATGTTTAGAAGATAGGGCTGACAAGACTTGCTTATGGGCTGGGATTAGAATGTGAAGGAAAGTGGAATCAAGGGCGGCTTAAGCTGTGAGACTTGTGGTTGGGAAACCACCCTTGGCTTAATTTTTTTTATAAGGAAGGGAGGAAGAAAGGAAGGAAGGAAAGACAATAATTGGAAGGAAAGACAATAATTGAATCTATCCTTTTGAAATGATACATTGTGCGGGAAATTCCTTTTAAAAGTGTTTAGCCTTTTACAGCTTCAAGACATTCTTACTACTACTGACTTCACTTGAGATCATAAGAGCATTTCTTCTTCCGAAAGGCAGCAAATGTTGGTACAAACCTGGCTGATGGTTTGAACTTGTGATTCAGAAGGAGTCCCTGATGGAAAAAAAAAAAAAAAAAAAAAGCCTTATTAACTGCTCTATGCAAGTACATCATCCCTAGTGGCAGTGGACTCGTAGAATCTGAGTCCAGCATTAAGGCATGTTTCTTAAAGGAGAAAGTAATCTTCAGAGAAAAACATTTCTTTCCTTCAGAGAAAGAAATGTGTTTAGGATTACAATTATAGAAAGGCTCTTTTCTCTTAACTATTGTGTTTTATGAAGACTTTTAAGAGTTTTCTGAACATAAGTTATAGTTACTGCTTCATGAAGATAACAATAAAAAGCTTCTCTCTCAACTGTTACCTCTTTCCACATAGGAAATTTGATTCTTATAAATATTAAAATCAAAAGGCAGTTTTCACTTTGTACTATCAAATTCTGTACTTGGAAATTAAGTATCTATTTTTAATGCCAGCATTTATTTCTAACAATAACACGCCATGATTGGACAATGAAAAGACACACAAGTCTGTGTACTGTTTATGTTTGGGAAATTAATAAAGAGTTCTATTACACTTTATCCCACAAGGCAAAGACCATCATGGGTCACCGCAGCCATATTATGTTACAGTCCTGTGATATACTCTGTGTCAGCTGTTCTCACTCATTCACACACACACACACACACACACACACACACACACACACGTAGATCTTAGCTACTTAATATACAGTTAAGCACATTTTCTAAAACAAAACAAAAATTCATTCAAACATGGAACAGATGTGAGTAAAAAGAAGAGGGTAGTTTAAAAATATTTCTGTTGCTATCAGCAATTATTTTGTCTCATGAATGGAATTTGGCTATTGATGTAGAATGTGAATAAGGCTGGGTTGGTTACTGTGGAAGTTGAAACAATAGCAAGTTTCCCATTTTCAGTCCATGAGATCATTTATTGCAAGTTCATTATGCTTTTCAAACTATATTTTAAGAAAGCATCAAATTAAAATGGGAAGTAGTTTATATAGAGCAAGGAATGATTTTGTTCTACACATTTCCAGAGATATAGCTAAATACAAATGTTACAGAAGCTGTTTTTTGAATACTTTTTTTTTGATCCTACATCTAAAAAAATATATTGCTGTCTTACTAACGTCAAAATTCTCCCTTGAACCGCATTCCCACAGACATATTAAGTTAAATAATTAGAAATTGTTTTTTCTTTCAGATGGTACTATTTTATTTAAACAACATTACTAGATTACTGGAAAATTAGAAAACATAAGTGTATTCTAGCAATTTGATTGCATAACCAATGATTTGATAATTCAGAATAATATAAGGATATTTGGTAAGTGATAGCACAAAATCTTTATGAATGGGGGCATGGTTTCATAAAAAGTCCATCCAAAGGAGATGTCAACCAAGTTAAGAAAAGACAAATATGGTGATAGAAATAACAGAAGGACAAGACTACTAAACCCGAAATAAAAAGTGTTCCTAATAGCTAACTGGAATCAGAAAGCCTGACATCTCATATTAACTGTGAGTGACACTGGGCCATGTATATATCTAACTTACATAGAAAATAAAACCTGTGTAACAGAATTGTATTAGTCAGAGTTCTCCAAAGAAACAGAACCAGTGTGTGTGTAGAGAAAGATTTATTTTAGCAATTGGTTCAACGTGATTGTGGAGACTGGCAAGCCAAAATCTGCAGGTTATGTTGGTGGGCTAGAGACCCAAGGAAGAGTTGATGTTGCAGTTTGAGTCTGGAAGAATTTCTCTTCCTGGGGAAAGATCAGTCTTTTTCTTAAAACTTTTAACCTGTTGAATGAGGACCACCCACATTGTGAAGAGTAATCTAGTTACTCAAAGCCTACTGATTTAAATGTTAATGTCATGTAAAAAATACTCTCACAGTAACTTCCAAATGTGTTTGACCAAATATTTGAGTGCCATGGGCCTAGCCAAGTTGACATATAAAATTAGCCATCGCAAGAACATAGTAAATCAGTTACTCTTATACAATGATGGTAGGTATTTTAACTCTTCAACAATTTTGGAAAATAATATGACCATTTTTTTATTAAGAGCTTCAAAATGTGTTTAGGAATGTTTACCAAACAGTTACATTTCTATATTAGAGAAATAAACCTAAATCTAGACTCAAATATGATAAATCATAAAGCAAAAGATTGATCAATGTGACACATTAACATTAAAAATTTGTAGCCCCTCAGTAGCTCAGTCATTTAAGCCTCTGATTCTTGATTTTGGCTGAGGTTATGATCTCACAGTTAGCGAGTTAGAGCCCCACATTGAGCTCTGTGCTGATACACTGACAGTGCAGAACCTGCTTAGGATTCTCACTCCTCTCTACTCCTCCCCTACTTGCACATGCACCCTCTCTCTTGCTCTCTCTTTCAAAAATAAATAAACATTTTAAAATATTGATTATAAAATAAAAAATTTGTGTGGCATAAGACACCATAAACAAAGTTAAAAAGTCATTGACCAGGAAAGATACTTGAAACACATGATGGAAAAATCATGAGGAACTCCTACATTCCTATAATCAATGAGAAAAATGTTTAAAACCCAACTGAAAAATGAGCAAGGGTGGATAGGGCAGTTCTTAAAAGAAGACACCTGAATGGCTAACAGTCATTTAAAAAGATGTTTAGCCTGACTCATAAAGATATGCAAGTTAAAACAAGATTCACTCTTCAAGCTATCAGAAAGACCCAAATCAAAATTTTAACAATGCCAGCTATTGGTGAGAGCATAAATTGGTATGACCACATTAGAGAACAATATGACAATACCTAAAAAAAACTCAAGATAGGTATGTCTTCAAAATCTTAGAATTCTACCCCTAGTTATTTGTTATCTAGTGAAATTCTGGCACTTCAACAAATGTATGCACAAGAAATGTGTACTGTATGTGGTATTGTTATTAAATGCAAAAAGAGCAAAAATTTAAATATCCATTAGCAGAAAAATCAAGAAATCCTGATAAGTCAGAATAGAATTTTGTATGGCAGTTTAAATAAACAAACTAGATTTACATTTATCGGCAGGAATTTATCATGAAAATATGTCAGGTTAAAAAAAGCAGGATGCAAAATTATGTATACAGTGTGATTTCCTTTATGTCAGCTTTAAACACATTTAATTGAGAAAGCCAACTAAAAGTTTAAGAAATCAAAATGCTATACTATACAATACATACCTTATACAATACATACCTAGTAAAGTTATTTTTTAAAATATGGAGTGAAAGGACACCCATAAAACTTAAGATGTTGTTTACCTCTGTCTACAAAGATTGTGAAGGAAATAGGTAGCTCTGTGTGTGTGTGTGTGTGTGTGTGTGTGTGCAGAAGTGTACATCTATGTACAAAAAGAAAGAGTGGTCTAAGAAGGCACAAAAGGTCTTTAATTGGATAGGTAATATTTTATTTCTTAAAACTAAAAAAAGCTAAGCACATATGGCAAAATAATGGGTTAAGAATGTACAACACCAAGAGTGAACTCTAATGTAAAACTGCGAGCTCTGGGTGATCATGAGGCATTGTTGTAGGTTCACTCCTTGTAACAAGTGTCCCACTCAGGGTATTGGAAGTGGGGGTGGGCTGTGCATGTGAGGCGGCAGGGAGTGTATGAGAACCTGTATTTTCTGCTCAGTTTTGCTGTGACCTTAAAACTGCTGTAAAAATTAAAGCTTATTAATTAAAAATATGTTAAGTCTAGGTGGTGGTTATATTTTAAGTTATTCTTTGGACATCAGTGAATGTTTGAAAAATTCGATAATGATAGCAGAATGTATCATAATGATTCTGGGACATTTCAAAACTTTTATTTCATGCGTGCACATTACTGTCATGTTAAATATAAATATAACTAAATGTGAGCATAAACATTTCTTTCTCAAAAAGCTGAGGATGAATTCTAAGTGTTACTTCTTGAGGCTAGGACATGTGAGTTATTGATACACACATATTTATCGTCCTATATACATATATGCATACTTTGACTTCAGGAACATATTTTGTTATTGCAATATAGAATATCGAAGTTTAAAGGTTTTTAAGTCAAATATGAGTGGTGGACATAGCAAGTCTTTGCCTTGTGATCTTTGTAAGGAAAATGTATAATTTCTTAAACGTTTCATTGACCTACTCTACAGCCCTTATAGAATTTTGCAGTTTGTCCCCAAACTTGAATCACTATTACTTTCTTGCCAGTTGTACAAGTACCTCAGGATAAAGTTAAAATTACATGTCATTATTATAAAAAACAGACTTCTTTTGGTTCATGCCAGAAAAGTCACTCAGCTGTTGGATGGGAAGATTTCAAGATACTCCAGTTCAGAAGTTCTCATATTTGGCTGCATATTAAAATCATATTAAAATCTTCAGAAATCCTAATGCCCAGACATATCTCATAACAATTAAATAAGAATTTCTAGGAGTGGGACCCAATGTTTTTTTTTTTATTTTACCTTCTTAGTTATGTAACCGAAGATCTCTTTATATCATGATAAGTAAAAACCATACTTTTTTCCTTTCCTTTTAAAGATAGATACTTACTATTAGGCTTTACTATTAGATCCCTATAGCAGTCATGCTATAGCTTAAAATAGTATGGTCCTCATAGCTTTGAACCTTAAATAAGGATTCCTGGGTCATGAGTGTGACCCATCGTTCTGTTAGATTGGCCTTATGGATACTGCTTGAGTTATGTCTTCTTTTTGTTGCTAATAGCAACAGCACCAACTGTTTCAAGTTTAGGCCAAAAATAATGTTATAAAAATAGATTATTTTGAAAAAAACACAGAAACTTATACCTACAGGGGCTTTTAAGAATGACCAATTCTTGGTTAAAACTGCAAAAAAATGCAGTTGAAAAACACCTTTCATGTAAATATCTGGATGTTTATGACATTATTTATAAACATAATATTCAAATTTTTCATTGAACTTTTTATCATTTTGTGGATGTAAGTCAGACTTTAAATTTTCTATCATTGATTCATATTTTTGTTCATATATAAAGCAAAACCTGAAGAGGGGATGATTAGGAAACTTCAAAAGGCAAACTATCCCTGGTGGGTAATGTATTTCATTGAAGCCTAGCCACTACTGTTGGTTATTATAATTCAGTTTTGGGAACTGCTGAGAGACTAGAATCTTATCCAGGATTTCCAACTTGATGGTTATAGAGTTGCATGTCCTGTACTGTAGACACAGGTGTCATGATATGCACTGAAGTATAAAATCTCACCTGCAGTATAATGAGGTACGTTATATATGAACCTATCATTTGAGAAAGTAATCTTGTATTACCACAAAGTTAAAGGACTTGAAAGGTGGCCAGACATATGCTGTGGTAGAATATGCAACCACTGATGGAGTATAAATTATGCTGGAAAGCTGTCCTGTCTTCATTCATCTATTCATTTGTTTACTAAAATTGTATCTTTTGAGTACCTATGTCATACCATATTTTGTAGCCTTGTATTATCTATTTTGCAACATTACTGCCCTTTGTCTGGAAGGAAGCATTGGATCTCCTTGGCTTCAGCTAAGGGAAAATTTGACATTGGCTAATGGAAAATCTTCATACCTATTTGCATATTGGCATGAATTTATTTCATAGGTTAATTAACTTCTAATCAGGAAAATAAAGCTGAGGGAACTGTGAGGGGAAAAAGCTCAGGGTTCCACCACCACTCTGTTTTACATTATTTACAGATTCTTCCCTTTCATGAAAACTCTTCCCCTTTTCTGATGTGTCCCACAATCATGTTATGATTTTTTTTGCTTCTATTTGCTCTCAGTGTTTTAAATTTTTTAAAGATATTTATTTATTTTTGAGAGACAGAGAGGCAGAACATAAGCAGGGGAGGGGAAGGGAGAGAGGGAGATACAGAATCTGAAGTAGGCTCCAGGCTTCCAGCTTTTTGTTAGCACAGAGCCAGACACAAGGATCAAACTCACGACCTGAGAGCCCATGACCTGAGCTAAAGTCAGAAGCTTAACTGACTGAGCCACTCAGATGCCCCTGCTCTCGGTGTTTTAAAAGAAGTGTTCTATCATGATGTTTTCATTTCCTTATTAACAGTTCACTTTCAAAAATCAACTTATGGATTTTGTAAAAATGACATATGGTCATTATTAAAAGAAATTTAATCAATATAAAAAGAAAAAAAATCTTACTTCCAACCTTCCAGCTCCCTCAATTCACCATTATAAACATTTGAGACCTATCACTCAGGAAATCTCTCCATGCATAAAACAATAGAAAGATAAATTTTAAAATATTAGAAAAATCAGATCATACTATTTACATTTTTTTAAGTTAAAGGTATTTAATTTTATATTTTTCTGATCAATTTTATTGAAGACTATTTCATGTACTATATACATAAACTGCCTTCAGTCAACACATGGCTCAATGAGTTTTGACAGTTGTATACATTCATGAAACCATCAAAAATTGATACAGCAATTTCTTATGCTCCTTTTCATTCCATTCCTCTCTCTGTCTCCAGCCCCAAGTAGCTACTGCTTTGTTTTTTGTCAGTACAGATTTATTTGTATTTTATATAAATGGAATTATAATGTATATACTGTTCTCTGTCATTCATTAAGAGAATTTTCTAAATATAATAATGTATAAATATCAATTAGATCAACATGATAGTGTGTTGTTTTTTTTAGAAATTATTCATATATGGGTGTAAAATTCTCCATTATTACTCTAATTTTATCAATGTTTGCTTCATATATTTTGAGGCTCTGTTATTAGGCAGTACACATTTATGATTGCTATGTTTTCGCGATGAATGGAATATTTTCTTATTATAAACTGTTTGTCTTTATATTTAATAGCACTGTGTCTTGAAGTCTACTTTTGAACTTCTGTTTTGTGTTACTTCTCTTTAGCCTGATGGATTTCCTTTAGTATTTCTTGTAGTATAGGTCTAGAGGAAATCACTTCCCTTATAGTTTTTGCTTGTTTTAAAATCTGAAAATGTCCTTATTTTACCTTAATTCTTGATGAATATTTTTTGCTGGATATAGACTTCTGGATCACTAGTTTATTTTCTTTCTGTGCACTAAGGATATTATTTTATTATTTTCCAGATGTCATGATTTCTGATGAGAAGTATGTGGCCATTTGAATCTGTATATAATGTGTCATTTTTCTCTGACCATTTTCAATATTTTCTTGTTATCTTTGGTTTTTAGAATTCTGACCCTGACATACTTAGGCATGGTCTTTTTCTAATAATCCTGTTTGGAGTTTTCTGAACTGCATGAATATGTAGATTTATGAATGTCACCAATTTTCTCAGGTACTATTTCTATAATGTTTTTCCCAGCTCCATTCTCTTCCTTCTCCTTCTGGGACTGTAACTACCCATATGGAGACCTTTGGAATGGTTTCACAGATCCCTAAAACTCTGTTTTTGCTTAGTGTAATCTCTCTATATTTTTTCTTCTCTCTGTTTTCTCCTTCTCTTCCTCTTCCTTCTCTTCTTTTCCTCCTCCTCTCCCATCCTCCATTTCCTCTTCCTCCTCCTCCTCTTCCATTCCTTCTCCTTCTCTTCTTTCCCTTTCTTAATTGAATGATTCTTATTGATCTGTCTTGAAGTTCACTGACTCTTTCCTCTGTTTTTTCCATTCTGCTATTAGGTTCTTTGAGAAATTTTTAAATTTCAAATATTGTGCTTTTCAGTTTTAAATTTTCCATTTAGATCTTTTAACCCTTTCTAATTTCTGCTTACTTTTCCTATCTTTTCACTTATTAGAATATGTTCCTTTACCCCACTTAGCAAAATTGTAATAGCTGTTTTGTAGTTCTTGCCTGATAATTCCAACATCTGGGTCATCTGAGTTGACATTTTTTTTTCTTTTTTAGAGTTGACATTTCTTGATTGTGTTTTTCCTTGGCAAGGGGTTGTACTATCTTGTATGGTGAATAATTTTGTATTGTGAATATTATATTATGTAGATTCTAATGTTCTTTATTTTTATTTTTTTTTAATATTTTTATTTATTTCTAGGAGAGAGAGAGAGAGAGAGAGAGACAGCGTGAGCAGGGGAGGGTCAGAGAGAGAGGGAGATACAGACTCTGAAATAGGCTCCAGGTTCTGAGCTGGCAGTCAGCACAGAGCCCGACGCGGGGCTCGAACCCACGACCGCGAGATCATGACCTAAGTGGAAGTCGGACGCTTAACCGACTAAGCCACCCAGGCGCCCCTATATTATGTAGATTCTAGATTCTATTATGTTTCTTCAAGTATATCGAAGTTCTTGTTTTAGTAGGCAGTTGACTTGGTTAAATCCACATTACATACTTCCATGTCTACAGTGGTTGACAATTCAGATATAACTTCAGTCTTAGTTGCAAGCTGCTTTCTGTTTGTTCCATAATGTGTAGTTCAGAGATTAGCCAGTCTTGAGCTGAACTTAAACATAGAATTTTGGGTTATGCCTCTCTGGCTCTCCCTTTTCTTAGTTTTCTTCTTGCTGTCTCTTGCTTTGAGGGCTCTTCTCCTGGTGTAAGAAATATGGGAAATGTCTCTATAGAAGTTTTAGCAATTTTTCTAGGTACTTAAATTTGATTGTCCAATCATTGTTGACTCTGGCTTTTAAAAAAATTATTATCTTCTGTTTCACAAGTATAAATTCTCATTGTTTCTTTTTTTCCCCATCTGCTATCTCCCATAGTGATCCATTTTACTGTGTGCATTGCAGTTTCTGCCAGGGTTATATGAGAAAACTTAGAGTGATTTGTACATGCAAATGTTGTATGCAAATACCCTAAAGGGTTTTCACTGGTACCAGATAGTTTTTAAGCCAATTTCTCAGAAAAGGGTTTCTGTATTATATAGTTTGATTTAATTCAGACTACACATGTGTGTGTCTTGGTCTTTCTTTCTTTATTTTTCACAGATAAATATTTTGTACCCATGGATCTGGGAAGTTGGCAGGCTGTCTCGCTGCTTTCCTAGTCTAGCATCTTTCCTGTCTGGCACTCTCCTAGGGCCTGGTGGGTGCAGCTTTTCTCCTATCTGTTTCACCTACAGGACAGCCCTTTCTGATTCTAGGCTGCATGTCATGAATTCAGTTCCAGCTCCCAGTCACCTTGCTTGGGCAACTGCTAGTGTACATTCAGTTTTTTTTGTTAAGATTTCAGATTCACCTCCCTATTACCAGGCTGACCTTTTAGTTCAACTCATCTATAGATTTAATTTTACAGTCGTGGGGTATTTCTTAGTGGGTGTTTCACACAGCATCTTATGCAGCCATATTCACCTGAAGTCTCTTTTCTATTCTTTCCCCTATTACTGTTAATTAATGAAGTGACTTATTCATCCCTTTATAACCTTTTTTATATCTAATATTTATTTTTGTTCCCACTACTCTCCTATAGTCCCCAGTCCAACCTCTTGCCATATAACACTGGATCAGTGCATTCAGCTATTAATTCCACTCTCTTTTGCCATTGTGTCTCTGCTACAATCCATCCTAGATACTGCTGTCATAATATTTGTCATAAAGATTGGCTTTGATCATGTCACTGCTCACCACAGAAGTCTTTAATGCCTCTTCGACACCAAATCCAGTCTTGCCAGCATAATATGACTCAAACATCTTTTAAATTCATCACTGCTCTTAATACAAATTCTGGATGTCTGGTGAAGTTTCTCTACTCAACTGTCCCCCGGGTTATGCAACTTCTTCTCACCATCACTTCACCTGTGTTCATGCCTTATCCCCATTGTGGGAAACTGTGGATGCCTACCCCAACCTACGCACTTTTCCAAATAATATTCTTCCTTTTAGATAAAGTTGAAGAGTCTCTCCTTCCATGGATTCTTTTCTGTGATTTTAGTCTATGTAAATACTTTTTTTAAAAAAAAATTAATGTTTATTTATTCTTAGAAGATAGAGCATGAGCAGGGGAAGAGCAGAGAGAGAGGGAGACACAGAATCTGAAACAAGCCCCAGGCTCTGAGCTGTTAGCACAGAGCTTGACGCAGGGCTTGAACCCAGGAACCGCAAGATCGTGACCTGAGCCAAAGTCAGAGGTTTAACTGACTGAGCCACCCAGACGCCCCTGTAAATTCTAATTCCATTCGTTGCTTTTGCAAATCTTCTAATGCTTGTCTTGGTTATGCATATTCTCTCTCTCTCTCTCTCTTTCTCTCTCTCTCTCTCTCAGTATGCAAGGTCCTTGAAAGCCAGAAAGGAGATAAGAAATATAACTGTATAATGAAAATATTATTCATAAAGTCTATTCTTTATGGTTACAAAGTGCCTTGCACATAAATATTTTGTGATCTAGAAAATGAGAAGGTAAATTTTGATGTGAGGAAAAAGGTATTAAAAGGGACAGGAGATACAATCATAATTGTCACTAAAATCTAGAAGAACCTTGAAACACTGTCTTGGGAATAAAAGCTGCTGAAAACCCCAGCCATTTGATTTTTACCTACTTGATTAGCTATTGAAGTTGGGGCAAATCTCAGTAGCTCCATGAAGGCATTTTCATTTAAAACAAAACATAACAAAACAAACTCCAAAAACCCAGTTCAATGCTTATGTGACTGATATTTTTAAGAATAATAAATTATAATGTCCTTTAAATAGCCATTGCTCTTGCTATTGTTATTTTCAACTTCTGTTACACAAAAGATCAAGCAAATAAATAAATCTATTATTGGAAGTACATTACTTAGATAATACATTTATAAATTTTATCTACCAATTTCTTTAAAAAAGTTTCTTAATGTTTATTTTTTTTGAGAGAGAGACACACAGAGTGTGAGCGGTAGAGGGTCAGAGAGAGAGAGGGAGACACAGAATCCGAAGCAGGCTCCAGGCTCTGAGCTGTCAGCACAGAGCCCAACACAGGGCTTGAACTCATTAACTGTGAGATCATGACCTGAGCTGATATTGGCCACTCAACCAGCTGAGCCACTCAGGTGCCCCTACCTACCAATTTCTAATCTTTGATAAAACACATAGAATTTCTTGTTTGTTGTAGGCTGTATAAAAAAAAAAAATAGCTCATGGGGCACCTGGGTGGCTCAGTCAGTTGAGTGTCCAACTTCAGTTCAGGTCATGATCTCATGGTTAGTGAGTTTGAGCCTGACATTGGGCTCTGTGCTGACAACTTGGAGCCTGGAGCCTGCTTCGGATTCTTTGTGTCCCTCTCTCTGTGCCCTTTCCCTGCTTGTGCTCTCTCTCTCTTTCTCAAAAATAAATAAAAATTAAAAATTTTTGAAATAAAAGAATAGCCCAGGATTCTGACTGACCACAAGCTTAGTATGGGTATACAGAATGATGTGGCAAATAAAAAACATTAGACTGCATTGAGGAATTCATACTTATATATGAGGTGATGGCCTCATGTACCCCACTGAGAACTGCAATTCCATTGGACACTTTAAAAATGGTAATTGACAAATTATAGAGTATTCAGGAGACAGACATTTTGATAAATATGTTGGTAATATTCTCATTGCAGAAACGGTGAAAGGAATTAGAATAATTTTTCTCTTTTGTAGAAGAGGGAATAAGGTGACAATATGTTGTTCAAAGATGAAAAACAAGGACCTCTGTGGGGTCTTTTTAGAGAGGTAGATTTCAGCTCAGTATGACAACTCTGTGGCAGAAATTGTGATGTTTGCCAAACATTCAGTTCCTCTCCTATATTTCCTGGTCCTCTTGAATTTAGACAATGCTCGTATCTTGTTCTGACCAATGAAATGTGAGCAGAAGAGATTGACTTCCAGTGTGAGACAGTAAATACCCTTGATTCTCCAGTTTCTCTCCACCCCATTAAAGAAATGTTGCTTAATGGTAGCCACAAAGCCCTAGAGCCTTGTCAGCATGTGTGCAAGAATAACTGTGTAAGCGGACACCTGGGAAGACACTAGCATCACATCCCTTGCTCTCCATGAAGGACTTGTAGCAGTACACATATTGTTCTTGTAAGCCATGGGATTTGTTAACTGTAAATTAATATAAATCATGTTTCTCAACTATTTTTTATCAAGAAGACTTTGAAGACATTTTTTTCCTATTCACTGCCCACACCCCCAAACAATGAAATTTTAATACCACAGACAAATATGTTTATGCACAAATATTTATACAAGAATAGTAAGCTTTTGGGGGCTCCCCCTTAAGAATCATTTTTCTCTCCCCTAACAGAGTATGCAAGATATATTCTTGTATCTTGCATGGTTCAGTAATGGAGTGGATACCTTTGAGATGAACTTCTTGTAACAGGAAATGTTCATCTAGATGGTCAGAAGAACATCTGCCAAAGATGCTTAAATGGATGCTTTTTAGGGCAGGAGCCTGAACTAGGTAAATTTCTTGTGTTCTTTAAAACTCTTCTGTGACTTTTTCCTTGTTCCTAGAATATTTTCCTCTGGCTTCTCTTATTATAAGCTACATAGTTCCTAATATTTCTACATTTTATGTCTTCTTTTTTTTTGTGTTTTGCAATTATAAGGTTGTTTTGTTTGTTTTTTTTTTTTATGAGGCTTCACAGACTGTGTTTCCCTCTGTGCATAACTACTTCAGTCTCAAGGTTCGCTTTAACTCATTTATATTAATTCCAAATGTATTATTCAAGCACTGACCTCTCATTTGTACTCTAATTCTGTATCTCCAGGTGTTCAAAATGTCTCTGCTTAGGTGTCTAGTTACCGCACAATGGCCTCACATACGGGGAGCTCCACTTTCCCTCCCAACTCACTGAGATTCACTGAGCCATTATCCAGTAGTCTAGCCTGAGTGTGGTGTTATGAGTCCAGAAACATACTTCACTGGTCAAAAGTATTTCCTAATGGTTAGAATAATATTTTTTGGTCATTAAACATAATGAAATATCTAGATATGTAGCACTGCACATTAAGTGCTTTTTAAAATCCTATTTCCCGCCCCCCCCCCCCATCTACTTTGCCTCTACCCTGTGCGGTTACTCCCAAATATTTCTTTCCCCAAAAAGACCTTCAGTGGCTCTAGGTCACACACTAATCTCTCGTCTCCTGCTTCTGCATCACAAAGGTCTAAATTACTCTTTAACAATAAAATATCACTCCCTAGAGAATGTGGAAGGGAGAGAGCCTGAGCATTCACTGCTAGAAATCTCTTAATCAGAAGATAGCTCAGCGCAAGTATATGCAAATCTTGCCATTTAACGTGACCTATTTCTGTCACCTATTGTTGACAGATTCTGGTCCTATAATCTAAGTCTTTTTAAGCTCTGTTTATTATTAAACTCCTGGTGGACACCTGTTTGGGGTATCTGCCTAGCACACAAGGACTTCCTTGTCTGCTTCCCTCCATCAAACTGATGGACTCTTGGTAGCCCATTTTATATGACATAATCATACAGGCCTTCGTCACAGTTAGACTCAGACTCAAACTGGACCAATCAGAATCTGTTTCCAGGAAATAGTAAAATATGATTGAGATGCTCTGTCTTGCCAGTGGGATCTATAACTTGTAAGCTCAAAAACTGTTTGTATTGGCAGACGTTAAGAGGAAACATATACCTCTACAGAACCTCCAGACCTCCATACCTCTGCAGAAAGGGGCAAATAGGAGGTCTCATGCACTTGGAGTGTGTAATATCGTGATCTATAATATGAAACATATATTTGTTTTTTTATACTTATTTCTGGCACAGAGCCTTTAAAACTTGGCATTCCTTAAGTGATAAGAGCAATAAAAGTGTCTTGACAATCCTAACAAACCCCTTTTATTTTTTTTATTTTTTTTTCCTTTCATAGTTAATTGTCAAGTTGGTTTCTGTATAACAACACCCAGTGGTCATCCCAACAAGTGCCCTCCTCCATGCCCATCTCCCCACGCCTCCCCTCTCCCCCACCCCCATCAGCCCTCAGTTATAACAAACCCCTTTTATTCATACCTGAAATTATGTTAATGAGGTGCCTTTTGAGAAGCACATAAAGATGGTGACTGGTTGCCAGGGAAACCAACCTTGTGTTTGAAAGGTTAGAGCTTTAGCCCGGTTCCCTGACCTTCCTGGAGGGGAGGAAGCTAGAGGTTAGATCATGATGAACTGTCAATGATTCAATCATTTATACCTATGTAATGAAACTTCTATAAAAACCCAAAAGGAGAGGATTCAGAGAACTTCTGAGTTGGTGAATATGTGGAGATTTGGGGAGAGTGTCACACCTGGACAGGGCATGGAAGATCTATTCTATCTGGCAGTTCCTGAGTTATATTCTTGTATAAACCTGCTAATCTCGTAAGTGAAATGTTCCTTTGAGTTTTATGAGCCACTCTGCTACATTAATTGAACTCAAGGAGGAGAGTCATTGGAACCTCCACTCTATAGGTGCTGAGTCAGAAGCACAGGTGATAATCTGGGGTTACAACTGGTGTCTGAAGTGGGGTGTGAGGGGTAGTTTTGTGGAACTGAACCTTTTGATCTGTGGGATCTGATGCTGTCTTCAGGTAGATAGTGTCAGATTGAGTTGAACTGTAGGATATCCTGCTGGTATTGGAGACTTGCTTGGTAGTATGGGAAAAACCTACATATTGGAATGGGTTCTGATTCAGAATGAGACTGTCCTTTCATGGGCTTTGGGCCCATTTACAGAATTTAGGGGTGAACTCAGGTACTCATTGCAGGCCTATCCCTCTATAGTCTATGCCTCTATCAACAGCAGTCAAGTGAAAGACCTAATAATCTGGATTGTCCTTTCAGACCCTTCTTTTTTTTTTTTTTTTTTAAATATTTTTATTTTATTTCTAGAAGACAGAGAGAGAGAGACAGCGTGAGCAGGGGAGGGTCAGAAAGAGAGGAAGATACAGACTCTGAAATAGGCTCCAGGCTCTGAGCTGGCAGTGAGCACAGAGCCCGACGTGGGTCTCGAACCCAGGAACCGCGAGATCATGACCTAAGCAAAAGTCAGATGCGACTAAGCCACCCAGGCGCCCCTTTGCCTTCCAGGATTCTTGGTTAGTCATCACTATAAATCTGTGTCCCCAACCTATTTTGTGAATGTTCTCTTATTCTTGTGACACTGTTCTCCCCTGAGGACATGTTTTCTTTCATAACCCTCAAGCCCCCGGTCTGGGAGGGAGAACAGATATCCTTCTTGTTCCTCATTGCTATTTCCTGACCCTTGACCCTCTCTCTTTCCTAGAAATTCCAGGACTGAATTCCCCATCACGTTCCTACTTTCCACTCCTGCAGTCATTTACCAACCTCTGGGTCACACTCCTTTTTTCTTAAAAGACCTTATCTTCTGGATCACTGCCCTTTTCCAGAACATACTCCTCTTATACTCTTTGCTAATTTCAAAATCCCAACTCCCTGGCCTTTCAGGAAACTGACCTCTTCACTCATAGAATACCTTTTTTTTAAGTCTTAGTTCTCTCTTATCAGTAAAATAGATATAATAATGACTTCCTTTTAGGGTTGTCCTAAGAATTACTAAGGAATGTTGAAATAAACACTCTGCGTAAGGGCTACCTAAAGCCGAACCTGAATACCCTAAAATGACCATTTCCATAGTCTCAATTTAGTTTGGAAACTATGCCTTACATTCAGTCTCATGAAGAAGCCTAAAATGCATAAAAGTGGAACTGCTTTTGTTGACATAGGGGAGGAGGTGAGAACGGGAAATTCTAGGAGTACAACCAGCTCAGCCTGGAAGTGCCAACACAGAATTTCTAGGGCTTGGCCCAGAACAGTTTGAAACCACTGAACTACAAGCCATTTTATCCTTTATCTTTTCTGTGTATGATCTACGTACCAGTGGAAATCATTTACCCCCAAAATATACTTTAGTACTTCATAAACATGTTTTCACAAGAGGAAAGCTTAACATTTATTCCTTGGCTGTCGCCAATAGTTAATAAGTGAAAACTGGTCATGTGATAGATTTTTGGTATTTTTGAAAAACTTTTAGAGATGGTAATATATTTAAGTTTGCTTTCCATAAACTTTGAAACAATCAATCTTTAGAGATTAGTGCTTGGACACCTTTGCCTCTTTTGAATGGTTATACTTCCTCTTGTTGGATGATCATTATGTAATATATTATGCTTTGTTTTTTGCCTTGCTGGCAAAATTTATACTAGCTGCTCTTTGTCTTTTTTTTTTTTCTTGCTGTAACTATCTTACTATCTCCTTTATTGGATTATGATATTTTACCCTGAAATTTCAATAGCTTATATATATTATTGTGAACACCTTCAATTTCTTTTGGCAACAGAAAACATTTGGATAAAAATTAACATGATCTAAATAATGATGTGTAACTATAACAACCGTAGCTCAATTTTGTTATATATTTACATTTTTAACTATTTGCAAACATTTAAATTTCCAGCAGGTAAAACTATTGCTTAAAATCTTTTTTTAAATGTTTATTTATTTTTGAGAGAGAGAGAGAGAGAGAGCTGAGGAGGGGTAGAGAGAGAGGGAGGCACAGAATCTGAAGCAGGCTTCCTGGCTCTGAGCTGTTAGCACAGCCCGATACAGGGGCTGAACTCACAAACTGTGAGATCATGACCTGAGCCTATGATTAACTGACTGAGCCACCCAGGGACCCATATTGCTTAAATTCTTTTATAGCCTTTTAGGAGGAGGTACTCATTGAATCAATTGCATATCCTTAGAAATTACAGAAAGCTCAATGTCTTTGTCAAAAATGCTACACCTGGTCAGTCAACAAAGTGACCTTTTGATGAGAGAAGAGAAAGGGAACAGGTTAGATTTATTCTTTTCACTTTGGAGTAATGTTATTTTATTTTATTTTTTTAGACTATGTGAAAAACAGGTTCGGGGCACCTGGGTGGCTCAGTCGGTTAGGTGTCCGACTTCGGCTTAGGTGATGATCTTGGAGTCCGTGGGTTCGAGCCCTGCATCGGGCTCTATGCTGACAGCTCAGAACCTGGAGCCTGTTTCAGATTCAGTGTCTCCCTCTCTCTCTCTGTCCCACCCCAGCTCATGCTTTGTCTCTCTGTCTCAAAAATAAATAAACCTTAAAAAAAAACAACAGGTTCTAGTTTTGTAATGCCTAATGTTCATTTCAAGAAAAAGGAGTAAATGTTAACTTTTAGGACAAAGTGCTAATAAGCAACAACCAAAATATGTTATTATTAGATCACTTAGAAACTATAAATTCTCATAACTGACAATTTGCTGCTAACATGCAGTACACTGTGACACAAATTAGTAGTATTCTACAATAATTTTATATAAATCTGTCTTTTGATTTATTTTAAACTTGTCCATCTAAAAAATAAGATTACATAATGGATAGCTTTAATTTAAACTTATTGCCATGTAACCATTACTCTCAACACATTTCCCTTTCAAGAAATATTCATAGCAAAATTAAAAAAAAGTATAGCATTTTTTTCAAAGATGGGCACTAAAGTTTGAATTTTAAGACCAAAAAGAAAAAAAGAAAAAAATTAAGTTTGACAAATAGAAATAGACATCTAGGAGAAAATTTCAACACCTCAAAACAGATTAGACGATAAAAACTGGCATTAGTAATGGATTGTAACTGAGCGACATAGTACGGCACAATCATAATGAACTTAACACTTCCATCAATAAATAGAGAAAAAATATTTTGCTTTAAATGAGAAAGCTGAGGAGAAAACTTGACCTTTTGTATTTATTTGAGTAAATGTATACTTGGCACATTTCCAAAAAGACTTTGGATGGGAGAAAATAACTACAAAGAGGACTATGTTTAAATATCATGGTTGTGACATACACTGACAAATACCAGGCCGTTCAGCCTGTCACTCTCCCAGCTGAAAAAAACAAAGCAGAGACCTGAAGGAAGAGTGGCACGTCCGTCAGAACGCACAATTTTCTGGCTTTTGTCACTGTGTCACACATTGTATTTCTTGTAAGATTTGCTTTTATATTTTATACAAACCTCTCACGGATCTGGGGCCTATGACAAGCAGTCTAGAAAATAAAAAGTAAAAACAAAGACAGTGGGGAAATTCTAAAATGTATCCCTTAATCAATCATATTAGGTGACGTGAGACATGTCAGTGTGGGCAGCATGCTAATGTTACTCTTGTGGAGACAGAGAGGAGCTGAAGACTCCAACCTTTAATCAGCTCCACTTCCATGTTTTTGACCTGTCTGAAGTCAGAGCTGAATTTTTACAGTTTACTTCTGTCGCAATATCTCTACCATCATTAACTGGAAAAAGAGCAAGAAACACTAGGTAAAGGATTTCAAAAAAGCCTACAGCACAAAAAAGTGCATTTGGCCATTTTGCCAAGTGTTTTTCCAAATATTCTAAGAAAGATTGTCCAACCTGAGCAACATAACTTTCTCACTAAACATGAAAGGGTAGAAGTGTCTGCTCTGGAACTGACATCAACTATCTCAGAAACCCTGGGCGCCTGGGTGGCTCAGTCGGTTAAGTATCCGACTTTGGATCAGGCCATGATCTCACGATTTGTGGGTTTGAACCCTGCATCAGGCTTTGTGCTGACAGCTAGCTCAGAGCCTAGAGCCCGTTTCAGATTCTGTATCTCCCTCTTTCTCACGCTCCCCTGCTCAGCTTTCTCTCTCAGAAATAAATTTTTAAAAATATTAAAATTTTTTAAAAAAAACTATCACTGAAACTCTTTTCAGATTTGATCTTTCTAATGTTCCTTCTTTAGCATAAAGGCACTAATTCATCTAAGGAAGATGAGCCTCTGAACTTCTCTGGAATTTTTTATAAACAGAGGATCTCTTTCTTCTGGGTTTGCTGAACTGTTGGAAGTAGGCCCTGATGTTCTGGTCACTATTTTTGCCAGTGCATGGGAGAAACCTATCTGCATATCTAGCATAAAGTGCTGTGTACACAGTCAGCACTTAATATATACCCTACTGAGCTTTCCTGGACTGTGACCTAGGAGGCTGTGAATTCCCTGTTGATGACTTAATGTCCTCAATTAGACAAATCACCTACAATAACCGCAGCAGTTATGACTATACTGACAAGTGACAGAAGCAAACTTGAACTGACCTACGGCATTTACTCTCTCAGTAATGAAGACCTCAATATTGTCAGCCAGAGACCAGATCTATGTCGTCAGATGCTGTTATCAGCAACCTCTTTTTTGTGTCTCTTGGTTCTGCTTTCCTGTGTTTACCTTTTCATCAGAAGAGCTATCTCATAGGGTGGATACTGGGGCAGGAAACTGGCTGCTGGATGTCACTGACCACCAGGCACTGCAGTAGCTGGGCAACAGAGATGTCACAAGTGCCACAGGCATTGAGGCCCTCTGCTACAAAGTCCCTGAGTAGGGGGGAGGGTTGCTGTAGGAAGCTGCTGGCTGCTGAGTGCTGCCGCCTACTGTGTCCCGTAGAAGCTGGACGCTGGAGACACTGTGAGTACTGCCAAAGCCTCGGGCTGGAAAAGCCACGAATGCAGCAGGAACCTGCTGAGTGAGCCTTCCTGAACTGGAAGCAACACTTTTTGTCCTGAAATGTCTCTCATGCACCCTCTCATAAAGCTTCAGGGTCGACTGTCAGAGGAAATCACTTACAGGGTCCATATTCATTTTCATAGAGCAGGAAAACCAGTGAATCTGAGGCTGAGAGACAAGGCATAGATAAGCAGCACAGAAGCGTTGCAAAGCCACATTGTGACTTTGGTGCTATAATATTACCTAAAGTGTGCACATCTTTAATTTTCTTTATTTTCCAAATTTCTTTTCTTGTGGGATAGTGATACCAAATGTGTAATCCCACTCCGCAGGCAGTGCACCAATGATTCCAGACATCCCTCAAACTAACTGGGAAGGGAAAATTAGTGAGAGGCAGCATGGGTGGATTTCAGAGACAGGGGTTGAGTTTCCAGACAATTTTTGTTTCATAAAGTAATTTTCTCAACCACCCCAGGCAAGTTATTCATACATTGCCATTAGAATTGATTCTCAAAAGGCTTATAACCTATGCCACATATTTACCTCAGCACATGGTGAAGGCTTATTATTACATATTTAAGCTTGGGAACATCAAAACAATGATTCATAAACTTCTAAAAATGTTTTTAAAGTATAACTTATAAGCTTAAGTGCACAACTTGACAAATTTTTCTAAACTGCACCCACTTGTGTCACTCATTCTCAGGAATTCATAAATAGTTAAGGTGCCAGAAATTCCTCTGAGAATCTGAAGTAAGTTGAGGTCTCTTGTTTGTGAATATGCACAAACACAGAGTTCAGCTTGACATTGCTCAGGTTTTACAGAACCCTAGGCAAGATCTCTTGCACAAATGAATTTTTCCTTCCTATTGGAATAGAATAATCTACCCATTACACTTTAGTTTATTAGTCCAAAGAACAGGAAAAAAAAAGATAGTAAAGTACAAATCCCCCATGGCTTTTTAGAATCACTACATAATTTATGTGTTTTACGTTTTAACTGACAATGTATATTAAATAATAAACTGTGTTAATTATATTGCCTGATTAAAAAAGTAATGGATGTTTTTAAATAATAAAGATACCAGTATATCTTAGTTGAACACAAAATTCTCTTGGAAGGTGGGTAAAGAAATACCTTAAGTTTTCTATATGGGATTTTTTTCCTCTTTTTCAATTCCACTTTAAAAAATAATGTATTAATCATGATATTCTTTGGAAGAGGCTAATCACAGGTAGAAATGGTAACATTCTTGAAGCTACATTTATGTTCTAAATTCTTCAAATACTTGGATGCAATTGGACATTTTCAATTAAAGAAAGTGTAGTTCATTAATCATAAGCCTAGATGCTGTTATCTGGAGGTTACTACTTTGACCACCAGATGGAGCCAGTATTGTTTCAGAAATGCAGTGGATCCTGACGTTTTCACTTTTCCTCACTATTTTTCTTTTCTCTCTCTTTTTTTAAGCGTATTTATTTTTGAGAGAGGGAGAGACAGAGTGTGAGTGGGGGAGGAACAGAGAGAGAGGGAGACACAGAATCCTAAGCAGGTTCAGGCTCTGAGCTGTCAGCACAGAGCCCTACACGGGACTTGTACTCACAAACTGTGAGATCATAACCTGAACCGAAGTCGGCACTCAATCGACTAAACATCCAGGCGCCCCTCCCCACTATTTTTCAACCTAGGAGTTAAAATTTGCTTTTAGATTTGATCAGAGACTTCAGAACTACTACTACTGATTGAATATATTCTTGTAAACTAGTAGCTGTTTCCATTATTTCCTTTAAGCAAACACCTAAATTTGAAGGGATTGTTTTATGTGACTTTTATGTCCCTTCCCAATTTAGAATTCTCTATACATGCTGGGAATATTTTAAGGGTACCATACAAATTCCATTATGCTATTTAGAGGCATTCTTTGATATTTCATTTTTTTTATATTCATAATTTTGGCAGCCAATATTGATGTCACTTTATGAGAATTTAAGGCATACATTAGGGAATAAAATGGAGAGAAACAAAGGTAAGATACAAAAGCCTTTTTTTTTGAGAGAGAAAGAGTGTGCACGTACATGCACAGGGGAGGGGCAGAGAGAATCTCAAGCAGATTCAACACTCAGCGTGGAGCCCATCATGGGGCTCAAACTCACAGATCATGAGATCATAACCTGAGCCAAAAATCAAGAGTTGGTGCTTAACCGACTGAGCCACCCAGGCACCTCGATACAAAAAGACTCTTACTACTATCCATTATGAAATCCCATGAATGTCAGTGCAATGGAGACATCTCCATAATGTTGAGTGACTCAGTCCAAGAGAATGCAAGTCATATTACATCTATATCTATATCTATATCTATATCTATATCTATATCTATATCTAGGTTTCTGCTGTACCTTTGCTATTCTTTCTTACCTTTTGTGCATCACAAATATTTGTATTCCAAGACATTGATTAATTTGTTTTAAAGTTTCAACTTCACTAATTTTCTGTTCACATATTCTGGACAAATCAGCATCAGTGCCAAATATGAAGTTGCTGGGGAAAAGGAAAATTGGAACTGAGAGGAAAGAAATTCCCCCATACTAGCAGAAAAGAGTTAATCAAAATGAGGCCAAGTATTATTTTAAGAAGATTGTGCACATGCTGGTGGCCAGGTGGTGAAAGAGCTCAGCAACCTTTCAAAGCCAGTAACTCCAGGGAATGGAATTCACACAATTAGCCTAAGCGTGTAGTGTGAGAATGGATTTGACAACACGTGAAAGGCAAGAACATGAAGGTGTAATTGATTTCACTGATAAGAGGCCAGAAGGGAAGCTGCAGGTGAACAATAGGAGAAGTTGAATGTTTGATGTTATATAAACTTAATGGGCATAGTTTGGAAACAGTGTGCCATTTCTAGGTTACTGTCAATTACAATTTAAAAATAAAGAATGGTAGCTGTTGCTAGGATGGTATCTAAATTGAATTGGTGATGATTAGGCTAATGGAATATAAAATCTGGAGGGCACATTCTCTAAATGTGGAGATGGACTCTGAGAAAGGATGAAAAGGGATAAGGAATAAGAATACAAACTCAGGGGTGGAACTGTGAGTTCTAATCCTAGTACTGTCACTTTCAAGCTGGGTTACTGCAACCCAATGCTTGTGTTTTCTCATCTGAGAAATAATGGTGCAAGTGGTTGTTGTAGGATTAACTGAGATGATATGTAACCATAGCATTCATGTTGTGGTGTATCTTAATAAGCCAATGACAATAATGACTCTAGGCTATTTGTCCCAGGAAGTACTTGGATGACACTGAACAGCAGAGGACATCTCAGAGAAGGAGATAGGTTTATCCTAGTTTCTTAGGCAAGGCAATAGCAAATGGCTAAGATTTGCCAGAGAACTAAGTGCCTCTTCATATGGCAGGAAAAAGTGTTCCATTCAGGGAATGAAGTCCCATGGGGAAATACTAAGAGGAGAATAGCTGTTGCCCTCCAGGACCTATATCAACTAAATGGCTTGCCTGTGGGCCCACATTTCTGTTCTTGTTTACAAGTAGGCATCCTTCAGGAATGTTGCTTTAAAAACTGGAAGGAGTAGACAAGAATCCTTCCCACTGTACGTCTCTAAAATCTTGTAACTTGAGAGATGCTCCAATTCTTAAGAAGGCATTTCACTGATAATAGCAGGACATTTTATTTACAGAGGAAAGAGACATGCAAATGTAATTATCTGCTAGAAATATAATTCTGCTAAAAGCAAAATGTCTAAAAATTCTTGACTTTTCCATGAGGACATTTTCATTGCTCAGCAGGTAGAAGCCATTCAATGATTAGAAAACTTCAGACTTAATTTATGAACAGATGTGGTGCTATGGATAGCAAGCAATTAGATGACAAAGGACTAAGTGACAATTAGAGTAGGGTCTTGGCATGTGGAACATCGGCAACTCCAGCAATGAAGGAGGACATGGAAGCCTGGCCCAGGTGGAAGGGCCCTCTCTATGGTGGAATATAGGCTGAAGGAAAATAATTACTCAGCGGCTTAAGAATATGGAGTTGTCTACTTGGTTTGAAGTCATTCTTCAAGAAATGCAAGGGACTGACAATTTATGACATCTTATTGGAAAAACTACAGCAAACTTATGTATTAAAAAATATTGATTTTCTGGCACCATAGGAAAAGTGGCTGAAAGGGGCAGCAGTGCATTCGCACACTGGGACACACTCCTGTGCTTAGATCTGGTCTTATTCTTGTCTCCACAGAGAAACACCAGGGTTCCTAGGAGGGTGGCTGATTCCGTCATAAGCAATGCAAAACTCAAAATGAGTGAACATCCTTTTCAAGGATGATGGGGGTTGTGCTAAGGAAAAAGGGCAACTTCATGAAACTCCTTTTGGCCAAGTTGTAACATTTCGGTCAGAATTAAAGGAAGGCAGTATTTTTTAAAATATCCTTCAAAATTCAAGAAAAGTTGATATAAAAGGCATGATAACTCTAATAGAAAGGTAAGGAAAATATAGTGGTGTGTGTTCATTGATTTAATAAGGGAGAGAACACATATATGAGTATCTAGGTTTGTTTCTCTTTATAAAAGTATAGATACACACTTCTTTATAGTAAAAACCTTTTTTAAAATTTTATTTTAATTGCAGCAGAGTGAACATACTGTATTATAACACATACAGTGTTATATTCGTTTCAGGTGTACAGTATAGTGATTCAACAACTCTATACATTACTCAGTGCTCATTGTGATAATTGTAGTTCTAATCCCCTTCACCTATTTCACCCACCCCCACACTGACCTTCTCTCTGGTAACCATCTGTGTGTTCCCTATAATTAAGAGTCTGTTGTTTTGATTTGTCTTTCTCTCTCTCTCTTTTTTTTCCTTGTTCATTTGTCATGTTTCTTAGATTCCACATATGAGTGAAATCTTATGGTATTTGCCTTTCTTTGACTGGCTTATTTCACATAGCATTATATTCTCTAGATTCATCCATGTTGTTTCAAATGGCAAGATTTCATTCTTTTTTTTTTTTTATGACTGAGTAATATTCCAGTGTGTGGGGGGGGTGGGGGAGGGTGTATGTATCTTCTTTATCCATTCATGTACCAAAGGACACTTGAGCTGCTTCTATAATTTGGCTATTGTAAATAATGCTGCAATAAACAGGGGGATGCATATATCCTTCCAAATTAGTGTTCTCATATTCTTTGGGTAAATACCCAGTAGTATGACTACCGGATTGAAGGCTAGTTCTATTTTTAAATTTTGAGGAACTCTCCATAGTATCTTCCACAGTGGCTGTACCAGTTTGCATTCTTACCAACTGTGGATGAAGGTTCCTATTTTTCCACATTCTTGCCAATACTTGTTGTTTCTTGTGTTTTTGGTTTTAGCCATTCTGACAGGTGTGAGGTGATATCTCATCGTGTATGTTTTGTTTGGAAAAATGTCTGTTCATGTCGTCTGCCCATTTTTAATTGTATTATTTGGGATTTCTTGGGTATTGGATTGTGTAAGTTCTTTATACATTTTGGATATTAACCTTGTATCAGATATGCCATTTGCAAATATCTTCTCCCATTCAGTAGGTTGTCTTTTAGTTTTGCTGGTTGTTTAATTAGTTGTACAGAAGCTTTTTATTTTGATCTAGTACCAATAATCTTTGCTTTTGTTTTCCTTGCCTTAGGAGACCTATCTAGGAAGATGTTGTTACAGCCAATGTCAGAGAAATTACTGCCTATGCTCTCTTCTAGGAGTTTTATGGTTTCAGGTCCTTAATCCATTTTGAGTTTATTTTTGTGTATGCTATAAGAAAGTGGTCCAGTTTTATTTTTTTTTAATATTTATTTATTTTTGGGAGAGTACAAGCTGGGGAGGGACAGAAAGAGGGGAATAGAGGATCTGAAACGGCTCTGTGCTGACAGGCTGATAGTACAGCAGTGAACCCAATGTGAAGCTCGAACTCACGAACCACAAGATCATGACCTAGCCCAAAGATGGATGCTCAATTGGCTGAGCACCCACGTGTCCCTTCCCAGTTTCATTCTTTTGCATGTAGCTATCCAGTTTTCCCAACACCATTTGTTGAATAGACTGTCTCTTTCTTATTGCATAGTCTTGCCTCATTTGTCAAAGATTAATAGAGCCACTTCCCTTTTATGATTCCCTGCTCATCAAGCCAACTTCAGAATATGATTTAGTCTGGTATCATGTTTACTTCCAGAAGAAGACTGCCTCAACCAAAAACTCCCAAGAATCTACTAGTCTGGTCCACTTGGTAGTCACAGTTTTTATGATAAATGTGCTGTTATTTCAGTTTCATGCTTGAGTCTTTTTGAGCCCTCCTACTGTCAGTACAGCCCAGAGAGATCTATAAATTCTTAGTGTTCTACACTTGCATAGTAGAGTATCTCCCCAAAGTGTGCCGCTTCTGAAGCCCTCTGAATGGACAATTAGTTACTTCTGGGCATATCCTGACTTTACCAAGTGTTATTCTTTATTCAAGTCACATAAATATTTAAAATTAGGGCTCACCTAAGCATATTGGGGAGTTTAGCAACTGCATTGCTTTAATTCCAGTAAACTAGATTTAGAGACATTGGCTGTGCTCTATAGTGTGAACATCTGAGAACGATTGATTTTTTCAAGGACATTTATTATATCACAAGAGAACATTTTGGATTATAATCGTATTAAAATCCTAAGAAAATCTACTAGTAATGAACATTTACAATGTAACAGGCACTGAATTAGACATTTTGCATTGCGTAATTTCATTTAGCCCTCAATAGAATCCTTCAAAGCACTATTAGTTTAGCTGGGCAGGCAAAGAACCTAGGAGCATGGAGGGTCTACACCCCAGTGCCTGCACATAGTTCATAAGCAGTGAAACACTCGTGAAGACAGGTTTTCCCACTTCCTTAATCCACATTTTTATTAATGTTTCCATTTGGTTGCTGTTTTGGTGGAGGAGAAGTGGTTTCATTTGGCCTTGCTTTGCTTTGACTATTTTTCACTATTGTGCAATGATGGATCTTGTTTTATGGTAACTTTTTGTTTGATCACTTGTGTTGTTTATTGATCTACTTTTTGCCCTCAACCAGACTTCCAGGCACTGAGAGTGGGAAGGACACTGGAAATAGCAGTTCTCAATATGTGCTCTGCACAGCATTGGGCTTATAAGTAGACACCCTAATATGGTTTCTTGGCCAAATAAAAATCTTACGGTAAAGATAATACCTCTAATCGCATATAATATAGTAGTTTCCAAAACTATTTGACCACATAGCCATTTTATTGGAAACTAACTTTAATCCTGAGGCTAGTTCTAAGGGGCAAATTTTGGGAATAAGGTAATGGAGATTAAGAACAAGAAAGTCATTTGTCTCCCTTCTTAGAGGGTTCAGGATAGAGAAGTTGAAGATTTTCTCATAAAAATAAGTTTATTAAAACAGTGAAGAAACAAAGAATTTCCTTGGTACTCAATTTAAGCTGCTGAAAATCTTTGCATTCCGAGGCAGAAAAGTGAGTAATGATGCTGTGTTTGTCAGGATGACAGATCAAGCATTAAATTTAGAATTTGAATTGAAAAGCTGCTTGTGAAGAATACAGGGCAGCCTCAGGAATGAACCTTGAAATTCTGTCATGCAGACTGGTCCTGCAGCACAGTGACAGGGCCTTGGCTGAGTGCTAGCCTTTGCCTCTTTGCCTCGCACCCCAATCGAACCTATACATATTGCCATAAGAACCACGTTTCATGTTCAGAAACGTAAAAGCCAAGAAATAAACGAAAACATGAAAGGGTAGTGAGTCTCACCTCATTGTTGCACATCTTCGGGAAGAGCTTGAAATTTTTCTTTTTTTACAAAGGAAGCCGCCATTTTACACGACTTCTCACCAACCTCGACCAACAATGGTAGAAATTACAACACTGGGCTGAGAATCTCTGCCTGTGATCCCACCCCTAATTCCACCTCAGATCTGAGACATTGCTGTGAACACCAGGAGGTCACTGATGACCACAAACCCAACTTTGCTTCTGATAGTCTTCATTCCTCTGTGTTGCAATTAAATTATTGAGTAATGGTTTCATTAGCTTAATGATTAATTTAGTTATTATCTAAGAGGATTTTTTATGGTTTGAAAGGAATACTCACTGTCATTTTTACTTAGTGTCCAACATAGTAAACTTATACCTAATTACCAAAACTATGAAAATTAAAATTTGTTAAACAGTTAAACATTGATTAAAGTCTTAATTAAAATCTCTCAAATGATGTAAACATAATTATAAATTTACTATGATTAATTCTTTTGAATATTTTTAAACTCCAAAAACAATAAAATGTACACAAATCCAGTGAGTATAAAATTTACTCTTATACTTAAAAGTGATTTTGTAAGAATTAAGGCATTGGGTTTAGGTTTATTTTTTCCTCAGTATTTCTCCATCATTTTATATTTTTCTCATTATTATTTTTATACCTTCTTTTGTTATTACATTTTTTGGAAACCTAACCTACTTCCCCCTTCCTCCAATTAATGCCTCACATTAGTTGAGGTTCCAGGATTTGGGTAACCAACCAATTGATTTTTGGTGGAGGTTGAAGAATCTGATTGCTTCTCCAAACTGAGTTATAAAGTGAACTAGTAGTCATCTATCTGAACTTTTTGTCTGTTTTGCTCCTTTTTATATTTAAGCTTGGGTTTTTAGGTTATTAAACTACAAGATCATGACCTGAGCTGAAGTTGGATGCTTAACCATACAGGCACTCTAGGTTACTAAGACTTTTTAACTTCAGGCTTTCACCTACATTTTACAACATGGTATCTTAACTCCTTTTTATGTATTTTAAATTCTTGCATGGTCAGTGCAACTCATATCGTTATAATTTATCTCATCATGCTGAATAGGCCTGATCTGTTAGCAATATCAGAAACTCACATACATATTCTATCATATTATTAAAGGCACCATTGAGGTTTCATCTTCCAAAATATAAGGCATAGAGTTTGTCCTATTATTGATTCATATATGTCTTGTTAGTTAATCCATTACCTTAATACCTCCAAGGTTTATTCTTGGGTAATTACATGCCATTTCTCTCCCTTCTGATACATGCAAAACCCCATTCTACCTGGTTGTTCAATATACTCACCAGCACTAAAAATTCTTGGTCCTGTGCCTGCATTTCCCATGTCTATTTTGCTCACTCAAGTCCTACTTATAGAGAATATAAGTGCTTACCTAGATAGGCCAAGAAGATGGCAGTGTAAGAGGAACCTAAGCTAACCTCTTCCCATGGATACAACTAGATAGCACTCACATCAGCATAAATAATCAGAAAAGGACCCAAAGACTGGTAGAACAAACTCCACAACTATAGGTAGAGAAGAGGCCACATGGAAGAGGGTTGAAGGGGTGGAGACACAGTAGGTAGTAAGAAGGAACTGCAGGCCTGGAGAAGGGCAAGAAACACATTACCTCAGTGGGGAGCTCTGTGGGGAAGATGAACCCCCATAATGTCAACTATTGTGACTTCTTACAACCAGAGGGAAATGTAGCCTGGAATCTGAGGCTTAATTCTGGGAAAGCCCAGAGGGCAATAGGAAGCTGGTCCTGCCATTAGAGAGATAGCACAGCAAACAGCCCACAGAGATACACTATAGAAGCAGCAGTTTGAAAAATGCCTGGGGCATATGAGAGGGAGAACCATTTACTCATTCCCAGCATGCCCAGAGAGATCCCTCTAAGGAGCAAAGAAGCTGACAGGCACCATTTCCCTCCCCAACTCCCAGAATAAACACACAGCCTCCTATGGGAACCAGCACAGTCCAGGCATTCACTATTGAACTTGCTTATACCAAGCCTCATCCCTCTACACACCTGGCATTGGCAGATGTGCCATTTCCAGTCATGCTTGCCTCAGTCCTTGCAGTGTGGATCCCTCCACAGAAGACCTGCATAAACTTTGCCAACACTGCATCTACCCACACACATGTTTTGTGGGACCTTGGTCCTAGTGGCAGCAGTGGTGCTAGGCACTGCAGAAGCCTGAGGCGCACTTTGTTAAAATTGCATGCCTCACATGGCCATGGTCCTGGAGGCAGTGGCAGTGACAGGTCTCATTTCACAAGCAGACCGGTGGGTGTCTTGTTAAAATCGTGTGCCGCCCTGCAGCTGGAGACCAAACACCGCCCACAACAGGCAAAGACAATCTCTGCAGATACCCAGACTGAAGAAAAAATATGCTGCCACATACAACACACATAAGAGACACCCCCTGAAGTACCAGGTTCTGGGGACAGAAATCAGGGGACACTGCATGGCAGGGCACTACAAGACCTCTTTTTAATAAAGGCATTGTTTTCAAAGCAGGAGATATAGCTGACTTTCCTAATACACAGAAATAGATAAAGTTAGACAAAATGAGGAGATAGAGGAATATGTCCCAAATGAAAGAACAGAACAAAATCACAAAAAGAGACCAAAGTCTCTTGGATATAAGTAATGTGGCTGATAGAGAATTGAAAGTTGGGGTGCTTGTCTGGCTTAATCAGTTAAGCATCCAACTCTGGCTCAGGTCACAGGCTCATGGTTCATGAGATTGAGCTCTACATTGGGCTCTGTGCTGACAGTGCAAAGTCTGCTTGGGATTATTTCTCTGCCTCTCTCTCTGCCACTTGCACATTCTCTTTCTCTCTCAAAATAAATTAATAAGCATTTAAAATAATAAAGTAATGATCATAAAGATAATCATTGGACTTGAGAAAAGAATGGAAGACATCAGTGAGACCCTTTAAAAAAAATAATAAAGAACCAATCAGAGATAAAGAGCACAATAAATGAAAGTACAAATACACTAAATGGAATACCTAACAGGGTAGAGGAAGCAGAGGAACAAATTGGCAACCTGGAAGACAAAGTAATGGAAAGTAATCAAGCTGAGTGGGTGAGAGGGAAAAAATTATGCAAAACAGAGTGGACTTAGGAAACTCAGCAACTCCATCAAGCATAACAACATTCTGATTTTAGGGATCCTAGAAGCAGAAGAGGAAAAAAAGGGGGCAGAAAATTTATCTGAAGGAATAATAGCTCAAAACTTCCCAAATCTGGGGAAAGAAACAGATGATCTGATCAAGATGGCACAGACAGCACCCAACAAAATCCACACAAGAGGGTCCACACTAAGATACATAGTGATTAAAATGGAAAAAAGTAGTGATAAATAGGTAATTTTTAAGTAGATAAAGACATTTACATACAAGGGAAACCCCATAAAACTATCAGCTGAGTTTTCATTAGAAAGTTTACAGGCCAAAGGTAGTGGCATGATATATTCAAAGTCCGGAAAGGAAAATATCTGCAGCCAAGAATACTCTATCCAGGAAGGCATTCATTCAGAATAGAAGGAGAGATAAAGAGTTTCTCAGACAAACAAATTAAGTTAAAGAAATTCATGATCATTAAACCAGTGCTACAAGAAATGTTAAAGGAGTAAAAAGGAAGATCATAAGTAAGAGTATGAAAAGTAGGAAACATAAAAACAGTAAAAACAAATACATCTATAAAAATCAGTCAGTGGATTTACAGAAGAAAAGGATGTAGATTATGACATCACATACCTAAAATGTGGGGTAGGGGAGTAAAGAATTAGTTCAAACTTAAGTGACCATTGATTTAATATGGACTGCTACATGCATAAGATGTTATATGTAAACCTAATGATAACCACTATTCAAAGAATATCCAATATTCTTTGCAATATATGCAAAGAATAAAGAGAAAGGAATCTAAGTATATCACAAAAGAAAGTCAGTAAACTGTGAAAGAGCAAGAGAAGAAAGGAGCAGAGAAAAACTACAAATACGACCACAAGTAACAAAATGACAATAAATAAATAACTATCAATAATTACTCTGAATATAAATAGATTAATTGACATCAAAAGACATAGGGTGGCAGAATGGATAAAAAATAAGACCTATCTATATACTACCTACAAGAGATCCATATCAGAGCTAGAAACACACGAAGATTGAAAATGAGAGGATGGGGAAAAATTTATCATACAAATAGATGTCAAAAAAAGAAAGCTGAAGTAGCAATACTTATTTTGGACAAAGTATACTTTTAAACAAGACTGAAGCAAGAAACTAGGAAGGACACCAAATAATAATAAAGGAGACAAAATCCAACAGAATGATATGACTATTGTAAATATTTATGTACCCAACATGAAAGCACTCCTATACATAAAGCAGCTAATCACAAACATAAAGGAAGTAATTGATAGTCAGACTTTAACATCCCACTTACATCAATGGACAGATCATCCAAATAGAAAATCAACAAGGAAACAGTGGCTTTGAGAGATACGCTGGACCAGATGGATCTAACAGATACATTTAGGACATTCTATCCTAAAATAGAGGAATATATACTCTGTTTGAGGGCACATGGAACATTCTCAAGAATAGATTACATATTAGGCCACAAAACAAGTCTCACAAATTCAAACCAAAGTCATACCATGCATTTTTTGAGCACACACTATGAAACTAGAAATCAATCAGAAGAAAAAATCTGGAAAGATCACAAATACATGGAGGTTAAATAACATGGTACTAAACAATGAATAGGTCAACCAAAAACTCAAAGAGTAAATCACAAAATACATGGAGACAAATAAAAATGAAACACAGTGTTCCAAAATGTTTGGTATGCAGCAAAAGTGATTCTGAGAGAGAAGTTATAGCAATACATTCCTCTTTCAAGAAGCAAGAACAATCTCAAATAAACAACTAACATTAGAGACCTAAAGGAGTTAAAAACAAAAAAAAAAAAAAAAGAAGAACAAACAGAACCCTAAACCAGCAGAAGTTTGGAAATAATAAAGATTTGAGCAGAAATAAATTATAAAGAAACTAAAAAAAAAAGATAGAATATCAATGAAACCAGAAGCTGGTTCTTTGAAAAGATCAACAAAGTCGATAAACCTCTACCTAGGCTCTTTTTTTTTTAAAATTTCATTTTTAATTTAAATTCTAGTTAGTTAATATATATTGTAAAATTGGTTCGGATGTAGAATTTAGTGATTCATCACTTACATAACACCCAGTGCTCATCACAACAAGTGCCCTCCTTATTACCTATCACCCATTTAGCCCATCCCCTGTCCATCTACTCCCACCAACCCTCAGTTATCTATAGTTAAGAGACTCTTATGGTTGACTTTTTTCCTGTCCCCATACACCTCTATCCAGACTTCTAAACACAATCACAAATGAAAGAGTAGAAATAACAACTGACACGACAGAAATATGAACAATTATAAGAGAATATCATAAGAAATATTATATGTCAACAAATTGAAGAAGAAATGGATAATCTCCTAGAAACATACATCCTCCAAAACTGAATCAGGAAGAAAAAGAAAATTTGAACAGAATGATTGCCAGCAATGAAATTGAATCAGTAATCAGGAAGAAAAAGAAAATTTGAACAGAATGATTGCCAGCAATGAAATTGAATCAGTAATCAAAAAGTCTCAGAAAACAGAAGTCTAGGACTAGATAGCTTCACAAGGGAATTCTACTGTGGTAGAAAGAAGGGTTACTATTTATTCTTTTTAAACTATTCCAAAAAATAAAAGCAGAAGGAGAGCTTCCAAATTCCATCAATGAGGCCAGCATTACCCTGATATCAAAATCAGATAAAGACACCACAGGAAAAGAGAACTATGGGTCAATATCTCTGATGAACATAGATGCAAAAATCTGCTGGAGTACAGCTCCAGCCAGTCCAGGGGTCCCTGAAGGATGGATGGTGTCAGTGAGAGAGTGATGAGAGAGCCCCGAGATTATGATCACCAGGCAGGCATCTCTGCACTGACTGAGTCTCAGCTTTATTTATAGTTAAGTGTATGGGGAAAGCACAGAAGTAGCATTTGCCTTAGTCAATGATTTCCAATGATAAATTCTTTAATATGTAAAAATTTTCCAGAACATAGATTTGTAGAAGACTCATGCATAACTTTTATCAATAGTGATTGATGTAGGTGATTTAGATGCTTATCATATTGGGAAGGAAGGTATCTTTAGCATTCAAATGCAAGCAAGATAATGTTTCTAGTATAGCAAAAGGTCAGTTCTTTGTGAGCAGGGGTCAATAGCCTGTTTGCTTAAGAGGAAGTATAAGAAAAACAGGATCCTCAGGAAACACAATGTTTGCTCCCATAACAAAAGCAGAAGTTCCTACAAGTTCCTTCACAAGGTGCAATCAGAATATCAGGGCCAGAACAAGGGGGCAAGTCACTCCTGATACCAGTCAACAAGGTGTTTTGGGGGATCAGTGCTCAAGCAGAAATAATTGAGTGGGGGTAGATATCGGTCATCTTATGATGGCAGGAGCCCTTGCAAACTTACCTTAACCTCACAAGGAATATTCTCAACTAGCTCAGAATGGCTCCCAACAAAAATCCTCAATAAAATATTAGCAAACTGAACCCAGAAAACATTAAAAAAAAATCATTCACCATGTTCCAGTAGGATTTAGTCCCAGGATGCAAGGGTGGTTCAATATTCACAAATAAGTGTGATACGTAGCATCAATAAGAGAAAGAATAAAAACCATATGTTCATTTCAATAGATGCAGAAAAAGTATTTGACAAAGTACAACATTCATTCATGTTAAAAAACCCTCAACAAAGTGGGTTTAGAGGGAACATACATCAACATAATAAAGCCCATATATGGAAAACTCACAGCTAACATCATACTCAATGGTGAACAATTGAGGGTTTTTCCCATAAGGTCAGGAACGAGACAAAGATGTCCACTCTCAACACCTTTATTCAGCATAGTATTAGAACTCCTAGCCACAGCAGACAACAAAAAGAAATAAAAGGCATACAAATTTGTAAGAAAGAACCAAAACTTTCACTGTGTGTAGATGACTTAATAGTATATATAGAAAACCTGAAAGACTCCACCAAAAAAGTACTAGAACTGATACACTAATTCAGTAGGATAGCAGGATACAAAAATCAATAAACAAATCCATTGTGTTTCTATACACCAATAATGAAGCAGCAGAAAAAGAAATTAAGAAAACAATCCCATTTATAATTGCACGAAAAATAATAAAATACATAGGAATAAATTTAAGCAAAGAGGTGAACAACCTGAATTCTGAAAACTATAAAACCCTGATGAGAGAAATTTAAAATGACACAAAGAAATTGAAAGACATTCCATGCTATGGGTTAGAAAAACAAGTATTGTTAAAATGTCCATACTACCCATAGCAATCTATAGATTTAATGCATTTCCAATCAAAATACCAACAGCATCTTTCAAAGAGCTAGAAAAAACTATCCTAAATTTTTATGGAACCACCAAAGACACCAAATAGCCAAAGCAATTTTGAGGAAGAAAAACAAAACTGGAGGCATCACAATTCCAGACTTTAAGTTATTTTTTTCAGACTTTAAGTTATATTACAGAGCTGTAGTAATCAAAACAGTATGGTACTGGCAATAAAAACAGATAAATAGATCAATAGAACAGAATATAAAACCCAGAAATAAACTCATGGTTATACGGTCAATTAATTTTCAACAAAGATGTTAAGAATATGCAATGGGACGATTCTCTTCAACAAGTGTTGCTGGGAAAACTGTACAGCTTCATGCAAAAAAGAGGAATGCTCATCCACAGTTGGTAGGAATGCAAACTGCTACACCCACCGTGAAAGACAGTATAAAGAGTTCCTCAAAAAATTAAAAATGGAAATAGCCTTCAATCCTAAATAATTAATTTACCCAAAGAGAACAAAAACACTGATTTGAATGTTTATATGTACCCGTATGTTTATTGCAATATTATTTACAATAGCCAAATCATAGAAGCAACCTAAGTGTTCATCAATAGATGAATGGATAAAGAAGCAGCATATATATGTATATATATGTGTGTGTATGTATATATACGTGTGTGTTTGTATGTGTACACACATATATACGTCTATGCATGCACAATGGAATATTACTCAGCCATAAAAAAGAATGAAATCTTGCCATTTGCAAGAACATGATGAATCTAGAGAGTATAATGTTAAGTGAAATAAGCCAGTCAGAGAAAGACAAATACTGTATGATTTCATTCATATGTGGAATTTAAGAACCAAAACAAATAAACAAAGGGGAAAAAAAAGAGACAAACCAAAAACCAGACTCTTAACTATAGAGAAGAGATGGTTATCAGAGAGGAGGTCTGTGGGGCTATGGGAAAAATAGGTGAAGGGCATTAAGAGTACACTTATCTTGATGAGCACTGAGTAATATATGGCATTGTTAAATCACTATATTGTATACCTAAACAAATATAACACTGTATGTTACCTACAGTGGAATTTAGATAAATAAATTCATAAATAAATAAATAAATAAGAAGTGGCTTATAATGGCCACTTGTTTGATGTCTGCCATGCACAAGATGCTTTACATTGCGAGTATCTCTCTCAATAGTTTCATAACCAGCCTGCTTAGTAGATACCATTTGAGCCCCATTTTATGAAGGAGAATACTGAGAAGTAAAGTAAATTTCCCAAGGAGATATGACCAGTAGGAGGTGGTGCCTGGGTTTGCATTCAGTTATTCAGACCAAAAACCTTGTAGTTTTCTTGACAACTATCCCTCTCACATTCCACACCCAGTCTTTCAAGGAATCTTATTTGTTCCACCTTCAAAATATACCCAAAGTATGATTTCTTACCACCTTCACTGCTACCAACCCCAGATCCTGCCACCATCATCTCACACTTGAAGTGTTCCAGGTGTCCTTACAGTGGCCTACAGTGATCTCCTTTTGACCTTATCTCTTTTTATTTCCCCTTATCTTCACTTAACTCCTGCTATCCTGGTCTGCTTGGAATTCCTTAGATGTTCCAGGAATGTTTCTATCTTCAGGCCATTGCTTTCACAGTTCCCTTTGCATGGCATGTCCCTCACCCCTCTCAACCTGCCCCTGCCAGATATCCACTTAGAAAATCCTCATCACCTTCAGTTCATTGCTCAAATATAACTTCTCAGTGAGGATTCCCTGACCGTGCAAATTAATATTACACCCTATCCTTCCTCCAGAGACCTCTCAATTCCTTATGTGTTGTTTTATGTTTTCTTTTTCATTGCACTTATTTGGTTTCTAACAACACTATATGATTTACTTATTTACTATGTTTAATGACTATTGCCCTGTCTGTGACATTGGGCAGGAATCTTTGTGTGTCTTGTTCATTGGCATACCCTAAGTGTCTAGAACTACTGGGGACACAGGAGGTACTAAGTAAATATTTGTATAATGAATGGTTTATCTGACTGCAAAGACCATGGTCCTTCCACTGTGAACATCATCTCAATAATTGAAAATCCAATAGGTCAGATTATCTGTTCAAGGATACCCATTACCCAGAGACTTCTTAAATATATAATGCTATAGTTTTCCTTCCTAATTTTGCTTCTAGCTGATCCATTCCTTTCTGACATATTCTTCCTTTATATAGAGAAAAATCTTTTAATATGTAACAGCCAATGTTGGCATACCAGAAGCTAGTATCGTTAAAGTGATTTTATATATCTCTGTTTTCTATTGAGAGTGATCTTAGAATCCCAGTTTTTGAGGAGAGGAACACAGTTCATGGTATCCTATAAACTACTAATCTCTTAGTGCCCATAAATCATTGAAATGTACCAAATTTCCAATATTGTACTCAAACTAAAGTTTCCTGATACTGAGAAATAGCATTACATTTCTTTGTCAAAACTTTGTCTAGTTTTTCAGTATCATAAATATAGCTATTATGCATAGTGATGACTGCTTTGTTTCTAGGGTCATTTCTTTGCACATGTTGAGCAGCTGAGAAAACTCCTAAAACTACTTATAGCTTTAAGCTATAAGAAAGTGGTATCTGCTGCAATCAGCCAGTGACTCATTCAAGCAAAGAAGCAGGGACAAGGGAGGAAGAGAATTTTTCTCCCCCATATTAATAGAACTAAAGATCCAACTGATTTACTCTAGGAAGCTACAAGAGAAGGAGCAGTCAGAAGTTCAAGTAATCTTAACATAGTTGTTAGAAGTTATTCTTCACTTATGTTTTTATTTTTTCTAAAGTCTGCTTTGAGGATCAGAGAGGCAAATGTCAGAAAAACTATTAGGAAATAGTGGGAAATATTTAGGTAATTGCTGTAAAATATTTGATACTTCTTTTTTCCTGCCCTGTATTCCTTCTTTTGGACAAGAGCATGAGGATGTCAGCCATGTTGTCCTTCTCTTCCCACATGTGGTAGACGGATGACATGAACTCGTTAGTCAGAGTATTCTCTCCTCCTAGACCAAGAGATCAGTCCACTCATGGGTATATATGTCTCTAGTAAAGATAGAATCCATTTAGAAAAAGGGGTGTGGCCTTTTCTCTGGAATGCTACTTATAAGGAGGATATACTATTGGAGGTATAGGTGGCCACCCTCTCTGACGCATGGAAGAGACCTGCTTAAGAATTAAGTCATCCCTGAGGAAAGCAAAGCTAAGAGGGCAGAGAAAAGGAAAATATTATCATGTGAACTTCCAGATCTGGCTGTGGCCCAATGCTAGCCCCTTCCCTTAGATTTACTTATTACATGAGCTAAATTAATCTCCTTTCCCTAACTTTTTTCAAGCCAGTTTGATTTGAGTTTTATTTTTCTGGCAACTGAAGGAATCCTGACAATGTCCCACAATAGAATTCAGCTCAGTCTTTTGCGCCTTACTCACTTACAACTAGAATCCATGTACAAATCAATGACTTGATGCTCTGCAATAATAAAAGGTAATAGGTAAATTTAGGGTTTTTTTTTTCCTCTCTCTTCCTTCCCTTCCTGCCTCTCCCCTCAGCCTATGTTTTTATTTCAAAAGGCTTTAAGCTAGCTGTATCCACTATGTAAAAAGGCAGAAAGATGGACATTATGAGAAGATACTCAGTGTCAGTAGTTATAACAACAAATTCTCTGATTATTCTTCAGTTATCGAGAGAATTAAGGAAAGCAGTATTCACATTTCCCAAATACCCTACAACCTAGTTAACAGATTTTACTAGCAAATGGAGAGTCATTCCATAAAATTTCTGCGACTTTGCCACTTACTAGTTGTGTTATGTGAACAAATATTTAACCTTTCTGAGACTTAGTTTCCCTATCTATAAGTGAAAATTATGGTATCTACCTGTAATAATCCCAAAGATTAATAATGTAATTAGACAATATGTATAAACTGCTTTGTCCAGAGTAGACACTCAATAAATGGTAGCTATTTTTATATTATCACTATCACATTACTTTTGCCTTCTATTTTTAGAATCTGGAAGAATGGTGTAAAAAGTTGTCATTCAGTTTTTAAGACTAGCCAAGAAAAATAGGACATTGCTAAGTAAGCAGGAAAATCTATGTCTCTGTTTCATGCCTACATTAGCAATAATGTAAAATAGCTACAAAATTAAGTCTCTTTTATGGTAACTCCATGCTATCTATCTTTCTACCAATGATTTTCTATATTCTCGTGTTTTAAAGATTCTATCTGAATGATAAAACCAGTGAGGTATATCAGCAGAAGTTATAAAGTCCTAAGGGAGAGAATGTTCTTTAGTCACATGCAGATTCAGCATGCCTTTTCTATAACAGAGCAACCAAGCTTTACTGGGTTAGCTGCACATTTGACTGCAGATACTGCCCCTAAAGCTAGATTTTTACCAACCATGATAATGGTGTCTATTTCTGTTGCACCATTGCCATTCAAATATATATATATTTGCAATATATATATATGTATATATTTGCACACATAATCAATGGCCTAAAAGTCTTAAGTATGCAAAGTAGGCAGCCAGGAATGATAGAGTGGGAGGATGCTGAAGGAAGATTAAGATGGAAACATGGCACGACTCTGTTTTATCAGCTTTTCTTAGGCAAAGCTCTTTGGGTTTTTTTTTTTTTCTTCCAGTGACTGATTAAATGTTCGTGCCTATGGCAATGGGGATTCTTAAAAATAACTGAATACTGTAAAGTACAGAGTTTTTCATAACCATGCAGCATAGTCTTGAATTAATCTTTTATTTTTCTCATAATAGGTATCAGTATAAAAATAATGTCTTACATCAGCACAGTGCTCAAGGCTTTGCAAAGTGTTTTCATGTGCATTACCTCATTTTATCCTCCTAACAAAATAGTGATGGTAGAGTTCACATGCATCTCCCATTCTACGTTAAGATCGTACAGTTTGAGGCTTAATGTTATTACGTATTTTGCCAAAGGTCACAAAACTAGTAAGTGGCATATCTGGGATAGATTTTGGGGCCTAAGTGCAGTGCCATTTGGGCTACACCAGATTTCAAGGGTTGTTCAGTGCTCATTTGTCTATTTTATTTGTTTTAAAGCTCTGAATTAGAATATCCTCTTTGTATTAAGAAAGTCTTATTTCTTGGATGAATGCAAGAGAACTGCTTTGTTTCCATCCAAGTGAAGGAAGAGAATCAATTTACTTTCCTACCAGATCTGGCTCCTGTAAGATACTGGTTTGCCTCATCATCTTTTAATAAGCAGAGAGTGGCTATTTGGGAAGTATCAATAGCTGGCTTATAGCACATTCACTACTCCCTTACCAACTAAAGTCCTCATTTAAATTATACATCATAGGGGCAAGAGACTATGCAGCAAATCTAGCACATTCTTGAGGCATGTGTTTTAGAGCATTTGTGAGTTAGAAAATCCTATGAAAAGTTTTCCTGCCGTAAATTATTTAAGACCTATAAAATGGGTGAGAGAGAATATGTGCCACATACACATTATTTCTTTATTCATTTTTTCTTCTTTCTTCTCCTACTAGGTAGTGATAAGAACTGGATGAAAAGATACTGTGCTGAACTGGAATGTCTAGAAAAAATTGTCTGAACTAGGGGTGGTGGGTTGAAAATAGAAATACTAATAATTTTCTTAACCAAGTTCTTTTTGTCAATAAAGTGTCTTCCATTTTGTTATCTGCCTGATTTCTCCAACCACAGAATATTATTAGCTGCTACCTAATAGCAAATCCAGCCTATTATTCCAAGACCAAACAGTCCAAAGAGACTACAAACTCACTTTATTATTTTTTTTTTTTTTTTACAAACTCACTTTAAACAAGTGAAGGGCATTCCAGTCCATCTCAGTTCACCTGAGTGTGCTTGTTCCAGCTCTGTTATTGTTAACCTGGTTCATGTGGAAATCACAAGTCCTAAAAAAAGAAATGAAAATGCAAGAGATGTGCGAGATGTGGTGAGAAGAGCTAACATTTGCATGATTTCAATTTCAGAAAGGGAGAAGGGAGAGGATGAGGCAGAAGGAATATGTACAGATACAACAACGGTGAATTCTCCTAAGGAAACACTACCGAATTCAGATAAATTCATGTTATATTAAAATGGCCGAACATTAATGAGAGACTTGAGGGAAATAAAGGATTAGGGAACCATTGATAAGCAGAACTGGTTTCTAATAAGGAACATTCACTGTTCTTAGAGTTGTGGGCCTGACGACATGTCTTTGGCAGAACTGCATAATTGTTATGGACCCATGACTGCTATGTGCCTCTGTTCCTCTCTTTTTGGAATCCAAGTATCTTGTTGAAGTTACACTTTCCCTATCACACCAATGTATGTTGTATGTGTGGGCCTAAATAACAACTTTTTTAGTTCCCAAATCCATTGTTTAAGAGGTACTGCTCCTGAAGAGGGGCACTTGAGAAATTTCACCTGTGAAGCCTTATTTGCATCAGGATCTCATAGATCCTGGACTTTGAGCCTTACACAGTAATTGGATGATACTTTGGGGGTTCTTGGAAGGGACTAAGTACATCTTGCATATGGGAAAGGTGTGAATATGTGGAACCAAAAGAAGGACTAGAAGAGATTTTTACAATAATGTTCCCCAATGAATCAAACCTCCCAGCATCCACTTATATATATTTTCCTCCCAATTGATTCTGAGATTGGCTGTATGGCTTCTGGCCAATGAGGTATCAGCAAACATGATGCCAGCAGAGGCCCTATGAGAGCTTCTCCACTGAAGCTTGCCCTCTTGTAATACTTTGCTGATGGAGCCCAGGTGGAGACTTGGGGAAAGATTGGTTCAGCAATCACACCTGTCATAGCAATCACACCATCCTTAGGTTTCTTTTCTTTTTTTTTTTTTAATGTTTTTTTTTTTTTTTTTATTTCTAGGCGAGAGAGAGAGACAGCGTGAGCAGGGGAGGGTCAGAGAGAGAGGGAGTCACAGACTGAAACAGGCTCCAGGCTCTGAGCTGGCAGTCAGCACAGAGCCTGACGCAGGGCTCAAACCCACGAACCGCGAGATCATGACCCAAGCGAAAGTCGGACGCTTAACCAACTAAGCCACTCAAGCGCCCCCATCCTTAGGTTTCTTACCAGCTGAATCCAGCCATGTAAGTAATGTCAGACCAGACCAGAAGAAGAATCAATCAACCAACCTGTAATCTTAAGAAAAAAAATAAACTGTTGTGGTTTAAGTCATTAAGTTTTAGGGTAGTTAATCAGCAATATATAACTGAAACAATATGCAGTGAAAAAAAGCTCACTCAAAAAATTCCTTTAATGGAAGAAATTGTCATAACTTATCAGGAATGGTATCTTTTCCAACTATGTCTTGAGCAAAAGTTATCACAAATCTACTTTCATGGCTGAAATTTGTTAATTGTATAAAATTCTCATGAACTGTGTCAGTTCTGTAGGTTTCAGAGATCTTGCCTTTCCGCAGCTACTCTATCTACTCTAAGAAATCTTAGTTATCACTTAATATGAAATAAGAAAAACTCCTAGAAAATGCTTTACTGTTACCTTAATTGTTTAGCTTTTTTTTTTTTTTTTTGTCCCTGCCAATAAAATCACTAGTATGATCCCTCACAATAGGGCCCAAGGGTAACAATCAAGACTGGTTAGGGGCTCTTGGGTGGCTCAGTTCATTAAGCACTGACTTTTGATTTCAGCTCAGGTCATGATCTCATGGTTTGTGATATCAAGCCCCCACATCAGGCTGTGTGCTGACAGCATGGAGCCTCCTTGAGATTCTCTCTCTCTCTCTCTCTCTCTCTCTCTCTCTCTGCCCTTTCCCCGCTCATGCTTTCCCTCACTCTCTCAAAATAAATAAGTAAACTTTTAAAAAGGCTGATTAGATTAATAAACGCTTCTATAAAATGTACGGAAGATTTCTCTCTCTCTTCCTTTTTGTTTTTTTTTTTTTAATTTAGTTTAAGAGAGAGACAGAATCCCAAACAGACTCCGTGTCAGCAAGGAGCCTGATGGCCTGATGTGGGGCTCCATCCCGTGAACCGGGAGATCTAGACCTGAACCAAAACCAAGAGTCAGACACTTAACCAACTGAGCCACCCAGGGACCCATGGATGGCTTCTCTTTAATAAATTGTGGAATTGCATTTTTTCTAAGGTACCAAACCAATAGCAGGATGCAGACCCAAAGAAAATTATGGCCAAGGAACAATTAAGATCACTTTAAGACAGTTTGTAGCATTTTTCAAATAAATTGTATATGTTTCTTTTCAAAAAAAAAGAATACAGGCCTTGTTTAGCTTAGGTTCCTTGGATTTTCATGCTTTCTTAGAGTTAGTACAAAACATATAGTTAGTAACAACAGTCTTGTGACAAATTTATTTTAAACATAAAGAATGTTAAAAGTAAAGAGACGGAAGAAGGTAAAACAAGCTAGCACTCATCAACAGAAAGATGGAAAAGCTACCTTAATATCATACAAAGTAGATTTCAGAACAAGGAAGGTCATTAGTGATACTGAGGAACATCACATAATGATAATATGAGTCCATTCTCTAAGAAGATATAACAATTCTAAACTACTATGAACCTAAAAACAGACCATCAAAATTCATGAGGCAAATACTAATGCAACTGTAAGGAAAAATGGGCATGTCTACCATTATAGTTGGTAAAACATCTGTAGAAGTATACACAAGTTAATTAAGTTGTCATTTGGGAGGGAAACTGCATCTGGGGATAGATTGGAAGGAAACTTACTTTTATGACTTTTTTTTACCCTTTTTCACTGTACTATGTACATCTATTATGTATTCAAAAATGAATAAATTTAAAAAAATAAAGAAATCTTTGGAATTAGTTCTAGATTCAAATAGTGTGTCAGTTAATTAGTGCCTTAGTTTTCTCATCTGTGAAATGTGGATAATAGTACAATTCTTCCATAATTGGTGTGAGGATTGATTGAGATATGTCTCAAAGTGTGAATACAGTGGCAGATACTTGATGAGCCACATTTAATAACTCCTATTTTTTGTCTTCAGTATAATTTATTTAAAACTTGACTGTGGTTGTTCACCTTGCGAAGTCTGAGTAAGACCTCTGATATTCATTCTAAAGTTCTCTAAGTTTGGTAATTTCTATAGCATATGGTAATTCCTTTACTTTCTGCCACTCAAGTTCAATATTTTAGGAATTTATTCCTATGTCTCCAACTGACGTCACTACATTAGGCAACTGGAGCACAAATTATTTTGAGTCATCATAATTCTTTTAATTTTTTAAAATGTGTATTAATTTTTGAGGGGGTAAAGGGGCAGAGAGAGAGGGTGACACAGAATTCAAAGCAGGCTCCAGGCTCTGAGATGCCAGCACAGCACTTGACATGGGGCTTGAATGCACGAACTGTGAGATCATGACCTGAACCTAAATCCGGGACACTTAATGGACTGAGCCACCCAGGTACCTCTGAATCATCTTAATTCTTGGTTGGCTTCGTTGCCTCAATTCACTAAGACCCTATTGCTTCTGCAACCTGCCTGGCACAACTCTTAGTAGTGAGAAGCAGATGCCCTGTCCTTGGATTCCTTTTCTGCTCAAGCTTTCCATGGCCAAGTTTAGAAGAGCAAAACTCAATAGAAGCAAGGAGTGTACGCAGAAAAGAAAGGGCAAAAAGATCAGACAGATTTTCTTGCGGGCTCATATATTTTTTTCTGAGATCAATTCCAAAATCATTTGATTGATGTTTTAGGTGTTACAGGTCAATATTTGTTTACAATTGGCATTGTAGTCATTTAATCAATGTATAAATCACTTTTTAGTCTCCTCACTTTATCCTTTATAAGAAGTATAAGAGAGTTAATGAAAGATAAGATAGTTAGCTGTAATATTCACAGTCACTATCAAAAGGCACAGTGCAGATTTGACCATGAGAAGGAATGACATCATTTTGATTAAACTTTCAAAGCCTTTTGACATTTTGATGCTAAGAATTCATAAAAGGTCAAAGGATCAAAAATTAATTCTAAATAAAGGTTGATTCATGCATTTTAAGGTAGGTCAGCCTTATATAACATGTGCTATGATGCTGCTAGTGCTATGGAATGCAATGGCTTAAAAGGAAGACCTTTGTATTCTGTTGATTCAGAATCATTCATAATGTGCTAGGTCTTGCTTTTCTCCCCTAATCCCTGTGTCTTCATATTGCCCTTGTATTCTACAAAGTGGCACTTTAAAATGAGGTTTGTGTTTATATTTGTCAATCTTCTTATTCCAACATATTTAAAATAGCCATGCTTTCAGTTAAAAATCAGGAGGAGGTTATACTTTGATCAAGATATAGTGACAGGGACTGGGTCTACTCTCTGGCATGAAACTACAACTACAAAAAATGTACCAAATATATTGAAACAATAGTTTTCAAGGCTTTGTACATTAGATAATAAAGCACATTAGATTGTACATTAGATAACCTCTGAGAGAGAGCAAATGAATAAGATGAGTCATATGATTACCCTTCTTAAGCCTTTAGGATGCTTCCAGGTTGTGGTTTGGGGAGGGAAACCCAGGCAGAACCCAGTGAACTCCCTGAGTTGAGGAGACAATGCTGAGAGTCCAGGGAAAGTTTATTAGAATTTGCTGGACAGAATATTGAACAGAAGAGGTCTATACAGATGAAGAACTCTGAAGGTGCTCCTTGGGAATTAGGAGAGTCCTGATCAGCATACTCAAGTAAGCAAACTACTTGAGGTCCAGAAAATAACCTCCTGAAAAGATTTCAGGTAGTAGTGTCTGCACTTACACAAGGCCAGAAACAGCACCAGTGTCTACCTACCAGACTGGAAAGTTTCATAATTAGTAGGGTGTTGGGTAGAGTACACAAAGGCTTTCCTTCAGTTTTAGGTATAATTAGCTTTAGACTGAGCACTGCTCCAGTCCTGCCTAAACAATCTTAAAACCTAGATTTGAAAGAGTCAAACTGCTTGCAAGTAACGTTACTGCATCTTAGAACAAAAGCCAAGAATATCTACAAAACTATTCAGCACTCATTAAGGTAAAACTCATAATGTCTTGCATCCAATAAAAATTACAATGCATGCAAAGAAGCATGTAATTATGACCCATGATGAGGGTTATGTATGGATTTCTTAGTACACAAAATAGTGATAAATTCAACTTCATCAAAATTAAAAACTCCTGCTGTTTTAAAGACACCACTAAGAGATCAAAAGGAAAAGCCACAGATGCAGAGAAAATATTTGTAAATCTGCTAAAAGTCTTAGATTCAGATTTTATAAAGGACTCTCAAAACTCAGTATTAGAAAAACAACCAATTAAACAATTGGCAAAATGCTTGAACACACATTTCAGCAAATAAGGTATAAGGATGCTAAGTAAGCACAAAAAATAATGCTCAACGTCAGTGGGACTAGGAATTCTGTGCTGAGCAGGTGAAAAACAGAATAAACAAGATTGAATATTAATACTAATGTGGCCTCATTCTTATTCATGCATCGTTGAGGCCTAGGCATATTCAAGTTACACGAGAATCAAGCGAGAAAATAAATGTAAAAGGCTTATACTAGCCCAACTGTACTAGGTAGTCATTTTCTTTCTTGCTTACTCTTTTACATATATAAGAGCAAGATACATATTATTATATACATATATTCTCATATTCTAATCACTATTTTTTCAAGAGAAATAAAATATGGCGTAAAAGTTATTGAAATACTAGAAAGTCACATGAAAGAATGTATTCACTTCTAAATTAGATTTTTATCACATTTTGTCATATTTTATCATAAAAGCTCCATGAAGAAATGCTTTTTAGTAAGTTTAATACATGTATCTGATATTCCTTCAATAATTAATAATAGAAGAAGCCTTGCTAAATTTGGTATAATGTCCAAATAGATTTATTACTTTCAAATGTGAATAAGAATATTCAGTTCTTTAATTACTTTTCTCAAATAGACGGTAGAAACTACATTAATGTGGAACAGAATGATTTTCAACCTGTATTACACAGAGCCTGAGGGTTCCCTCAAAAAGGTGGCTCAAGGGCACAAGGTCTCTGAGGGTTGATAGGAGCCAAAGATCCTTTCTAACTTTTTCTGAATTCCAAGTAAGATTTCATGAAAAAATGATTCTGCTATTAGAAAAAAGGAAAACCAAAAGGAGGAGGAATAAAATCCACAGTCATAATAGAATTATAATGAACTGGAAATCAAGACACTTGGTGTAATGGTTAGTTTTATGTGTCAACTTGACTGGGCCAAGGGATGACCAGAAGGTTGGATAAACATGACTTCTAGGTGTGTGTGAGGGGGTTGCTGAATGAGAATAGCATTTGAATCAGTAGATTGAGTAAAGCAGATTACACTCCCCAGTGTGGGTGGGCATCATCCAATCTGTTGAGGGCCTGAATAGAACAAAAAGACAGAGGAAGGTTGAAGTCACTCTCTGCCTGATTGCATGAGCTGGAACATTAATCAGCTCTTGCTCTTGGCACTCCTGGTCCTTGGGCCTTCAGACTGGGACTGGAATCTATACCACTGGCCGTTGGGCTTTCAGACTTTTGAACTAGACCACCAGACTTCCTAGGTCTCCAGCTTGGAGAGGGCAGATTGTGGGACTTCTCAGGATCCATAATCACTTGAGTCATTACCCTATAACATATGTATACATGTATATATCTCCTGTTGGTTCTGTTTCTCTGGAGAACCCTGACCAATACATTGAGATTTTATCTAGTTATGTGATTTTGCACAAATATATACTTTTTGAATTTGGACCTGCAAAGTTACTATGAATAATGTAGTTTATTTAGCAATCAATAAGTAACTCTAGAGTAGGTCAACAGATGTTGCTGCTTTCACTTAAAAAAAAAAGTTGATTATCTGCATTTCAATACCCTAGTTATGTTCACATGACTTTTATTAAAACATTTTCTCTTAGACCAAATGTTTGTTTTAAAAATTATGCTGATACCATTACGTTCCTATCAATAAATTTACCATTTATCAAAGCATCATTTTATTTAATTGAATCCTTCCAACAAATGTTAAGAGTTGGTATTCTCTCTGTTTTACTATGGAGGATAGTGAAGCACAGAGATGTCCAATGACTTGCCAAAATGGCATGGTTCTTGGGGCCGCCCCAAGTTCTGTCTTTCTGCCCCACAGACAGCCTTGTTTTAGGATAGCTTTGAGGCAGTGATGGGGTTATTTGTGGGATCAATACCTGAGTATCAGGGATACTTCAGGGTTCTATTGTTTAATGAATCATTGTCTACTTGAGTCAAAATCTGGATAAGACCAATGACATGGTAATCGTGTGATCAAGATTTTTTGAGCAGACTGAATTGTAAGTACTTTCCCCGTTTTGTTCATTAAAGTGGTATTTCATTAAATACAGCTTCCCTAGCTCGGTGAGTGGCAGAGCTAGGATTTGATCCTAGTAGGTTCACTGTGACAGCCATGCTGTTATACCTTCCAGATACTTTTCATTCAGTGACTTTCAACACGCTCTGCAATTAACACTTTGATTTCAAACTCGTAATCCAGTTATGAAAATCCAACCTAAAAGAATCTTTACGACAATGAGCTTCCTCCTCTTTCCCTTTCAGCACTCAACTCATTTAAATGCTGCATCATTAATCCAAACAGAGATTCTGTGTCTGAACAGTTTCAAAAATAGTGTCTGTATTAATCCACTCCATAAATTAGTAGTGTCTGGATTAATGAGGTGTACTTATATGTACACATAGAGTTATGTAGAAACGGTGCATCAGTAAAATACATTTATACAGTTTATTAGGCATTCCCACTCTTGGGTTATTTAGTGATTGCTACATAAACTACATTAAATGATGGCTTTAATTATTGACAACCTGAAACAATGGGAAAATGTACACCTCTATTCGAATCGTAGTTCAAAGTTATAACACTCAATTATACCAGTTTAATGATTGTTACTTTAATTTTGCTTCTGAGGTGGAAAGTTATTTTTCCTGGCTGTTAAACTAATATTACAGCTGGATCTAAACTATCACAGATCCCTTGAGCCTAAATATTTAATATTTTAGGCTGGTTAAAATGCAGAGAGGCTGAGCTACAGACTTCAAGCCTAAGGCTGCAGATCGGATTTTCTTTCTTTCTTTTTTCCCTATAAATTAAATATTACAACAAGAGCCTGTTAACATTGGTTATTACTGGCTGTGAGATCTTTGTTTTCATGGAAAGAGAAGCTCTGCACATCACTAGGTGTATGGCAAACAAGATTGCTTGATGGCTATAATGAAACATTTTATAATAGGGGTTGTATTTATAACATTCAAAACTGACATAGGAAGAACTAGAGTATAGGATTGTACCCTCAAAATTCAGACTTGTATTAGTTACTAGTGCCACTAGAAATCCTGTTCTTATTCATGTCCAAAACAATTGTAATTTTATAATGTTATGGCAGCTCTCCTTGAAGAGCCCAAGGCACTTTGCACAGAGTAATTTTCCCCATGCTGCTGGGAAAAGGGGAGGAAACTTACCAGAAACTTCTCTCACCTGAATCCCATCCCACACCCTCAATGATCTAAATACAATTGTCCTTAGAACACAGGGGGTTAGGGACACTGACCCCTTGCACAGTCAATAACCTGACTTTACTAATTGTCTACTGTTGACCAGAAGCCTTACCAATAATAGAAACAGTTGATGACACATATTTTGTATGTTATATGTATTACATACTATATTTTTACAATAAATTTAGAGGAAAGAAACTGTTATTAAGAAAATCATGAGGGGAGAAAATATATTGACAATACTGTAACTATAAAAAAAAATCTGTGTATGAGTGGACCCACTCTTTTGAAGTGGACACACTTCAAATCTGTGTTGTTGAAGGGTCAACTACTATCTTGGAAGGATTATATTTTCCAACCCTGATAGGCTATACCTTATATCTAGTTAATATTATGATATTACACGTGATTGAGCGATTAAAATTAATATATAGATTATTTATTAATATTATTAAATACTATTGGGGAGGTGGTTTTGCTTGAGAGTTAAAAAGTCTGTTTTTTATTTTATTTTATTTTTTGTTGCAGATGGTCTGAAATGAAATTCAGGTGTTGGGATGAGACAAGTTTGATGGATTAATTATAATGAATATGGATGATCTCTACCTCTCTCTTCCTCCCTCCCTTCTTCTCCCTTCCTTTATAAGGAATGCTCTAAGGGGCACTACATCCTACATCACAGTGGAGTTGGTATAGCAGTCCAGCGATAATCAGGCTACCCAGTTCCTATTTGTAGTTCTGTGCCTCAACCCACTGCATGGTTTTGGCTTCGTCTCTAAAATAAGAGAACAAATTTAACATAGATTTTCTCTATTCATACTGAATGTGCACTCCCGGTTCAGCTACCCCCTTACACAGATGCTGTAAATATTATTCACTTGCATTCCCACAGATTCCTCTTGGTACAAGATGGCATTTGGATATTGCAATGAGATCAGAATTACAGAGTACTTCCTCTTATGCATTGTACCTCTTCTCTGTTTGTACTCTGGTTTCATCAGTCTGTAATGACAATTAGGACAATAATACTATTACCTACTTATTGGAAGACATTGCATGATGGATCTTAATTAGCCTGGCCAATCAGGACAATAGCCTGTTCATCCTCAACACCTGCCTTTGATGAGCATTCAAGAAAGTAGGTCAATGAGTATATATAGAATCATGTGACTAATCACAAATTCATATATACTGTAACAGATTTATATATAATGTGGTAATATGCAGCATGCCAAGTTAATATTAGAGGGTCCTGGTGCAGTGGAAAGAAGACTGGTCTGGGAATCAGAGGATCAAGACAGAGTTTCTATTTAGCCACTGATTCTTGTGTTGAATTTGGTCAATTCATTTCACCCCTCTGGGCCTCAGAAGAACAGAAGAAAAGCCATGTTAAAAACTGGCTGCTGTTTGAGCAGTAATAGTCATGGATGCATATCTCACTCATCCAACCCAGTGATTGTTGGACCTGTCTGCACATTAAAATCAGCTGCAAAATTTGTGACTATAGTTAACAATACTATATCGCATATTTGAAAGTTGCCAAGAGGGTAGATTTAGAAGTCTCATCACAAGGAAAAGATTCTGTAACTATGTACGGTGATGGATATTAACTAGCTTTATTGTAGTGATCATATCACAATAAAAAAAAATCGGCTGCAAAGGTTCTGAGACATACCCACACTGGGCCCCTTCCTAAGAGGTTCCAATTCAGCTGGACTGAGGTTGGGTCCAATCATTAATGGGCTTGAAAAGCTTTTCAGGTGATTCTAGTATGCAGCCAGGTTTGAGAATCACTGCTTTAAGAGGTCAGCAGAATCCCTCTCCCACTGGATTGTCCTTCAGAGGAGCAGCCTTGCTATCCTTGTTTTGGCAGCACATATACAGAGTTGCAGCCTCACTACGGTCAGTTCTGGTAGCTTGGTACTTTTGTCTTTTTTTTTTTCCTGCTGAACAGTTTGAATATTAACCCTGAACACAATTTCTCCTTGTATTTGGGAAGACAGCATGTTTCCTTTTAACATAAAAATAATACTAATAAAAAATACTCCATGTCTAATTTGGGTTGAAGAGGTGAAGACCAAAAGAAAGAGAAAATAACTCTGTAGGATAAAGTATTAGAATGCTGAGTTTTCTGAAAAGGTACAAATGGCTGGTTGGAGGCCTAGACAGGGACGTGAAGAGTTGTGCAAAAGATCTTTGGAGGAGACACTGGGTCTAGCAGATTCTATAGGCTCTTGCCTGCTCTGGCAGCAATGAAGGGCAAGGGACAGGATCTTCACTGCAAGGAAAATATATGTTAAGGGATTGAGACTAGTGTGAGAGGAACTGAGGAGTAGGGAGTGGTGGAAATTGTGGTGATGGTTAAGAATTGGATTAAAAGTAGAAGTTCAGCTGGGCACCTGGTGGGTGGCTAAGTCCATTAAGCCTCTGACTTCCACTCAGGTCATGTTCTCATGGTTTGTGAGTTTGAGCCCCTCTTCGGGCTCTGTGCAGACAGCTCGGAGCCTGGAGCCTGCTTCAAATTCTGTCTCCTCCTTTCCCTGCCCCTCCCCCACTCATGCTCTGTCTTTCTCTCTCTCAAAAATAAATAGACTATAAATGATTACCAATAAGTAGCTTTCCTCATAAATACCAAAAGGGTCCTAGGACCTCTATGGTTGTCTGGGATACACTTAAATTATTTTGTTTTGGAATGAATGGCAAAGGGAGAACATTAATTTTATAACTTAAGGGAGGCTGAACTATGATTTTTTCCAGTTGTAGAAAATTTTGTAATTTTTATATATTTTTATTTGGTTTTTAATTTTTTATTTATATATATTTTTATGAATATAATTTATTGTCACATTGGCTTACAACAACATCAAGTGCTCATTCCTACAAGTGCCCTCCTCAGGGCCTGTCATCCATTTTCCCTCTCCCCCAACCCTCATCCATCCTTAGTTTGTTCTCTGTATTTAATAGTCTCTTATGGTTTGCCTCCCTCCCTCTCTATTTGTATCTATTTTTTAATTTACTTTAATATACCATTGGTTTTGTAATTTAAGGCTGGAGCATACTGTTTTCCAGTGGTAGAAAATTTTGTAATATAGTTAAATGCATTTCCATCCTAAATTTGAACAAAAACTTCTATTTCTGGACCTATCTATATTGTTACGGAGTATTAAATATACCTATGAATGTATATGAAATCAATATTATAAATTTGAAAATAGTTCTTAAGGATGAATTATTATTAATGTGTTAGAAAGCAGGACCAATATTTCAAAAACATGCTTTATAATGAATAAATACATTATATATATCATACAATAAAATACATTACAGAGTAAACACACAGAATGGAAACACACAGTCATACTGAGGACAGAATGCTGAACAGGAATTCCAGTAACTATATTTTGCAGTTTTGTTTTCCCTTTTGCCATTAATCTGGGATAAATTACTTAATATTGTGTCTGACTCTTCCATTGGTGGAGGAAACCCATCATCAGCCCTGTTTCAATTGCCACTTAAGACTTGTCATACAACTTGGTCACAGGTAAACCATATACTTAGTAAACCTGAAAACAAATTGAACCTAAAGCAGTTAAACCTGAGGATAATTATTTCTTATCCAAGAGGTATATTATTCATTTGTTTAAGTCCAGACTAGGGATGTTAGTGGACAAGTATATGAAGAAAAATATTGTGGACAAGTATAGGACACAAGAAGGGTACATAAATATGCTGAAGACAAAGCAGACAATGTGTGCTTCAACACAGGTACCAAGTTCTAGAGGAATTAAAAGGGAGAAGCCTCAAGAGGCAATTTTACTATTACAATGACAATATAACCTAAGTTGGCATTGTAACCTAATGGCAAAGTAACCTGAATTGGCAAATAAAAATAATGAGTCCCCAAATACCAAAACCTGCAAAAAATTAGGTAATATTGTATTTCTTGAAGGATACCTCTTGAGATTATGTGAGTTGTATGTTGGGTGAACGTCTCATTTACCTTCTAAACAGGGACAGTTTTAAGAATGAAATGAAGTCTATTAATTATTCTGTATGGGAGGTGTAAACTTACCTTGGGCAATCTAGGATATAGTGTTAAGCCTGAAACTGGGCAGAATTTGAGATATTACCCTATTTGCAAGTTAACAAGTTATACTGCCATATATGAATCAGGAAAAAAGGGCTCTTATTTCCTCACAGAGACCTGTTCCCCATGTCACAGTTCCCCCGCATGATAGCTCTGGAAGAGCTAGCACACCTGCACAGGAACCTCATGAGAGGAACACCACATTGTGAAACTCACAGCTTGTACAGGATATAGGGCAGCTGACATGTCTTCCCATCCTCTTCTCTGGGAAGACCGGGGGTCTTTGCTCTGGAATGTAAACAAATGCTCTCTGAGGGTAGGAAGGTATCTATATTACTCCTTCATTACCCTGAAATGTAAAAAAGTAGCTCCACAGAGACAAATTTCTCTAGCTCTCTGGAGGGCTCTATATTTAGGGTTGCTATTCAATCATCCTTTAACCCAGGTTCCAGTGCTGTTTGCTCAGAAATATTACAATATTTTTGGAACATTTTTCTATCAACAATTATGTTGTCCTAGTTGACTATCACTTGTATGCATCTATCTTTTCAAGAATCAAGCAGTTAAGGTTAAATTCTGGGTTTTCAGTGTGACCTAACACTTTCTTACATTTCTAAGATAGCCTTTTTAGGGCCATATGTATATATATATATACATATATGTGTGTGTGTGTGTGTGTGTGTGTGTGTGTGTTTTCATATTTGAATTACACATCCAGAGTTTATCTACTTGAATTCCCCAAAGAACTCTAGGATGAGAAATCTAGACATTAGCTCTATTTGGGGTTGCAAACTACAGAAATCTAACTTAAGTTAGCTTAGGGAAAAAAAGTAGAATTTGCTCTAAGGCCATTGGATGTTTCAGAAAACTCAAGGGAAGAAGCAGCTGAACTTCAGGGATTCTGATTTTCTGCATGTTTTCCTGGTTCTTTCTATGCCTCTGCCTCATTCTTCTGTCTCATGGAAGATCAGCTTTCTGTGCATCTCTGTTCCTATGGTTTCATATGTAAAATATAGGGTAATTTTGTTTTAAAACCCTAACAGAGATCTTAATTGATAATTTACATTTCTCTTTGTCTCAGTCCTTGGTTGCAAGTAACAGATGCCATTGAGTTACTTAGAGACACTCATGTAAGAGATGTCATTGTGTTACTTTGATACACTTCTATCTATAATAGCAAATGAGACCTGTGGGTCCTAAGGAAGAGACATGGGTTCCCAAATAAAAAGGATTCAACACTGAGTTAGACTCTAGAACTAAGAAAACTTTGTGTCCATAGAAAGTAAAATTTTGTTGAGCTTTGCCTTTACCATGACTTAGAATTTAGATTTATATTTACTGCTCTGCTTTTGGAACTTCTACTGTGCTACCCAGCAATAGTTATATCACTATTAGGCAGTCTTCATGAAAAACATGCCCTTCCCTGGGTGCCCCTGGCCTCCCTCTCTACACTTTTCAGTTTCCTTTCAGTGACATCTCTAGAAATTCTGTTTAGATGGGGCTTAGGGGTAACAATTAGGTTTGAAGAAGGACCTTAAACTTGAGTTTTCATGATTAAGGAAATTGTCCTTTTTAAGAAATTGAGGTTGGAGTGATAAAGATTATGAGGTAGAGGTGAAGCTCTTTTTAACGTCAGCTGTCATAACTAGAAATGCTCAAATTTCTAAAAGACAAAACAGAAAGTGGCTCCCATCTCTGTGTGGGCAAGCTTTTGTACTGCCCTAAAGTCATGTGCTCTACCTGGCCCAATCAGGGGTGTCAAGAAAAGCATGGCCATATGTCATGGTCCATAGAAGGAGCTATCTGGACCGTATCATCTAAGGCTCATGTATCATCACCACCAGTATTCCTCTCATTAAAGCCAAGGGAAGCTTATAAGAGTACAAACTCGAGCCCATTGGTTTGGAGGGTTGGCAGCTTATGAAAGTTATTTCCTCTCTTTAAGCTTTAGTTTTCTTGCCTTTAAAATGGGGGTATTGTCCCTAACTGTGAGCTGTAGTGACAAAATAGTGACAATCAAATAAGACATTGTATATAACAGAATCTTGTGATTGGTAAAGCTGTGTAAAACTAAGAAATTAATGTCTGTAATGCTGTAAAACCTTTAAAAGACTTGGGTAATGTTAATAATTAAATAGCCAACAGTTCCTGAATGCTTCTGCTTTAAAAACTTTATGCATATTATTTTTAATAAATCATCATAATTACTCTATGGGGCATGTATAATTATTTTTTCTATTTTCAGATGACAAATCTAATAGATGCAGAGGTTAAGAATTTGTTCAAAGTTATACATCCAATAAGTAAAGTTAGGATATAAACCCAGATGATCTAACTCCAAAACCAGTACTCTGTTCTACCAAAATCTGCAATATTGTAGTAAAATTCCATGAAAATAGACACTAGAAAAGGTATAAATTCAGCTATTGGGTACAGAAATCAACTTTCTATAGTCCCAAAGAGCCAGTGATAACCTTAAGAACCTAATGAGTTCTTACATGAGAAAAGCCTCTACTTTATACACATCTGATATGGCCAAAGTTTTGTCACTTGTTCGTTTGAAAGATTGACTTCATTTGTTTTACTTTGGTTTCCACACTTTGGTTAGGAGAATCTCTTTATTCTCTTATAAGTACCCATAAATATTAGTGAACTCTTTGACCTGCAGATTAAATCCCTTGATCTTTTGTAAAGAAAACAGGTCTATAATTGTCATATCTCTTTGTTAAGAAATTCAGTTCCTTTCAAACATGTGCCAAAGCAAATATTAATTTTTCTGAATTCTACAATTTCCTAGTTAATACTTTGATGTATACATATTGATTTCTGGAAATAACAGAAAAATTATGTTTTTCAAAACTGTTCCTATTATGTACCTTTTTAAAATGAAAGATTTGTTGGATGGTTGGTTCTTAATAAGAGAGAGGAGCCTAATCCCAGAATTACACAACCACCTCATCAGCCCCACAGTCCTCCATCAGAGAGAAGTAAACTTCCGTTTCATTTAGGGCGCTGTTATTTTCCCACTATTCTAACTAATGTGATTGGTATCAACACCCTTCTTACTTTAATGCTGGGTAAACTGAGGTATGCAGAGGTTAAATGGTTGAGTAGCGGAACCAAGGTTTGAACCACAGAGTCTGGTGTCAGAGTTTTCCCTCTTAACCACAGCACTCTACTGCCTCTGATAAAGTTTCAGATATATTTGTACTTAGTTAATTTTAACACATGTCACTTTCTGCCATCTGTGACTTAGGATGTTAAGGAGTTTTTCTTTGTTCTTCTGCATTTTGGAACAGGTAAGGCTTTAGGGGTATGGCTGAAATGAATCTGGATACGGCTAGATTGATGCAGTTAAGGATGATAAGGCTGATCATGGAAAGCAGAAGAAAGAGTAGAAGATTGTGATAGGGAGGTAATTAAATGGAGAAGGGAATGTGGTTAAAGACGTTTGATTCCTGCACAGCTAACATGGTGAACAAGTAGCAAGTGTGATGAAGAGGAAGGAGATAAAAATGAATACTGTCATGTCTCTGGCTCCTCTGGTTCCATGTCAGGTGAGTCAAAATTGCCTAGCATTTTGCAGCTGGTTGTATAGGCTCCAAGTTCTACAGGACAAAAAAGATGATCTGCTCTAAGGTCTAAAAGAGCATATGATGCTCTCAAAACTTGAGTTTCAAAGTGACCTTCTCCACAGCAGTCTTCGGTTTTAATGCCTTCCTGGCTTCCTGGAAACCACCAGGAGCAGCATCTCATGAAACAGCATTTAAAACTACAGTTTTACTCTCCTGTCTATCCTGGACTGTCCTTCTGTCAGTTTTTTTGACAGCAAGGGTAAGATAACTCCTGGGATCAGAAAAATATGATGCCTAAAATTAGAAGATTCTGGAACCATCTCAAACTGACCCCTTGCTTTCCATATAGGTTGGCCTAAATCCATCACAACAGAAATGTTGGCTCTCACCACAAGATTTTTGAGCATGTTTCTTCACTTCTATGGATTTATTCTCCTTAAGTGTGAATGAAAGGATTGGACTAAGAGAAGAATTCATTCACAGTTTAGCCCTCCATGGTTTGCCCTTCTCAATAGCTTTGAATTCTCAAAACACTGAAGAAGTCATAGACCATGCATTTTCTTGAATGCTTGAATGCTTCCTTAACTCTCCACTGTCCCCAATTACTTAGACAGTTGGGAATTTATGCATTCATGTCTTTGTCTAAGGAACCATAAAAAAGGAAATGTATGTCGCATTAGGAAAGGTGACTATTTGTTTACACTATGATTAAGGCACAAAGATAATTCCACCTTTAGGAAAGTGGAATTGTACTAGGGAGAAAAATGAGAAGTTGTATCTCGGCTCCACATGTCTGCCATCCAGGCAAGTCTTCTCATTGAAAGAAGAATTTCTGAACTTCTAACTTTATGAACATTATTCCCAGAGAGGAGTGGTATTGACCCTCACTAACAAAGAATTCAATACGATTCAGCATATGCTTGACGCAAATCATCATCAAATTGATAGTGCTTTTTGCATGGCAAACTACTTTCACGGTGCAAGGCCCTCTGCCCAACGTAGGTGAGAACATGAATAAAATATGATCCCTGCTCAGAAGGGGTCCATAATCCAGGGTAGAAAATAGACACATGCATAAATAATTCTAACACAAGATAGACCCTGATATGCACTTTATTAGATTCACAAAGGAAATGCTAGGAGAACAATGCAAAGGGAGAGATTACTTCCCATGGGGTTGTAAATGAAGGGTTTTCTTGTTTGTTTTTTGTTTTTGTTTTTCTTCAAAAGCGAGTATTAGTCAGGCCTATTGCTAATAGTAAATGTAATCTGTCACTTATTTAACGTAGATTATTCTTTTATGTTTTTTAATTCTCATCACCCAAGGTGGAAGTATAACATGAAGAAAAAAAATTGAAACATGCAGGAAATTTATCGGGTTACAGGCACATGTAGCAGGAGTTGATGCTAGAGCAAACCACAGAGTTGCCCATGTAAGAAGCGTCTAGATTTTAAATCACTGCCAGTAATTGAAGAGTGTGCCCTATGGCTTTTGATTTGGGGCTCACAAAGCAGATTTTATGCATGCCTCATAGTCTATATTTTTGATGATACCTAACATACCTTTCAGATTTGGAAAAGATCCTTCTCAAGATTTTCACATAAAATGGTAGCCAATAAATGGAAAAATGGAAATTTCATTTTATTGTGTTGAACCTTATGAAATTGTTACCTTTGTAGGAATATTGACAAATTTAATATAGTTCAACCTAAATGTACATAGATAACATTTGGCAGCCATTATTTGACTTCAGGACAAAGAATGACATGATCAGATTTGGGTTTTGAATGGGTAAGTATGGGACTGTTCAAGGATACACTAGAATACAAGGGCCTGAGGGCAAGAATGATCTAATACAGTGGTATTGGTGAGAGATGATAACACCTGAATGAGTCTTCCCCACTTGGTGTGGGTTCTCCAAGGCAGATACTACATTTCTGGCAAATGTCTACTGGAAAATGGAGTTGGTACCCAAAAGAGCTTAAGTGCATAAGCAAGAGGGTGGGATAGAGAGGAAAGGAGGGACATGAAAGATATGCTATTTGTAGGACTAACAGACTTTTGTACTTGAATGTAGAAATAGGAATAGGGAGAAACAAAACAAGAATGCTTTTAAGGCCCCAAGGTTAAGAAGGAAATATACAAGAAGAAAGGAAGTATCATCAAATAATGCCAATGGTTCACTTTCTGCTAGTAATTTCTCCAAGCTTCTTTCATTGGCTCACATCTCTGACAGGGACAATCTTGAAATGTTATGTTAAACAGACACTTTAAAAATTAGGAGGATGGAGTGCTGAATGCTGCATTTCTAGATGTAGTTTCCAAGTGCATAAAGTTCCACAGTGCCCCCACCTTCCCTCTCACTTCTGCCCTAACTAATCATGGAAGCTCCTTGTTCCAGTGTCTTTTCCTGTTGGGTATTGTATGGCATGGGAAGTCCGGTCTAATAATGTTGTCCTTTAAAATGTAGCACTGGAAAGAACTGGGATAGTGAATTCCAAAGTTCCTATTCCAAAAGGCATTAATAAATGTTAAATATTTTTTAAAAATTTACATGTAAATAAATTTAGGAAATGTTGGGTTAAAAAATTTAAAAGATGTTTTTCCTTAAACACTTCTCTCAAAGTTTTGCAAAGTGCATTATGAATCTCAAAAATGGAATGAGAATCTGAAATGTTTCCTAAACTTCTCTTACCACTAAACCTTTTTTATTTCTTAATAAGCATTTCAAGTGTCTAGTGTTTTATGGCATGGGAATGCCATAAAGGAAATGTTGATCTAAGATTATTCAATATATTTATTAATCCTTTAGTTTGGGGCTATTCCCTTATTATTGACTATATTTTTAATAATAACTTTGGGTAATTACAGCAGAAATCCACCAAAGACTTGTACTTAGGTACCAGTATAATTATAATAATTTTTAAAAACCCTAAAACTCAAGGGAAAAAAAACATTCCACATTATCAACAGTAGTCATTTTAGTATAGTGGGAATGTGTTACTTTTTCCTGTATTTCTTTCCCAAGTACTATTTAAGACTACGTCTTTAATAGAAATATAAAAAAAAAATTAAAAGGAGGAAATAAAACATTTAAGAGTGTTACAAGAGAGTAAAAGCAAGACAGTGAGACTCAAATTTTTGAAGATTTTTTTTCTTACATAGGTTTCTTCCGTTTCATTTTTTATGACTGAATGTATTGCAGTTCTTACCTTGATCCTCAAGACTGCATATTGTAGTTATTAGTAGACACTGGTGGTAAAGAGGCCTGGGATTTGGAGACTTACAGTATGTAGGCTTTAATCCTCGCTCTCCTGCTTTAAACAAACAAACAAAAACTCTGGTAAGATATACTTATGTGCCTGCCAGTGTTCTTCTGGTTTTTCAGTATAGTTCTGTGATCTGAATAAGCTACTTAACCTGAGCTTCAGGTAGCTCTTCTGTTAACTCTCAAAAGGATTTTATAATACCACCCTGCTAAACATAAAATCTAATATTTATGTGAAGTAGCTTTTTAAAATATATTTTCCTCTTTTTAAAAAATACTTTTTTTCATTACTGGGGTGCCTGGGTGGCTCAGTCGATTAAGTGTCCAAATGTTGGTTTTGGCTCAGGTCATGATCTCTCCATTTTGAGAGTTCAAGCCCTGCATCAGCTGCCAGCACAGAGCCTGCATGGGATTCTCTCTCCCTCTCTTTCTGCCCTTCCCAACTTGCACTGTCGCTGTCTCTCTCAAAATAAATAAATAAACTTAAAAAATATTTTTTTTTCCATTACAAAAAATACATTTTATTGTGGATGACTTACAAAACACAGAGAATTAATCACGAAATTATAAACATCACCCATGACTTTACCACCTAGCAATATCTACACTGCATGTCCTTCATTGAATCTGCTTCATATTTGTTTGTCTGTGTCTCTAATACTCTGTAAGAAAGATAAAAGCAGGGAATCCATCTGCTTTTATCCTCCTGTGTGTTCCAAGTACCTGGCAAGGTGAGGAGGTACTTAATAAATTTTTTGAACGTATACAATGAAAACATGGTTTCCTTATTGTGTTTCTCAAACTTCTCTTCTTTGTGACTTAGGCTGCATCTATTCCACATTCTTAAAAACAGGCTTTCTCAGACTTTATACCCTTCACTTCTTTTCAGAGCCTGGCTGCCATTTGCCACCTGGTCCCCCAGCCACCCAGTGAGGCTTCTTCCATGGCTCCAGTGTATACTTGTGGAGTGATAGAATTTTAGATATGGATGGACCCAAGGAATCTTCCAGGAGAAAAATCTACAGCATCAAGAAGGAGGTAGGTCAGAGTTATAGTGATGGCTCTTAGTGGAGAACTGATTCACTTTATAACTCCTATAGCTCCTACACTAGAATATAACATTTAGAACTTGATTGTACAGTCAGTCTTCAGATATTCCTATCCACATGTAGACAGTTCAGCTTGAGAAGGACTTTAATTCAAATCCCTGCTTCAGCGGGATTCAAGGGATTCAAATCCCTTCCTTCAAAGACATGAGGCATGTCTTTGCTCATTCAAGAACTGGTTGAGGTTTTGTAGGCTTCCCTCTGCTGACACTACCCAGGAGAGCCCCCCAGGGTCATCTTCACAGCTGTGACATTGGCATCTACTGACTTTCGTTTTCTTCTCTGAATATTCTGGCTTCTTTCTTTACATTCATTTCAGGCTTAACTTTTAAAAACAAATCTAAAATGTTGTATTATATAAACAAAGAGTTATCATCTATGTAAGTTTTTGTGAGCATAATCTTTTTTTTAAATGTTTTTTTATTTGTTTCTGAGAGAGAGATAGCGTGAGCAGGGGAGGGTCAGAGAAAGAGGGAGATACAGAATCTGAAGCAGGCTCCAGGCTCTGAGCCAGCTGTCAGCACAGAGCCTGACATGGGGCTCAAACCCACAAACCATGAGATCATGACCTGAGCTGAAGTCAGACACTTAACTGACTGAGCCACCCAGGTGCTCCTTTGTGAGCATAATCTTAACAATAGCCAGGAAAGCTGAAGGAGCCCAGTCGGCACCCATTTTATAAAGCAACTTATGAAGGGAACTGCTTTATTACAGTGTTCTAAAAACTCTTATTAGTGCCTGAAACTACTGTGTCTAATAATGGAATTGATATAGTTTGGGCATAAATCAACGCTATTTTGATGGTCAGGTCCACAAAAAACTTTTCCTCTTAAAGCTGATAGTAAGTTTTCACATTCAAGATGTTTAGTATGGAAACACGGGAGATTCTGTCATCTCTTCATGCCTAATTTTCTGTCATTTGTCTATTGTGAAGCCAGCAGTCACTTTAGTGATCTTCATCACAGGATTTCCAAGCAGCTAGGATGGCTGGTCACATGAAAATACACAATGTGGACCATCTGGATTCTAAAAAAACCAGGCAGGAATTCTGGGAGAGTTTTAGAAACATTTCTGCATTGCAGAATGTTTCATTCACATAACACCCTGTTTCTAACGCGTTCTAGCTTCCTTTTGTACAACAATCATGCTTATATGCATTTTTGTGCAATTTGTGTGTTGTGTTTTTATTGTTCAATATGGTACATTTTCGTGTAATGCATAGATCTTTACTGTATTCAGGTGTCAGGAAACAATCAAGTTAAGTGGTATATATTGTGGACCACACATCAAACACAGCCAACATGCCCCTTTGCCACTCCTCCCCACCCCCCAACGAGTTCACGGAGCAACTTGCTCCCTCCTTGCTGGTGCAACCCAGCAGTGGAACCTGAGTCCCCAGAGCACTTCTCAGCCTGGGGTTCGCTAGAGAGGTGGCTCCGAAGGCAAGAGAGAAAAGGGGGCAAGGCCCTTGGTATACTGTACTGGTGGGAGAGATTGCACTCTGTACTGTAGACTTCTCCCTGAAGCACCCAGGGCTAGACAGTCAGATGCAGCGGGGGATCTGCCAGCCTATTTCTCACTCGCAACCACAGCTCAGTTTTACAGAATTCTAACTTCACTTCCAAGACCCACCACAGGCCTCTCCATTTATTGTTATGATTCACTTTTTGTTTTAAACCTGTAGTTATCATTTTCCCACTGTTGCCACTCCTAAATAACCTTTTGTTTTTGTGGAACATTGCACCAGATTTTGGGGTCAAACTTCTCCAGACAACCTACCTACCACTCAGCCTCTTATTCACGGTGTCCTATAATCTAGCGCGTTTAAAATTCCTCAAATATACCACTGGCTCTGTGAGCTCACATATCGGGCACTCCCTTTCTAGTATTAGTGTGTTTGATTTCATGTCAATATGTAACAATTATTATGCAGTGTAAAATATTGCGTATCATTTAACCTTTTCCCCCCACTAATATGCAGCATGAATCACACTAAGAACAGAGCTAGGGAGTTACAACCTTGTTAAATAATATATTTTCATCACTTCTGTAAGTCATGATTATGTGAAACTTGCTGAGAGTTAGAAATAAAGTACAGAGCACATACCTTTTCTAAATGGAGATGAAATAAATAATATTAAATCAATCAACCAGTCAACCAATAAATATCCTCCTCTTTCCATCTCAGTTTCTCTGAGTATTAGTGAGTAATACTTTAAAAGAGTGTAACTATTAGAGATGGGGACACACTCATGAAAAAAATTGCTGACTGATTTAATTCAGTGCTCTATCAATTCAGCTAATTAACAAAATAATAATAATAATGATACAAATTGCAGACATATAATGGCTGCTTCCATTTGCTGCCAGGGAGCAAGTTCTAAGTGAGGTGTGACCAAAGATGAACGGACACAAGTAGAAGATGGAGGGCCATGGTGCCATATTGGAAGGAAGGGCCCGGAGTTTCCAGCTCCCCTTTATCTCCCTGAAAAGGAAGTTAGCTGAAGATGTCCCACTGCCTGCTCCATCTTTGGGGTGGGATTCCAAAGAACTTCCTACCAGGATTAACTCCATCTAGCAGTTTCTTCACAGCTCAGTGCCTCACTCTCACCTCTCCAGCTGGCCACAGGGCTCCACTCAACCCTTCTTGGTCCTCAGCCACAGGGGTGCTGAAGCAGGAATATCTTCTCAAGCTTCCTGGAGACAAAAGGTGTCAGTATTCCAGCTTCTCCTTTCTTGTTCCAAGCAAGTGTCTGGGCCTTTAAATTGTTTGAAGTCCTTTCCACCCCCTGCTTTACCATGAAAATATAGGAAATGGGGAAGCTATGCTATTTTTGTATAAAACTTACCTGGAACTGATAAAATGCTTTGTACTTAGGGTTAAATTCTAGTGGGAATGTGAATATGATATCTAAATAAGTGCTATTTAAGTTTAGTTATATGAGCATTGAGAAGAGGCATAATGATACAATAGTTCAGAGCATAGAGTCTGGAGATAGGCTGTTGGGTCCAAGCCCAAGTGTAGCCATTTTTTCATCATGTGTCTGGGAAAATTGGTTTACCTCAATTTCTTCAAATGCAAAATGACATCAGTAATAGTAATAATAATAGTAATTATATGCAACTCATGGAGGATCAACTGAGTTAATATATGTAAAGTATTTAGAAGCATACCTGACATGTAATTGGGATTCCATAAACATTAACCTTTTTATGATCCTGGAACCTTGTGTACGATGAAGATAGAGGACTGGGGAGGGTAAGTGGAAGGAATTTGGAATCCTGCATCCATAGGCTGGCCCTGTCACTTATTAGCTGTGTATGTATGGGCAAGTTACAAAACCATTTCAAGTCCAATTTTGTACATTTATAAAATGGGAATAATAGAAATATGTGTTTCATCAGATTGTGGTGAAAAATAAATGAAATACTGTATACAAAGCCCTAAGACATAATGAGGTATCAGTAATTATTATTTCTCTGGCTCTACTTCTTATAAGCTGTATTACTTTGGGTACAGCTCATTCATGGAGTGGGGAAGGGGGAGGTAAAGTAATACTTATTTTTAGAATTATTGTATAGATTAAGTTAAAAAATTATAAACACCTAAAACAAGGTTGGGCAGATAGTAAATGCTCAAAAATGTTAGCTTACAGGGGTACCTTTGTGGCTCAGTTGGTTGAGCGAACAACTTCGGTCATGATCTCACAGCTCATGAGTTTGAGCCCCACATTGGGCTCTGTGCTGACAGCTCAGAGCCTGGAGACTGTTTCTGATTCTGTATCTCCCTCTCTCTCTGACTCTCCCCCACTCAGAATCTCTTTCTCTCTCTCTCAAAAATAAATAAACACTAAAAAAGTGTTAACTTACTGTATCTATCCAGAGGTGCTTAGATTTGCCCCTGGGAACAAGTCAGAAGGAAAATAGAGAAGAGGTGCCTAGTGATGAAGAAAGGATCACACAAACTTCTTTCAAGTTCTCTGGGAAGCTCTCTCCTCCTCAGTGTCTACTATCTCCTTCCAGTCCACCTCCAAGAGTTTGCCATATGTCTTAGTCCATTTGAGCTGCTGTAACAAAAGTACCATAGGCTAGGTGGTTTAAACAACAGACATTTATTTCCCATAGTTCTGGAGGCTATGGGACCAAAGTTCAGATTTGGTGTCTGGTGGAAGCCACTTCCTAGTTCACAAATGGCTATCTTCTCATTGTAACTTCACATGGTGGAAGGGTGCAAAGCAGCTTTCTGAGGCCTCTTTTATAAAGGGCATTAATCCCATTCACAGCAGTTCTACCCTTAAGGCCTAATCATCTCCTGAAGGATCCACCTCTAAGTACAATCACATTGGGGATTAGGCTTCAACAAACATGAATTTTTAGACTATAGTACAAAACTATTTTATTCTTGGGTCTCCTGGGTGACTCAGTAGGGTAATTTTCCCACTTTTCATTTTGGCTCAGGTCATGATCTCACAGTTTGTGAGTTTGAGCCCAGTGTTTGGCTCTGTGCTAACAGTGTGGAGCCTACTTGGGATTCTCTCTCTCCCTCTCTCTCTCTCTTTCTTTCCCTTTCTTATTCTTTCTCTCTCTCTCTCTCTCTCTCTCTCTCTCTCAAAATAAATAAATAAACATTTAAAAATTCTACTTTATTCTCTGACATGAGGGAGAGTTTAATTGGAGGTAGGTCCAGTGTTTTTTCTAGCCCTTAATCAAGGACTATAAGACATTCAGGGCACACTTAACCAGAGACTAAACCATCTCTAATTGTAAGTGACATGGAGTGATCCTTGAGCCTTTGCTGGTCTCCTGGGACTCCTATGCTTCTGCCATCAAGCTGATTGATCATTGAAATCCACCTCCTAATCGTTATCACTTTAGCTTGAGACTCTGACACTTGTTAAATCATATAAGCCCTTGGAAAGATGAATATTTTCAAGTTGTCTTCAGTCAACATTCACTCATTTCTTCACCAGTATTGACTGACTATCTGTTCTGAGTAAGGTCAAATACTAGAGCCCAAGGTCATGCAGAAGAACAGAGCAGACATGGTTTTCCCATTCTACAGACCTCAAACACATAATTTAGGTCATTTATTGGGATTTATTATGTAGACTTTGTAGTGGTGTGGGCACAGAGAACCAAATGGTACTGGATTTTCCTGAAGCGGGGAAGAAGGCAAGACAGACTAGATGGAGGGGTGAAAGCATGGTACCAAAAAGACCTTTCTGGACATTGCTCTAGGGCTAGCTGGTTTTTCGTAACTGGATGCTTAAATTCCAGGCAGGCACAAGAGACTCTTTTTCCTTCTGCCACCTTCCTAAAGTTTTCTTATTGTACCAAAATATACGTCATACACTTTTGAGATGCAAAACTCAGAGTTTTACTCTGTGGCCTGAGGAAAAGAAATATCCTTTTACACGGGGAAGGGCACTTCTTGCTAAATGTTTAAGGAGATATTTCTCTCCATAGTATTTTGAAAATGGTATCTAAATTGTTTATTTGACATCAAGGGAAGGCATTTGGAATCAAGAATATATTTCTATTACAGATTTTAAAATGTTTAAAAAATACTTAGATGTCATCTCCTTAGTTGCCAAATTCTTTGTTCAACTTTCTCTTTATTTTCACTAAAATTGAAGGTTTTTTAAAGATAGAAAACAGAGTACTTCCTAACATTCATAGATTTTTTTCATTATTAGCCAGTGTTTTAGGGTTCAAGCAGGATATATTCTGGCCATAGGTGTTTAAGAAAGTAAAATCTTTCAACAAGTTTAGTTTCTGGGGGAAAAAAATCTGTTGATTTTTTTTTTTTTTTAAGGATGAGGAAAGGTGGAAATGAGGACTAGTTTCTTAGAAAAACCTGACAAGCAAACTGCCAGTGGCACATGAATCCTTGTTTCCTAAGCACAGGAGGCTACTGAGTGTTTTAGATACAGTGATTACACAATCTGTTATAACATAAGCAGATATCAATTTTAAGCTCAAAACAGATTTTCCTGGTGTGTCGTGTGTAAAAGCTCTTTCCAAATGAAAAATAAAAATCTGATTGTAGCTTCCTGTGAAATACTTTAGTGAATAGAACTATAAAAGAGATTGATTCAGGTATGGTTTCCATTTTTCTCTGTCACCAAAAGCATTTTTTTTCCTGTATATGTGGCTTAGCTACCTGATTAATCCAGGGAAAGATCTGTTTTGCTGGTGACGGTTATTTGCATTAAAGTGGTAAAAATTAAAACACTTTTTAATGTTAAGATTGTGGTTTTACTTTCATGGAAAATAGGCCTGTACACAATGAGTTTGGTTGTCTGTAGGCAAGATTTTATATAGCACTATTGTTGGAGAGTCAAATTCCTGGAAAGGCCTGGCAAAGAGGCCTGGGACCTTCAATACACTCATAAATTTACTTATCAGATTCATTTACAACATATCTCAAGATTTATAGGAACTATGCAGATTATTTGGAACCAGCACTATTGCTAATTTCCAAAGAGAGGAGTAAAAAGGCTTTGACCTAAGTTTCTGAAACATTTATGTGGCTGCTGTTTTGAGTTCCAGAGATACTTTTGCAAAAGGGAGAGGGCTTCCAGAAAGACTCCCCATTTCCACCCCATCCAGCAGCTTCTATTTACTGACAGAATTTTGAAGTAACATTAAATAATTTATAATTTTCAGCCACATTTAATTAATTTTCCACCTCATTACTATTTACAAGTGCTGTCTCATATTGAATAATGACTTTGTATTGTTTGTTTGCTGGATACACCACTATGGTGAGAATAAAAGCTGCAGATTTGCAAATGTAAAGAAATGTTGTTTAAAGAACCAAAGAAGGGGGAGGAGGGCTTCACTTATTCTATAGCCTTTAATTGTATAATTAAGAATGTTCATAAAAATTTGAAACCGAGGTTCTTAACCTGGCACCTGTGGAACGTAGGTCAATTCTTAGGCTGAGGAGTCTTTGAATCTACTGATATTGTAAGCAGAATTTCAAATGTGTGTGCATATATGCTTTTTACTATATTTTTCTAACTATTGTAAGCAGAATTTCAAATGTGTGTGCATATATGCTTTTTACTATATTTTTCTAACTTTTGTCAGATTCCCAACAGTGTTCAAGGTTCAAAACACCAATTAAAAATTCTGCCAAATTTTAAATAAAAAAATCAATGAAGATACAGATGATTTTTAAAAGTTGCCATAGAATTAATTTTCTCCCAAATGATAATTTAAGGATGTCGGGGAGCACCCCTTCAAATGAATATATTTATCAAGTGTGTTACAAGTAAAGAATCTTTTTACTCTGCACTCTCTTGGTGTAAAATACTTATCCTAGTATTTAAGGCATAGTATTTCGTATTGAATAGGACAGCCATTTGTAAAATTGATGTCATGAAAAAATAGAAAAAACTTGCTATTTCGCAGGGAATCAAACATTTTGGTTATCAAAGCGTTATCTTACATAATTTAATAAACATGGAAAAGCCATTTAATATAATCTTTCTCTGTCACCTTTATTTAGCACTTCAGTTTCCCAGTTATACTGTGATTCATATGTGGCAGGATTTATGGTGCTGTTGTTGTCATAGATGAGCAAAGTGAAGTTGTTGCATGAGTTGCCTACAGCTAATAGAAGCCAGATTTGTTGTCGGTCTTTTGACTTCTAAAATTGTGTGTGTTATTGCACTGCAACATGTTGCCTTTCCATATGTATGTGATTGGTTATTATTCTCACCCTAATAATTCAGGTTATGTTGGTTATTTCTATGACTTATGTAATCACTGTGCAATTCAAAATAAAACTTCTCATGAATTAAGCCTTCTTATAACTTGGATTCTAAGTTAGGTGACATAGGCTGACACAATATTCTTTTCTAATAATAAAAGTGGTTGTAAAGCAAACAAAGTTCATTGTACATCATGTGGCATGTTGCAGGGTCATTTTTAGTCACATCAATAAAATCACTAACTTTATCACCCAGTCCCTAACTTACCTAGTCTAAGTAACACTTTCTTATGTTTTGTTTGTATGTCATGTGTAATAAGAAAGGATATTAATTTCTGCAAAAATGGTAGTACTAAATAAATGTTTATGGAATAGAGATGTGGGAAAATTTTTCAGACGATTTACATGTGCTTGTTTTGTGTTATAAAATGATCAGTTTAGTTCAAAATCATTGATTGAGTACCTAAATTGCCAGATACAGTGATGGATTCTATGGATACAGTGGTAAATATGATGAAGTTTGTCCCACATCTCAAGGAACTTATAGCTGGTGGAGATTTGGCTTGTGTCAATCCACAGGTTTTTTTTTAAATATGCAATACTTCTGTGGTCCATATGTGTGAAGTAGTGAAACTATCTAAGGATTGGTATAAATCTTTTTCCACCAACTGACTTCATGTTATGGATGGAAGCTACAGAAACTCCATGTTTGGTCTTTCTAGTTATTAGTGTTTTGCAAAGTTAGAAACTTCCCCTCTTGCGGACAGTAAGTTCTCTGCTATGCAAGGTGTTTCAACAAAGATTTGATGAGCTCTTAGGAAGGATTGTAAGGAGGCATTTAAACAGTGAGTAGTCATTCTAGGGGCAAACTTTTCTTCCAATTCCGAGTTCCTGTGACTTGACAAATACTTTAACTCAATGCTGCCTTAGTTTCTTCCCCTTTTGAAATAAACTAAAATATTTTATCTATTTACATTATAGGATGGCTCTCTAAATAGTTTGACAAATATATAGTGGTCTAAAATTGTTGAAAATGAATAATTTTTCTTGCAGATTTTTTGCTTACTTATAGTTTCATTTTTTACAAAAGAAGAAAATCAATTTATATACCTCTGCAAACTAAAAAAGGTCCAGATTAGCTATTTCTTGAAAGAATTTCTTGTTACTACTGAAAAAAAAAATCATTAGTACAGTCATTACATTTACTTTTGTTACTAGTTTATTTAAGGTAATCTGGAGGAAAAATAAAAATAAATATTCATATAGCCTTTTTATTTTTATTTATTTATCTTTTATTTATTTAAAAAATTTCTTCTATGTCTTATTTATTTCTGAGAGAGACAGCATGAGCAGGGGAGAGTCAGAGAGAGAGGTAGATACAGAATCTGAAACAGACTCCAGGCTCTGAGCTAGCTGTTAGCACAGCTGGAACCCATGAACCGTGAGATCATGACCTGAGCCAAAGTCAGACGCTTAACCGACTGAGTCACCCAGGCACCCCTCATATAGCCTTTTTAAATAGACTTATTATGGCCTATTATAATTTATATATAATAAAACCCCCCTTTATGACAATTAAATAATTGTAGCCAATTTATAGAATTGTGCATTCATAACCCAAATCTAATTTTATTTTATTTTTATCTAAAGTTTATTTATTTTGAGAGAGAGAGAGAGACAGAGAGAGAGAGAGAGAGAGAGAGAATCTCAAGCAGGCTCTGTGCTGTCAGCGTAGTGACCAACCTGGGGCTCCATTTCACAAACTGTGAGATCTTGACCTGAGCCGAAATCAAGAGTCAGACACTTAGACTGAGCCATCTAAGCATCCCCCAATCTAATTTTAGAACTTTCCACCACCCAAATAGCCCTCAAATCTATTTGCAGTTACTCATTCCAAATCCCAGGTCCAGAGAACCATTGATCTGCTTACTGTTTACATAGATTTATTCTTACTGGATGTTTCAGATGAAAGGAATTACATGATCTAGTTCTAGCAGTATGGCTAGAGGATCGCCTGTGTTATAAGCATTCATATTTCACTCCTTCTAGTTGTTGAATAATATTCCATGGTATGGATGTGCATATTTTGCTCGTACATTCATCCCTTCGTCAACATTTGCATTGTTTCCAGTTTTTTACTATTCTGAATATCAGTGCTATGAACATTCACTTGCAAATCTTTTTTGGACATTTATTGTAGATAGGTAGATACCTAACAATACAATTACTAGAATGTGTGATGAGTTTATGTTTAACATTTTAAGAAATTGCCCTGTATTCCAAAGTGGCTATACACTTTACATTCCTATCAGCAATGCATGAAGATCCTGGTATCTCTACATTCCTACCATCACTTGACCTTGTCAGTCTTTTTGGTTATAATAATTCTAGTGATATGTAGTTATATCTCATTGTGGTATTAATTTCTATTTCCCTAATGACTTGAACATGAGATCGAATGTCTTTTCAGTACTTATTAGCCCTATGTATATTTTTCTGAAAATATATTTATTCAAATCTTTTCCCCATTTTTAAATCGGGCTAATTATGTTTTTATTATTGAGCTGAATGACATGTTTATATATTCTGGATACAAATTCTTTTTCTGATACATAACTTGATAATATCTTTTCCCAGGCTGTGGCTTGTCTTTTAATTTTCTTAACAGGGCCTTTTGATGAGCAGAAGTTTTTAATTCTGATGAAATCCAATTAATTAAAAATTCCCCAATTTTAGTCTGGAGAATTCTGCTTTTGCTCTAATCAATCTTTACCTAAACTTGAATAGCAGTGATTTCTCATGTTTTCTTTTATAGCCAAAATCTTATAGTTTTTGGGTTTACATGTAAGTCTGTGATCCATTTTGAGTTAATTTGTGCCTATAATATGAGGAAGGATTTAAGTAGGATTCTTTGTCATGTTTTATTGTTTTGTTTTGTTTTGTTTTTACTTTATATATGGAAATCCAATTGTTCCAGCACTATTTGTTGGGAAGAAAAAAACCCAAAAAACGCAATGTGTTTTCTCCTTTCACTAGCTTTTACATCTTTGTTAAAAATCTGTTGTCCATAAATATTTGAATCAATTTCTGGACAGTCTATCATGTTTCACTGATCGATTTGTCTGTCTTTATTCTAAACCCACATGGCTTGATTACTGTAGCTGTATAGGAAGTTTTGAAATCAGATAATGGAAGTCCTCTTCTGTTGTTCTTTTTCATAGTTGCTTTGGCAATTCTATGATATGTTCTTTGCGTTTCCATACAAATTTTAGTATCAACTTGTCAGTTTCTAACAAGTTTTCTGGAATTTTTAATCAGGATTGTGTTGAGTCTATAGTAAATTTGGGAACAGCTGGCTCCTTATTACTGAGTTTTCTGATTAAGGAACAAGGTGTATTCTGTATTTATTTGGGTCTCATTGTTTTGTAGCTTTCAGTGTACCAGTATTTTATATCTTTTGTCAAATTTATCTTGAAATGTTTCATATTTTTGGATCGTATTTTAAGTGACATTATTTTAAGTGTTAATTTCTGATAGTATTATACTGGAATAAGTAAGTAATATTTTTTTTTTAATATATTCTATTGAATCCTTTAACTTAAGTAAACATCATTTTTTGAGATTTTATCAGATTTTCTCCATAGATGATTATGTCTGAATAAAGAAATGTTATTTTTTTCCAGTGTGGATATCTTACATTTCTTTGTATTTCCTTGTTAAACTGGCTAAAACCTTCAGTAAGATATTGAATGAAAATGGTTAGATCAGAAGTCCTTATTTTGTTTTTAATCTAAGGAAGAAAGCATTTAGTCTTTCACCATTAATATATTAGTCATAGGCTTTTCCTTGATGTTCTTTATTAGATTAAGAGTGTTCCCTTCCATCCCTACTTTACTGAGAGCTTTTATCAGGAATGACTGTGAAATTTTGTCACATACTTTTTCTGCATCTATTAAGATGGTCATTTAGGTTTTTCTTTTCTTTTTTAAAGTTTATTTATTTTTGACAGAGAGAGAGAGGCATGAGCAGGAGGGGGGCAGAGAGAGAGAGAGGGCGAGAGAATCCCAAACAGGCTTTGTGCTGTCAGCACAGAGCCTGACACAGGGTTCAATCTCATGAACTGTGAGATCATGACCTGAGATGACATCAAGAACAAGACTCTTAAGTGACCTAGCTACCCAGACATTCCTTTTTTTCTTTACTTTCATAATTTTTTTAGTTAATATGGTGAATTATATTGATTGATTTTGAGATATTAAACCAACTTCGTACTCTTAGGATAAACTGGTCATAATATACTATGCTTTTTAAATATTGTCAGATTCAGTTTGCTAAAATTTTTCTAGAAATTTTTATTTATGTTTATGAAGGATGCTAGTCTATAGTTAAGTTTTTCTTATAATTGTTTGGTTTTAGCAGGATGTAGTATGAGTTGGGAAGTACTCTCTCCTCTTCAATTTTCCTGAAACAGTTTATGTAGAATTGATATTATTTTTTTAATAATTGGTAATATTCACTATTGGTAGTATTCACTAATATTTGGGCTTGAAGTTTTTACTGTAGGAAAATTTAAAACTACACATTCAACTATTTTAAAAGATATGTGATTATTTGTGTTATTTTTCACTTCTTGGTTGAACTTTGATAGTATCATTCAAAGAATTTGTCAATTTCCTCTTAGTTGTAGATTTTACTGGTATAAAATTGTTTATGTTATTTATATATTAATGCTCTCACATCATCATTTTAATATCTATAGAGTCTGTTCTCACTAATACTTTATTGATCCTGATATTGATAATCATGTCTACTGTCTTTTTTTCATCATAAGTCTGGCTAAAGGTTTATTAATTTTACTGATTTTGATTTTCCCTAAGACCCAATGTTTGGTTTCACTGATATTCTCTATTGGTTTTTTGTTTTCTATTTCATTATTTTTCACTCTAAATTTATTATTGCCTTTATTCTGCTTATGTTGGACTTAACTTGATCTTCTCTTTGTAGTTCCTTAAGATGGAAGCTAATAATGAATTCTTTCACCTTTTGTAGGTCTGAAAAGGACTTAATTTTGTCTTCCTGTTGGATTCTGAGCATAGGACCTTAGGTTATGAGGGACTTTTTATTGTATTTCAGTTTTTTTAAAGATGTTGCTCTATTTTAATTGTTTCTGATAAGAAGTTGGTATTTTCTTTGCATTTGTTACTCTGTAGGTAATGTGTCTATTCTCTGGCTGCTTTTAAGATTTCCCTTTTATCACCAGCTTTGAGCAATGTGATTATGATGCAAGCCTTGGTGTAGTTTTCTTCATGTTTCTTGTACTTAGAGTTGATTGAGCTTCTTAGATATGTGGATTTATAGTTTGCAACAAATTTGGAAACATTTTAGTCATTTTTTCAAATACTTCTTTTTCCCTCTGCTTTTCTTTCATTCAGGGATTTTGATTGAAATTGTCTCACACTCATTGATACTTTGAGCATTTTTAAAAAAAGACTCCTTGTTCTGTGTTCATTTTGGTTAAGTTTTATTGCTGTATCTTCATGGTCACTATTTTTTTTCTATAATGTTTAATCTGTCCTTAATCCTATCCAGTGAATTACTCATCTCACACATTATAGTTTTCTTCTCCAGAAATTTGATTTGGGTCTTCTTACAGAAATTCTGTCCATGTTTCTTAACTTTTAAATATATGGAATGCAGTTATAATGACTTTTAATATTCTTGTCTAACAATTTTAACATTGTTATCAGTTCTGGGTCAGTTTTGGTTGATTGATTTTTTCCTCATCATGGTTTCTAATTTCTTTGCTTCATTCCATGATTAGTGATTTTTTTAAATTAGTTCTCAAGCATTGAAGTTTATCTTGTTGTTGGCTAGATACTTTTGTATTCTTATATATATTATTTAGATTTATTCTGTGACACAGTTAAGCTACTTGTGAGCCATTTGATCCTCTCAGGCCTTGCTTTTCAGATTTGTTACGTGGAACAAGAGCATGTTTATTCCAATGCTAGCTATTAACCACTACTGAAATAAGACCTATTTCAGTACTCTACACAATGCCCTGTCAATTATGAGAATTTCCAATCTGGCTGCTATGGGAAAACACAATTTTTGATCTGATATGAGCCACATGTACTGTTCCCTTTAATCCTTTTGGGTAATTCTTTCTCTAGGCTAGAGTAATTTCCTCACATTCATGCACTGAACAGCACTCAACTGAATATTTTAGGGGATCATTTGCAAATATCTGGAAATCTCTCTTTGTATATCTCTCTACTCTTTAGTACTCCCTCCTGAGAACAAACTACCTTGGTCTCCCCAACATAAAAAGTTGCCTGTCTCCATTTGGTTTTCCCCTCGCTGCCACATCACCTGGAGTATTTTTCAAGGCAGTAAACTGGGGGAATCATAAGGTTCATCTCTTTATTTCCTATCTCTCACGGTCACCGTATTTTGTTGCCTGCGGTCTAGTCTTTTGAAAAACATTTTGTATATTTTGCTCTTTTATTGATTAGAGGGTAAATTTTGTCCTTAAAACCTCAACTTTGCAAAGCATAAGCGCCCTCAATCTTCTTTTGTAATAAGAGTTCCTTATTTTCCAAGAGACAGAACAAGGGCTTATTTGGCCACAGAATTTGGTCCTTACAAATTTTCTTGCTAAAGATACGATTTCCTAAGTTAATCTCTTGAGGAATTTTCTTGATCAATTTTCTAAACACTGGTAAAACATCTTTTCTTTAACCCCTATTGATCCTTTTAAGAACACAATTTAATTGATAACATTCATTTTATTGCACAGTTTTCAATTAATCCTGGCAGCTTTCTTTTCTCTGCTTTTCTCCTTTATAATTCTACTGCAGTGTCAGCAAAGAAGCCCTATTCCTTCTGGCAAAGATGCCTCTGTGCAAAGGCTTTGTGGGATGACTAGCCTAAAGATGGTTTCTTCCAGCTGCGATTTAAAGTGTTAGGCTGAAGAGAGAGCCTAATTCATTTGATTTCTGATCTCTATGATAGCATATCCTTCCCTATGCAGTGTGAGAGTCAAGGTCAGCTGCAGCTAATCATCGCAGGATTTGAACTTCAAAAAAATGGAAATAGAAGGTTTTCACAGAGAGTCCTTATATCCTTTTGCTTCCTTTCCAAGACTTACAAGAGCATTTTTTTTTCAATCTCAGGGCAGAATGAAATCATTATTCAATCTTATCCTAAGGGGTAAGAATCTAGCTAAATATTCATTTAAAAATATTTCCTTTTCTTAACATGTACATTCCTCAATGGATTTTGTGAGGATTACTGAGCTCCTGTTTTTGTTTCTGTTTTTCATTTTTCCTTTTTGTAAAATAGCCGAGGCTCCTTAGAGGAAAGTAATTCAATAAAATACTTGTCTAACGTGTGAGGTTTAGAAGACATCTGTTTAAGAAGGCTAGACTAGGGGGAAAGGGAGGAAATTACTTAAACATCAAGGACCCTACATACAAGCATCCCCACTCATTTTGTGGATGAAGACTTACTGGCAAATCTATTAGGCCTACAGAGAAAACTTTGGGCTCTGGGCCAGGTTGCCTGGATTCAAATCCTGATTTTTCTCCTTACTGGCTGAGCAATCTTGGCCAAGTTACATAACTTCTCTGAATCTCTATTTCTCTATCTATAAGTGGGGGAGGGGTGGTGGTGGTAGTGGTAGCACCTCTTTTATAGGTTTGATATGAAGATAATTCAAGTTAATATTCATAAAACACTTATAATAGTTCCTGGTACCCAGAAAGTACTATATAAATGTCATATAAAGTATTAATTTTAAAATATATTTACTGGGAAATATAACTATTTGCTGACCCAAGAATCACCCCCTGTTCAGAACTGTCATTTTATGCAAATATTATAAAGGTTGAGCTCTACTGGGAAATGTAATTCAAGTTTCTGTAAAAGTACTTGTAGAGAAAAGTTTCTTGTCTCCTACTACAATAAATTAACAAAGCATTTTTTCATCAAAAATGTATTGAGGGCTTCCTGGATATTAAGCACAATGCAAGGTGCTAGGAATTTAAAGATGAATAAAGCCTGCATTTCACTTAAGGAACATTACAGTTAGCAAACCAGTAAATGGATCATTTTAAAATGGTGTGCAGATACAGTAGCAAGACTGTTTCCAAGGAGCACCAGATGAAAGTTTCTAACCCAGGTGTGCGTGTGAGTATGGGGCAGAAGTTGGGAAAGTAGGTCAAAGGAAACCTGCTGGAGTTGGTGAGTGTACGTCAGTCAAGCCATTAGGAGAGAAAGGATGTTCCTGGTAGAGGGAGAGAAACAGCATTGTGTTTCAGGGAACAAAGTAAGTCATATGTTTAGCACTGCTGGAGCTTAGTAAGAAAGCAGCAGCTCTGCAATTTGGGGAACATTACCCTTCTTTTCTAGCAGATTTTACTGTGATCTCTTTAGATAGGGCAGTGTTGTCTTTAAAGAGCTAATAAGCAAGAATGGGACAGTGGTTGCCAATGTGGAGGCTGGGTCCTGCAGGTTAGCCAGATCCTGTTGGGTCATTCTAGGCTCTGGAACTGGACTCAAGCTCTGAAGTTCAGCACACAATTTTATTACTTCTCTGATAGGTGAAGTGGGTCTCAGGGTTGATACATAATAACTAGATTTATAAGAAGCTGATTTTCAAGCAGATAATGTATTATGAATACACACAGAACTCTAAATCTCACACAATAGCAAACCTACCACATGGTCATAGTATTTCCAGTCCCCATTGTGTTGGGCAAATCCACTTAGGAAATCAGATTAGAGATCAGAATGCTGACTGGTTAGCATCATAAATGAATAAAGATCATAGACGTTCTTGGGAGACATTTCCAACAATCTAGATTAGTGGAGAACCCACTCATTTTTCAATCTGCAAACATCTCTACCTCAATGACATATATTGTCCCATGAGGATGAGAAAACTATCTTTTTCTGGAGACAACTGAATAAAATTTGATAATGTGCTGCTTCATGGCTTCCTAGTTTTAGAATTGTGCAATATAATTGACTTACTTTAACATGCCCTTATCTCTGAACTATTATATTACAATATCATTGACTTAGCAACAGCTTTCTTAATATCAGATTCAAATTATGTATGGTATGTTGTACTAAAGAAATGATGTGTTCTTTTTTTAACATTTATTTTTGAGAGGGAAGGGGAAGGTAGGGCAGACAGAGGGAGACAAAGTATCTGAAGCAGCCTCCTTGTGGTGAGTGCACAGCCCCATGCAGGCTCGAACACAGGAACCATGAGATCATGACCTGAGCCAAAACCAAGTGTCTGCCACTTAACAGACTGAGCCACTTAGGTGCTCTGAAATAATATGGTCTTCTTGATTGGATGTGGGAAGAGAGGTTTCCTTTGTTTCTTGAAAAAAAAAATTATAAAACCTCTTCCATTGTAAATTACTACTGTAATTTGATATCATTCATCATCTGTTGATTTTTTTGTTAGATTTCAAGAAATAATTTTGTCTTTACCCGATATCTCAAATCAGAGGCTTTTTTTTTTTTTTTTTGGTAGCTAACTGCTTACTAATTGTAGCTTTTACATGTACTTCTAGGGCCAGGCAATGAAGAAACTGCTTAAACACGCATCTCTGGGTAAGTAGAGAGTATTAATGATAAAAACCAAAATACTATGAGAAAGTTACTATACCTCTTTTGCAAACTTCCAAAGCAGAAGAGAAAAAAAAGGTACTATATTTTTTATTTCTTTTTTTAATGTGCAAGTATATTTTAATTACTTATATATGAAGGTTATTATTTTTGGACAACAGCAAGGCATTTTGTTATCTGCTCTTTCCATCCCCAAAGGTGTCCACAGGTTTTGGTAAATTCCCATTATCCTCATGACTGTGTTCTGTACTCACTGCAGGGCTGGTACCAGGTTCATCATCAGTCCATCTCACCAGTGCTTTGTACACTGCAACTCGCATAATGAGATAAGGGCAAGGTTGAGGGGGCCCCATCAGCTCCTTCCAAGTGGTTGGAGTCTTGCAATAAGCATGCAAGCCACTGGCAGTGTCGAAATCCAATTATGTGTTTGATCTCATGGGTGAAACTCTACCAGGACTGACACAGCAAAACACAAGTCACTTCAGGAGTATAACTGTTATCAAAAACTGAATAGTCACTGGAAGATACTTTCTGTAGCTTGTTCACTTTGTCTTCGTAGCGTGAACTATAAAAATCACTGCCATACCTGGCAAAGCTAAATATCCCCATACCATCTGTCAAAAAGGCCTGCCCAAAGACAAAATTCTAGGAATCTCTTCGATAAAGACCAGTCATTGTTATTCCCACAATACAGAAGGCATCTCAGGTCTTTTCTTTTTTAAGAAATACGGGATGTGCTCTGCATGAATTTGTAGGTTTGTGTGTTCTCGTTGACTCTAAAGGAGCTCCTCCTTGCACAGACAGGAACTGATTCTAGGAGTTTTACTGTCAAGCCATGGAAGGATGCTTCACAGTAGCCCTTGAGCCATTTAATATATTTATTACTGATAGTTCTGGTGTTTCCTAGAGATCCAATGCACTGTAAATAAATACTGCATTTCTCTGGAGAGTTGTGCCTTTCTGTAAGGAGCACTGAGAAATTGTTTGAAGTCTTGGGGAGCCTGAAATGAGAGATGATCCAATCTGATTGCAAATGTAAGGTAATAGGTCCAAAGAGATCATTGTCTGGCTTGAAGGCTTCATTCAGCAAATGCTGTTTGCCAGGATCTAACTTCTCATACCATCACACAAGCGTTGGGTTTTTTGAGATTGAGAGCTGTTTTTAAAAGTTTCTGTTCAGAGTGCTTTACTGTTTGCATAATGACAGGTCTCTTCCATTCACATCGTGTTCCTATATAGAGCTGTCATCCTTCTGAATTGTCAAACAGCTGTTCCACCACGAGGCTTTAGGGAGGAAGGCTCCCATTGAAGTTTTTGCCTTACAAGGATGGGCATGCCTGGGCTGGTTGGGAAGGTGCTGTGCCCGATGCCTTCACCCTGAACAGACCTCAACTCTGTCCCCACCTCCAGGGCTGGGGCCACCCCTGTGTGCCTTATATTTTCATTTCTTCTTTCTTTCTTTCTTTTTTTGGTATGTTACTTAGGACAAATTAATGCTTTGATCTCATCAGCATTTTCAAGTTACTCTCTTCCCATATGAGCTCATTGAATATTTTCCATGTCATTTGAATTTCATAGTGCTTTAATCAATAAGTCAGTAATGTTTCCTTGAGTCTTGCAGTGTAACATCTGCTCTATGAGACAAATAATTATCTATAAAAAAACATAGTTGGGGAAGTAAGATACAATGCATGAAAAATATCAAAATATTTTTATTAAAAATCAACATGTAAAATTTGTTTTACTGGAGAATAAAATCATTCCTGAATTTTGCAAAAGAATTATAACAAGGATTAAGAAGAGTTAAGATGTAATGATTTGGATGGGACCCATAATGACTCTTAACAAATGGGTAGGTTAATCAAGTGATGATGCATGAGACATTTTAGAAAAGGAAAAGTATGAGAAAAAGCAGATGGGAATGAGAAGTGTGTGTGCATGTGTGTTGTTGTTGTTGTTGTTGTTGTTGTTTTAGAGTAGGCTATAATAATAAGTAGTCCTATTGGTAGGGGGAGTGTTCCTGTTATGAAATACAGGTAAATATATTTGAATGGGTAAAAATAGCTACCATTTACAAAGCCCTTACAATGCTAGGGATCCTGTGTAAGTTATCTCATTTCATTCTTAATCAAAAACCTGTGAAGTAGATACTACTGTTTTCATCTCCATTCTACAGATGAAGAAGCTGAAGCTTAGTGTCTAAGGTCACACAACCAGTGAATAATGGAGTCAGGATTGGTACCTAGAGAGATTGTCTACTGAGTCTGGGCTACTTCTGTAAGAGAATCAGGACACGTATTTCAGTGTCTTAATTAGAAGAAACATGAATTTTGACTCGTATTAAGGTGGCAGAGCTCATTATAGTTCTCTGAGTGATTTGGGATGAGCTCATGAAATCAGTGGGGAGAAGGGTATGCATGTGAGGACAAGTGAACAATAAAAAAATCACCATTGTCTTATCTGTCCCTGCATTTTTGACTTACTACTGACACATGTTTTGGATATGTAAAAAGATGAACAGCATAGATTGCCCTCACCCCAACACCACCCATTTTCCCTTCGAGCTCTTTCTGGTTTAGCTGAAGGAACGAGGCTGGCCTCCATTTGTGGGCACTTTAAGAGGTTTGGGTAATTTAGCCATCTGGGAGGGAATTATTTTCTAAACTAGGAAAGCAAGTGAATAATACCCTCAATATCTGAAGTGGATGTAATTTGTTGCTTACACATGCGTCATACTCACCTTAGGGCTCATTTGATCTGGCTATAATTCAAGGTATGCCATCTTTTTATGAATATATGCCATAACCTCAAACATGTTTCCTGTCTGAGAGGAAGGATGACAGTATGCTATGACATCTGACTTTCTGTTTTCTTCTTCCATTTACACCTTGGCTCTTCATGAAATCTCACTACTCTGATGGTGTTTTTGGATGATTCATCTTTTAATTTTTCTCAAAGACTTGAATGTGCTTTAACATTGGTAGTTCCATAAATCAATAAAATAAGTAGATAAATTAGCCCAAGCAGCAATATAATTTTTCTTTCATGTGCAGCAGACCGAAATAGTTTACTAACTTCCTAGTCAAATCAATTCAGAAAAACATATTCTTGTTAAAAAAGGAAAATGACTTATACTCCCACTCCTTCTGTTTATATTTAGGTGCTATAGTCTCTGAAATTTTCTGTAACAAGAACAACAAAATAAGCGTGCTTTTGGTGTATATATATGGCCAAAATATATTGGTTAAAACTCAATGAGCAGTATTATTTCTGAGAGTAATTAACTTATTCAGATTTTGACCATATGGAATATAGATACAGTAATTGCTTTAATGTTCATTTTCTACGAGTTCTTTCATCTATGACATTTTGGAGGCTGTTTCTACTGATTGAGGTTTTTCCATCAGTATGGGTCATATTTTCCCACTTTGAAGATCTTTAATTTTTGATGCCAGATATGAATTTTATGTTGTTGAGTGCTGATATTTTTGTTTTCTTTTCAATATTCTTAGTTTACTTTGGGTTGCAGTTAAGTTACTTGGAAAGAGTTTGATCTTTTAAGATGTTCCTTTTAAGCTTAGTTAACTGAGATCAGAGAAGCCTTTAAACATAGGGCTGAATATTCCCCACTGCTGAGGAAATACTGTTCTAAATACCCTACATAATGCATTTTGCATTATGAGGTTTTTTTTTTTTTTCCTATTTTGGGTGTAGGAATATAAACTATTTTCAGCTCTGTGTGATCTCTGAAGAGTGTTCCCCCTGATCTTTTCTGGTGGCTTTCTTTCTGCTTCAGGTGGTCTCCTCACACATGAGTGCTCATCAGCACCCAGCTGAAAAGTCAAGGGAAACCCTTAGCCAACTTCCACATCTCTCTCTTTCTCTCTTATTCTCTCCTTCCCTCTCTCCCACTTCTCCCTCTTTTCCTCTTCCTCCCCCTCTCCTTCTCTGCAGTGCTTCTCTCTTGGTGCAACTTTTTCCTATCCAGTATTTTGTCCTGCAAGTTCTACCCATGTGTCTTTGCAATTTCTTACCTCTGTCTCTTAGCTTAGGAAGGCTCTCAGACTCCCTGCACTGTGTCTGGACACGCTTTGCTGGCAGTGAGCTGGGGGAAATCCCATGGCTCACCTTATTCCTTTTCTATCTCAGAGATCACTTTCTCATGCTGTTGTTCAATGTCTAAACGCTGTTGTTCTTTTTTTTTAAATTTTTTATATGTTTTATTTATTTCTGAGAGAGACAGAGAGACAGCATGAACAGGGGAGGGTCAGAGAGAGAAGGAGTCACAGAATCCGAAACAGGCTCAAGGCTCTGAGCCAGCTGTCAGCACAGAGCCTGACACAGGGCCTGAACCCAGGAACCGTGAGATCATGACCTGAGCCGAAGTCGGACACTTAACCAACTGAGCCCCCCAGGTGCCCCTAAAAGCTGTTGTTCTGTATATGTAGACTGGTCTTCTAGTTGTCTAAGGATAGAGGGTAAATCTGGTTCTGGTTACTGGTCTTGGTTGGAAGCAGAAGTCCAGTTATTCATATTTTAGATCTGTCAAAAAATAAAATAAAAAATCGAAAGCTTATGGAGCTTACAGTAAATTATGAGAGACTTTATTGTGCTCAAAAGTGAATCAGGAATCATTTAGATGTTTTGTAAGCCCTGTGAGCAGAATGTGGATGTCTTCTAGATCCTCATTATGTTACTTCATTGCAAAAATGATGTTGCAAAATTCTGTTGTAATATAAATCAAATTTTTGTAAGGAGGAATGAGCCAAAAAGAAAAAATCAAACAAAACAAACAAACAAACAAACTATTAACTGCATTTGTGACCAAAACAGTGGTGATATGTATGTTTATATGCATGCAAACATGTATACACTTTGTTTTGAGTGATGTTATAGCTAATAACTGACAATAAAATGAGTATAATAGGTTTTATGATTAGTTGGATTCTTGGTTAAATTAATATTAATTTGATATATCTTGTGTTGTGCTTTGTGTTGAAAATCTTCCTAATATTTTATTTATTTACCTGGTAAATAAAGAAAATTCAGTGTAATATAGTATTTCTCATATATCTATGATTCTCATAGTATTTCAGTATTCCAGTAGTATGAATATTAATAATCACTTTGTCCTACAAAGATGTGGCCAGTATAGTTTAATGGGAGCTCAATTGTAATATACTGATCGGATAAAAGATATTTAGCCTCTAGAAAACTGAACACAGACATATTCTTGGATGAAGCCTGACATATAGTTAAAGGAAAGTTCCAGTAGGAAGGTCCTGGCTAGTGGGGATTTGACAACCAGGAACTCAACCGAATGCAATAGGTGATTTGCAAGTAAAGAAGAGATTTGACAGTAAGTTGAAGAGTGCTCCAGATCGAGAAAGAATGTGCTCTTTGGAAGGTATAGGCATAAGTCATATGGGTAGACACATGAGAATTAGAACTTTAGTTTCTGAGGAAAATGGAGGAGAGAGGGAGAAGAAAGGCCCTTTTCTTCAAGGTATTGGGAGAATGAGAGGAGGGAACCTAGACGAAGAACAAGGAATTAATATCCAAAAAATGTAAAAAACTCTTACAACTTAGTAGAAAAAAAATCTGATTAAAAAATGGCTGCAGGGTCTGAATAGACTTTTCTAAGGAAGAGATACAACTGGCCAGCTGATATATGAAAAAGTGCCCAACATTAAGGGAATGAGAACCAAAAACACAATGGGTGAATCAAAGCCCCACACCTGTCAGAATGGCTATTATCAAAAAGATAAGAAATAAGTGATGCTGAGGATGTGGAAAAATGGGAACCCTCGTGCACTGTTGGTGGGAATGCAAATTGGTACAGCCACTATAGAAAACAGTATGGAGGTTCTTAAAAAATTAAAAATAACTACCATATGATCTAGTAATTTCATTTCTGGGTATTTAGCTGAAGGAAACAAAATCCTTAACTCAAAAAGATGTATGTACCCCAATGTTCATTGCAGCATTATTTATAATGCCAAGACATGGCAACTAACTAATTGTCCATCAGTGGATAAATGGCCAAAGAAGAAATGGGGTGTGTCTGTGTGTGCATGTATATATACATATGTAATATATATAATGCCAAAGAAGAAATATATATTTATGTATAAAATATATAATGGAATATTATTCAGCCTTAAAATAAATAATGAAATCTTGCAGTCTGCAACAATGTGGGTGGACCTTGAAGGGCATTATGCTAAGGGAAGCAAGTGAGCTTGAGAAAGACAAAAATTGTATGATTTGATTTATATATGCGGAAACAAACAAACAAAAAACCCTTGAATTTGTAGATACAGAGAATAGCTTGGTGGTTGCCAGAGATGGGGGGTGGGGTGTGAAATGGATGAAGGGAGTCAAAAGGTTCAAAATTCCAGTTATAACATACAGAAGTCCTGAGGATGTACTATGTAGCCCAATGAATATAGTTACGAGTACTGTAGTATATTGGGGGCACCTGGGTGGCTCATTTGGTTAAGCATCTGACTTTAGCTCAGGTCATGTTCTCATGGTTCATGTGTTCAAGCCCCACATTGGGCTCTGCACTGACAGTGCATGGCCTGCGTGGGATTCTCTATTTCTCTCTGCTCTCCACCAAAATAAATACACTTTAAAAAAAGAGTACTGTAGTATATATTTGAAAGTTGCTGAAAGTAAATTTTAAAAGTTCTCATCAGAAGAAAAAAATTGTAATGGTGTATGTATGGTAATGTATGTATGGTGTATCTTTGTATGGTGAATAGTGATATATGTATGGAGATGGACTTTAAGCATGGTGATCATTTAACAAAATATACATATACCAAATAATATTGTTGGACATCTAAAACCAATATGACACCTGAAACTTGTATGTTAATTATATCTCAATTTAAAAAAAAAGAGTAAAAAAAAAAAAAAGAGTAATATTACCCAAGGAAGCTACTTGGGTAACAAGGTACTTAATGCAAGGCTGAGAATTTCCCCCAGAATCTGGCCTAAGGCTGTGGCGCTGACCTGCTCAGTTTTGATTAGGCTCAAACCTGAACATGTAAATGACTTTAGACACCAGTGTGAGACTCTTCAGAGGCAGTGAGCTAAGCAGATTGTTATAATATTGGAGGATGTGCTGAATGTGTCATTCTAGAACCTTTAAATCAATTCAATGCAACTCCATAAACATACACTGAGAAGGTATTAAAAAGATGTCAGAGGTGTGTCACTCTGGGCTAATCCCTCTAACCTGCTCATAACAGTCTTCTGTATTAGCTCTTCTTGTGTTTCCAGACTTCAAGTCTTTCAACTACATACTCCCAATTTTATTTGACACTTGTCATCTTGTCCTTGATTACTGTTCCTATTTGGACTAGCTTTTTCAAGTATGTTGGGCCTCCTAGGTCATGGCTTTGGAAATTCATCTCTGATCCTTTGCACATGGTAGACCTTATATACCATGCTATGAAGGGTCTAATGGGAATTACTGGTGTGTGTCCTTTAGCCGCATGATCAGCAGTCTTTGACCCTGAGTTATATCCTGGAAATGACTTGTTTGAGTAGATCCCTGATATGGATCTGTTCTCTTTCATTTAGTTCAATTCTCTTACATTAAAAATCTATGAGCAGGACACAGGCCTAGCTACAAAGATGCATGAGTAAGACTCAGTCTCCACAATTGCAAAGGTTGGAGCTCTAGGGTAAGGGACACATAGGTAGCAGGTAATTATAATTTAGAGTGTGATGCTTGCTATGATGAAACCCAAGATGTCTTTGCTAAGAAGATGGCATTTCACAAAGGGAGGAGACATTTATCCCAGCCTGAGAGTGAAGGGAAGTGTAGAAAGCATAGGATAAGGGTAAGTGATCTTGTCATTTCTTTTTCTTAACAAAATGGGTGCAGAAAAATTCTTATCAGATGAAGTTTTACCATATGATCACAAGAAGTACAATTAAGTACAAAATACTGTAAGTGGGCAATTTTCATCACACTTTCATCTTGAGGTGTGGTTAGAGCCTAGTTTCAGGAATTATCAACCATTTATGGCTCTGAATATAATTTCTAGCTCTGGAATTTAGTGGCTGTATTCACCTCTCTGAACATTGGTGTCCCCGTGTGTGATTATAGATAATAGTTACTCTACAAGTGTGTCAGTTATCAATTCATTGTTTCTCAGTTCCACATGCATCCTTTAATACATGCTCTGGGATAGAGGAATTCTTTTTTTTTTTTTTTTTTAGCATTAAATTGGGGCCAATGCTAAATTTTCCTGATAGAGGGTACTAGAAGGACACTAAGGAGAAAGAGGTTTCTTAGGATTTTGGTGTGGGTTGGGGAGATCAGCAATGTGGATGTGAGGACATCTCGTGCAGCCTGCTCCAGTCACAGGCCCAGAATGCCATATCTCTGATTTTGCAGCTCTGCGTAATGATATTCTTTCTGCAGACCTCTCGACACAACCCAGAAGTCTATCAGCCTGTATGCAGCCACCAGGGGCAGGGCAATACATAATAGGTAGTGTTCCTTCTTCAGGTCTCCTGCATTCCTCACACCCTGATGACCTCTGCCCTGGCCAGCACCAGACTCTCACTGCACACCCAGGCCAGTTGCTGAGAGTCTTTCTGCCTACACTATGGAAGATGGTCTCTAGACCTACTTCAGCCTGGCCAGATTAGCAAACTGCTCTGCTGTCCAGTGACTAAACTATATCTTTTCCAGTAAGGGCTGATCCTCCTTCAAGTTTGTCCTTCCTTGAGGATTCTCCCTCAGCCTTGGCATACTATGCAGAGTTTCTTCTGATATTACAGTTATTCTTTCATCTTAGTTTAATTATTCTTTATATTAACTTCCCCTGTTTAAACCACTGTACTATCTCCTGATTGGACCGAGGCTGCTACAACAGCAAGTTTATCATAAGGATAACATAAAACAACATTTGGCATATAAATGATAGCAATTACAGCTAATCTTGTTTCTTCTTCCCTCTCTCCTTATAACACAAACCCAAAAGCTTTTTTATATGAATGTGTGTGTGTGTGTGTATTTGATATCTGCTGTGTATGTGTGAGATTCTGTTTACAAAATGCTGGATGTGTTTCCCCTTATTCATTTTCTACTGTCAATTATTAACAGAAATGTAGAATTTAGATTTGGAAGTCAGATTTAAGACCATCTAGTCCAATTGCACATAAATAAATTGAGTAACTGGAAGGCTAAGGTTCTTGTTCAAGGTCACACAGTTAATTCTGGGTGGAACCTGTATTATAAGATGTTGTCTATCCTGAGGAAATGTCCAGTGGTTTTCTCTATAGCTGGAACTCACTCTCCATACAAGTTTAAAATACATAGTAATCTAGATGGCTATATTAGTTTCCTGGGGCTGCCATAACAAATCATCACAAGCTGGGTGGTTTCAAACAACAGGAATTTATTCTCTTACAGTTCTGCAGACCACACCTCAAACTCAGGCAGGGCTCTGCTTTCTCTGGGTGTCTAGCAGAGCATTGTTCTTTGCCTCTTCCAGATTCTGGTGGCTGTCTGCATTCTCAGACTTGTGGCTGTATCATTGCTTTTGTCTTCAGATTGTCTTTTCTTCTATGTGTTTGTTTCTTCTCTTTGTGCCTCTTATAAGGACACTTGTTATTGGATTTAAGACCCACCTGCATAATCTAAAATTATTTTCTCAAGATCCTTAATTACATTTGCAAAGACCCTTTTTCCAAATAAGTTAATATACAGCTTCTAGAATTTGGGACATAGAATATCATTTCTGTGGCCACCATTCAGCCAACAGCAATATATTTTTTAAACAAAGTTAGATTCCTGAGGTACCATAATATATTACTCCATTAGCTCAGTTAATAAGCCCAGAACTGTTTTCCCAATAGTTATTTATTCCATAGACGTATTACTTACCGAAGTGATTTTCTTAGGCTTTGTGCTAATAGTCATGCTATGTGAACTTAAACTAGGAAACATTTAGTCTTTTCACTATTATGCATTACAGCCCAGTGTTTCATGTCACAACAAGCTGATCCTAATGCAAACTCACGTATGAGGGGGAGTAGGTAATGATGCAATGTCATCTACCCTAAATTAATATTTTTCCCATATAGTCAGGCAGGTACTTCCTTCCACTAATATATGAGACTAGTTAAGATTTAGAGAATATATTTGAATATCCGAGAGCTTGTATGAGGTATTAGGATGTCTGGGAAGAATGTGGGTTAGGTATCACGTGGACTAGTCTGTTGGTATATTCTATAGATGTTTAACCACCAAATTCCTTCAGTGCTTCAAACTTAACTCATTATTTCTGTACATGTTAAACTGACAGGCTGTAGATTTCCTCTTAAATTCCATAATTTTTCCCGTTTTCTTCCTCTTATATCACTTCATATTAATCCCATTTAGGTAGAAGTGTTTTTTAATATTCATTAAATTAAATGAGGTTTATTTTGAACATAATAAGCACTGCTTGAGCATTAAGACTATGTGCTCTGGCCGTGAAAGAGGAAGAAACACATGTTTCTCACATAGAAAAGTTGGTTTAAAGATATGTGTTAGATTCAGGAGAATACTTCTATTATTACTAATTAATTCTGGAATGTAGACATTTGGGAATGCAGGGAAACTACCCCTTCTCACCGCCCAAACTGGCTACAACTACATAAAATTGTGTTCTCTGTTAAGTCATTTTGTTCTATTTCTTACTGGTACTGGTGGTAATGAAGGGGTAGGATTTTGAAAAAAATATATTGGTGGCTATCTTTTCTTTCCCATATGTTTGTGTTTATTATTTGAGCATATGTCAAGAGTGATGACTTTTTCTAAGCCAATTTTGACTTTTAAGATACAAATTAAGCTGAATTGACTGAAAACTAAATTCTGATGATTGTATTTGTCAAACTAAATGTCAAAGCACAGAAAAATGTATCTTCTTGTAACAGCTAAAAACAAAAAAATAAAATAAAACTAAACCCTGCCTCCTAGAAAACAGAATTCCATGCATGGAATATTTTTCTTTCTTTCTGACAGTTAGATGACATTGAATATCACCAATTATTCCTATGTATGTTTTTGAACAAGAAAAACTCAGAATCCGTTCTCCATGCACTTATATTCAAAAGACCTCAATAAGGACAAAGCCATGAGTATTCATTCTTGACACACAAATGCCTTGGACATCTGCCCTCTTTCTGTCTACAGGGGTCTCTTGAAATACAAAGCCCTTTTGCTTTCCATTTGCCTGTGGCTGCAGCCATGAGCATGCTCAGGCTTCAGAAGAGGCTTGCCTCCAGTGTTCTCTGCTTTGGCCAAATGGATGTCTGGTTGGACCCCATGAAACCAATGAAATCACTATTGCCGACTCCTGTCAGCAGATCCAGAAACTGATCAAAGATGGGCTGATCATCTGTAAGACTGTGACTATCCATCCCAGGGTTTGCTGAGGGAAAAATGCTTTGGCCCACCAGGAAGGCAGGAACCTGGGAATTGGTTAGAGAAAAGGTACTGCCAAGGCTCGAATGCCTGAAAATGTAACCTGATGAAGAGGATGAGAATTCTCCACCAGATGCTTGGAAGATACTCTGAATCTAAGAAGATTGACTCACATGTATCACAGCCTCTACTTGAAAATGAAGGGTAGGGGCACCTGGGTGGCTTAGTCGGTTAAGCGTCCGACTTTCGCTTAGGTCATGATCTCGCGGTTTGTGGGTTCGAGCCCCGCATAGGGCTCTATGCTGACTGCCAGCTCAGAGCCTGGAGCTTGTTTCAGAGTCTGTGACTCCCTCTCTCTCTGACCCTCCCCTGCTCACGCTGTCTCTCTCTCTCCTAGAAATAAATAAAACATTAAAAAAATTAAAAAAAAAAAAGAAAATGAAGGGTAATGTGTTCAAAAACCAGCGGATTCTCTGGAACATATCCACAAGCTGAAGGCAGACAAGGCTCATAAGAAGTTTCTGACTGACCAGGCGGAGGCCTGCATATCTAAGACCAAGGAAGCATGGAAGCATGGTAAAGAGCAGTTCCAAGCCAAGGAGGAAATCATCAAGATTCTATCAAAGGAGGAAGAGACCAAGAAATAAAATCCCTTCTCTTTTGTCTTTACATAGTGGCCTCAGCAATTACACAGATCAGTTATTCAATAAAACAAACATTTATCTGGGGAAAAAAAGAGAAATACAAAGCCATTTTAATTCTTATGATTTCAGGGACACTTGGCTGGCTCAGTCAGTTAAGTGCCTGACTTCGGCTCAGGTCATGATCTTGTGGTTCTTGAGTCTGAGTCCTGTGTTGGGCTCTGTGCTGACAGCTCGAAGCCTGGAGGCTGATTCGGATTTTGTGTCTCCCTCTTTCTCTGCTCCTCCCCTGCTCATTCTCTGTCTCTCTCTGTCTCTCTCTCAAAAGCAAATAAACATTTTAAAAATTTTAATTCTTATGATTTCAGATGGAAAATCCCTATCAGGATCTGTAACTACCTTTTTCCACAGGAAGATGTTGACAAACAACAGCAATACTAATAGTGAGAGATTGAAGGGAACCTAGCAAGGAGGAGCTACTTGTGTTTGAGAACCTGGAAGACTTCTCTGTTTTGCTATGTTCACAGCCCAATTGATGAATGGATCTCCAGGAAGATGAGAAGGGGATGGGTCAGAAAATAGAGGTTCTCCAGGTTGAATAAAGATATTATTCATGTTTTCCAATACTGTGCTCTCAGACCCTTGCTTTCCCCTTTCCTTTGCCTGTATCTTTTTCCTATTCTATCCTGGCCATGATCCTTCTATAGCTCCTCTTCCACTGCATACCAAGAAAACCTAAACATTCATTCATTTAACAAATATTAATTGGGTTTAACTATGTGCTCTATACTATGTTAGATGATGGATATAGAATAATGAGTAAACAAAATGTTAGTTAACATGGAGTTTCTAATCTAGCAGTTAAGTTAGATTCTGAAGTGAGAAAGTTTAAAGAGATAGACAAATATCTAAAGTGTTTTCTTGGAAAGCTGTCTGCATAACACACTATATAAATCCCCTGGGTTTTTAAAGATAAAGAAAATAAAAGTAGTGGTTTTTAAAATTCAAGTTTTCTATATTGGGATTTGTGTATCTGGGTAACAACATAAGATGAATGCAGTGACTGAGAAAAATCAGAAGACTAGCCTACAAAAGGTAGGGTAAAGGGGCTGCCCCTTTTCCCCCCGATTAACTCATCATCTCTCTCTACCTTTCTCTCTGGCAAGTAAATGTATAAAACTTTGCTAAGCAATTGAAGCTAAATTATTATCAGCTTAATATAGATTGTTATAACTATTAGATGTATTATGAAAGTCTCATGGCAATGACAAAGCAAAGCCTATAATAAATACAAAAAATAAAGACAAAAGAATCAAGGCTAACACTACAAATATAATCAATTCATAAAGACAGTAAGGGAGGAAGAAAAAACAAAAGAACTACAAAACAATAAGAAAACGATTAACAAAATGTCAATTGAAAGTCTTTACCTATCAATAATTACTCTAAATGTAAATGGCTTAAATTCTTCAACTAAAAGACATAAATAGCTGAATGGATTTAAAAACTCAACTATTTTCTGCCTATAAGAGACTCAAATAAGCTTAAGGACACATATAGACTAAAGTGAAGGGATGGAAAAATGTATTCCATGCAAGTGGAAACCAAAAGAGAGCAAGGGTATCTATGCTTATATCAGATTAAATGGACTTTAAGTCAAAACTTCTTACAAGAGACAAACAAGGTCTGATGTAATGATAAAAGGGTCAGTTCATCAAGAGGCTATAACAGTTTAAGTATATATGCACCCAATATTAGAGCACCTAAATATTCTCAACAGTTATTAACAAATCTTAAGGCAGAAATAGACAGCAATGTAATGATAGTTGGGAAAATCAATACCCCATTTCAACAATGGATAGATTATCCAGTTAGAAAATCAGTAAAGAAATAGTGGACTTGAACTACACTTTACACCAAATGTACCTAACAGACATATACAAAATATTCTATCCAATAAACATCAGAATACATATTCTTCTCAAGTATACATGGAACATTCTTCAAGAGAGATCATTTGTTAGGCTTTCATAAAACAAGTCTTAACAAATTTAAGAACGCTGAAATCATATCAAGTGTCTTTTCTGAACACAACCTAGGAATTAATATTGGAGGAAAGCTGGAAAATTAATAAATATGTGGAAATTGAACAACGTGTTTCTGAGCAACTAATGGGTCAAAGAAGAAATAAAAATAATCTTGTGACAAATGAAAAACAATTTATGGGATGCAGCAAAAGCAGTTCTAAAAAGGCGAGTTAATAGCAAAAATACCTACAGTAAAAAAGAAGAAAAATCTCAAACAACCTAACCTTATGCATTAAGGAACTAGAAAAAGAAGAAATTAAGTCTAAAGTTAGCAGAAGTAAATAGAAAGTTAGCAGAAATAAATAGAAGCTAGAAAGACAATAGAAAAGATCACTGAAACTTTTTTGAAAAGATAATTAAAATTGACAAAACTTTAGCCAGACTAAGACAGAAGATGACTCAAATAAAATTATAAATGAGACATTATAACTAATACCACAGAAGTACAAAGAATCATAAGAGACTACTATCAAAATTATATGCCAACAAATTAGATAACTTAGCATAAATGGATAAATTCCTAGAAACATACAACTTACTAAGACTAATCATGAAGTAATAGACAATCTGAACAGACCTCTAATGAGCAAGAAGATTGAGTCAATAACCAAAAATCTCTCAATAAATAAAAGCACAAGACCAGACAACTTCACTGGTTAATTCTACCAAACGTTTAAAGAATAATTACTACCAACCTTTCTCAAACTATTCCAAAAATTGAAGATAAAGGAACACTTCCAAACTCATTAAATCCCTGTTACTTAAGTCAGGTATGGAAATCATAAGAAAAGAAAATTACAGTCCAAAATCCCTGTTGAACATAGATGCAAACGTCCTCAACAAAATACTAGCAAGCCACATTCAAGAGCACATTTAAAAGTATCACATACCTGGGGCACCTGGGTAGCTCAGTCGGTTAAGCATCCGACTTCGGCTCAGGTCATGATCTCATGGTTTGTGGGTTCGAGCCCCGCGTCGGGCTCTGTGCTGACAGCTAGCTCAGAGCCTGGAGCCTGTTTCAGATTCTGAGTCTCCCTCTCTCTCTGACCCTCTCCTGTTCATGCTGTCTTTCTCTCTCCCAGAAATAAATAAAAAACATTTAAAAAAAAAATATCACACACCTGATCAAGTGGGATTATCCCTGGGATGATGTAAGGATGGTTCAACATATGTAAATCAATAAATGTAATATACCACATAAAATGAGTCATTTTAATAGATATAGAAAAAAAGCATTTGATAAAATTCAATATCCTTTAATTATAAAAACTCTCAACATATTAGGTAATAAGGAATATACCTCAAGATAATTGAGGCCATATATGACAAGTCCACAGCTAACATCATACTCAGTGGTGAAAAGTTAAAATCAGGAATAAGACCAAGATTCCCATTCTCTCCACCTTTACCTCTACTGGAAGTCCAGCCAGAGAATTTAGGCAAGGGAGAAAAACAAAAACAAAAATGAAAGACATCCAAATTGGAAAGGAAGAAGTAAACCATCTTTGTTTGCAGATGACATGATCTTATATATAGAAAACCCTAAAGTCTTCACTGTTACAACCAATAAGCAAATTCAATATAGGTGAAGGATACAAAATCAACATATACAAATCAGTTGTGTTTCTATACACTAACAAGTGTCTGAACGAAAAATTAAGAAAAGAATCCCATTTACAATGGCCTCCAAAACAATAAAATGCTTAATCAAGGATGTTAAAGACCTGAAAACTATAAAACATTGATGAAAGAAATTGAAGAAAACACAAGTTAATAGAAAGATAGCTCATGTTCTTAGATTGCAAAAAAAAAAAAAAAAAAAAGATGTTAAAATTTCCATACTAACCAAGGATATATAATGCAATGCCTACAAAAAATTCAATGGTATTTTCCCCAGAAATAGAATAAAACTATACTAAAATTTGTATGCAACCACAAAAGATCCTAAATAGCCAAAGCAATCTTGAGAAAGAACAAACCTGGAGGCATCACACTTCCTGATTTCAAACTCTATTGCAAAGCTATGGTAATAAAAACAGCATGGTGCTGGCGTAAAAACTGGCACATAAACCAGTGGAAGAGAATAAACCCATGCACATGCAGTCCACTAATCTTTGACAAAGGCACCAAGAACATACAGTGGGGAAAAGATGGTCTCTTTAATAAAACTAGATATCCACATGAAAAAGACTGAAACTGGACTGCTATCTTATACCACTCAACAAAAATTAACTTCAAATGTGTTAAACATAAGACCTGAAAGTGTAAAACTCTTAGAAGATAGGAGGCTGACATTGATCCTAGCAGTGATTTATTGAATCAAACACCGAAAGCACAAGCAACAAAGGCCAAAAGAAACAAGTGGGTTTACATCAAAGCAGAGAGTTTCTGCACAGCAAAGGAAACAATCAGCTAATTGAAAAAAAATAACCTATAGAATGGGAGAAAATATCCAAACCATATATTTGATAAAGAGTTGATGTCCAAAATATATTTTTAAAAAACTCATACAACTCATTAGTGAAAAAAGCAAATAATACAATTACAAAATAAGCAAAAGGCCTTAATAGACATTTTTCCAAAAAAGACATAAAAGTGGCCAGTAGGTACATGTAAAAGGGGTTCAGCATCACTAACTATCAGGGAAATTGAAATAAAAACCACAATGAGATATTGCCTCACACCTGTTAGGATAACTATTATCAAAAGATAAGAGATAACAAAAGTTGGTGAGGATGTAAAGAAAAGGGAACCCTTATGCATTGTTGGTGGGAATGTAAATTGGTGCAGCTACAATGGAAAACAGTATGAAGTTTCCACACAGGAATAGTATTCAGCTACAAAATGGAAGAAATTCTGCAATTTGTGACAACATGGATGAATCTGGATGACATTATGCTAAGTGAAATAAGCCAGACAGAGAAAGACAAATACTTAATCTATCACCAACATGTGGCATCTTAAAAAAAAAAAAAAAAAGAAAAGAAAGAAAAAAACTGATTTCTTAGGAATAGAAAATAAAATAGAATGGTGGTGCCAGGGGCAGGAGGAAGGGAAAAATGAGGAGATAAAGATCAAAGAGTACGCACTTTGAAACATTCAGTTAAAAAAATAAGTTCTGAGAATCTAATATACAGTATGGTGACTATAGTTAATAATATGGTATTGTATACTTGGAGGTTGCTGAGAGTAGATCTTAAGTGTTCTTACAACACACACCACAAAATATTAATTGACAATGTGGAGTGATGGATGTGTTAATCATCTTGATCTTGGTAATCATTTCTCAATATATACGTATACCAAATTATCACATTGTATGCCTTAAATGTATACAATTCCATTTGTCAATTATTCCTCAATGACATTTGAATAAAAAGAAAATAAATACAAAGTATGTACAAAAATGTTAAAGCAGCTTATGTTACTTGATATTTGTAGTAGGATGGCTTTGCATAATCAGAGAGGCAAACAAATATTCATTTAAAGATTTTCATTATAGTGTTCATAACAGTGAGAAATAAGAAACTCTAAAGTTCCAAACATAGGGTATTATTTTAATAAATTATGCAGTATGTTTACTATAAAGGCTTAAGAGTATTTAGAGCAGTACATAGAATTTTATGTGTTATATATTATTCCAATCTTATATTTATAAAAATTATTGATCCTCGAAAAGTTTTAAGAAAGTAAAAGGAAATATAATAAAATTTTAATATCTGGAGTGAGTGGAATTAGGAGTGTTATTTCTTTACATGCTATTTAATTTTAATATTTTAAAAATCATATACATTATTTGGATAATCAGGAAAAACACTGTTACAAACACTATAATAACACTCATGAAAGAGTGTTTCCCTTCATATAGCATATCAGGAGCTATTATATTGCAGGTGTTTTCTGTTGTTGTCAATGTCAGTACCTCACTGTTATCAATCTTCTACTGTTTTTTCTTTCTTCTTATATCCTTCTACTGCCTATTTATTTGGTGGTCTTATTTTTCACATTTAAATATATATATAACCAATTTCTTTAATTGTGTTTCTTTGACAATACATAAATTGTCATTTTTTCCTCTTCTTTCTTAGATATCTTGACTTTGTTGCCTTTGTTTGAAGCTTTTCATTTATTCACTTTAGAGCATGTGTCTTACTTTTTTTTTTATTTTGTTTTTGTGGGGAGGATGTCTTCATATAGTAATTCAGAAATCTAAGAATACAGAATATAAGCTCAGTTTATTTACTGTATACTTTATGTTTAAGTAATTCTTTAAGTTTTATAAGTAGGAAATATTTTGGATTCAACCTATGTATTCTTGCTTTTGTGTCTTGCATTCAAAAGTGAATGAGCTTAGGTTTGGAGGGGCTAGGTAATTAATTGGCCTGGAGTCTGAGACTTTGTTAACTGCGAAGATGTTGAGTATTGCAGTGTTTCTTCTATATCAGATGCTCCTGTTCTTCCTTCCTCTGCAACTTCCCTTCCTAACCCATAAAAATGGTGTTAACTTTCAGTTCCCTAATAGAAAACATGTTATCATGCCATGAAGTCTCTTTGCAGGATGAGAGGATTATCATTCAACGGGCAAAATCTTAAAGAGACATATGTAATATCAAAACCAAATGCTAGAATGTATGTTATATTTATCATCATCAACAAATTTATTGATGCTGATTATTTTAATGCCAAAAAATATATATAAGGGTTTCTACTGTGATTGTGTCTGTTTGACTATGACAAAGACTGATCTCATTTTCCTACCCACCTCACAAAGCTGCCCCATCTAGCCTATTGAACAAGCCAGAAATCGGGTATTCTTCCCCTCCCTCTCCTTCACCCTTTTTATCCAGTCCACCACAAGGCACTGACAGTGTTAACTCCCAATGATCTCTTGAATCCATTCACTTCTCTGCCTCCTTTATCACTGTCTCCCCTCCCACCAATTCCAGCCCTATCATCTCCTAGGGGCCCCTGTAGAACCTCCAGACATCCACCTTCACTCCCAAAGTGTTTTTCGGGAAATGCAGATCCCATCACTAGACTCTCCTGCCAACAAATTCAGTGGCTTCCTTTGCTCTAAGGGTAAAAGGAAAATACTTAACATGGCCCTCAAGGCCATGCTCTGTTCATTTTTGTCTCACTCTATCCTTGCTCTTGCCAGCGTTAGGTTTCCAGTCCTTGGTACTCACTGTGTCCCCCTCGCTTCCAGCATTGTGCATATGTTGTTTTCTCTGCCCAGAGTACATTTCCCACATCCTTTCCCTCTAAGGGACTCCTACTCAGTCTTCAGATCTTTGTGTAATCTTTGCTTCCATCCTGCCATGGGACAAAATTTCACTATTCTATGCTGTTATAGCTCTTTGCCTCGTGCCTTTCCAGTGGGCTCACTATTGCCATTTTACATTTATTTGTGAGCTAGTTTGATTAATGTCTTGTTTCTATTTGACTGCAGGCCCTAGTTTTGCTCCTGGCATGTAGATGATGCTCAGTAACCTTTGGTGGAATGAGTAAATCAATGACCGTGTATTTAGTATTCCACAAGAACTACATTTATATTAGAGAGCCACATTTGCTTCCCCTGGTGCTTATAGGAAGGGGTGATTTCCAGACAAGCAGATATTTATCCTTTAACTTTAGGGTTGGAGAAAATGACTCAACCATGTGGGCTGTTGAATCCCAAGGTATGCACTATCCAAGCTCAGATGGGTACTGAGTGACACTCAGTGATCCTTAACACATGCTTGTGCAGCATCCTCTCCCATTCCCCACAGCAGCTCATCCACCTTCTTCTCTTTGGCTTGACGACTATGTTCACATGGCCTTCATCATTCTCAGCTGTAGTCATCTCCCTAGACAAAAGCAACTCTACCAATTTCGAAATCCCTCCCTGTACACACATCTGCACTTGTTCCTGTCCTAATCCCCTTCCCGTCTGTCAGATACTAGTCTGTGTACTTGTGTTCTAAAGCCCACACCCTTTCATTCCCTGAGTGCCTCCTTGGGTCAACGTATCAGTCTTTCTTGTGTTATTTTCATCTCCTCTTCCACTGGCTTTAATCCCCCAATATACGTACCTTATAAACAGAAATGTTACAAACAAAACATAATATATAAATACACCATAACAAAACCAGAAACTCCTTTTTGTAAGGTGTGAGAAAATTAGATGCACCTTATTCTTAAAGTCTGAACATTTGAATTTTGCTAAAATCATCTTCACCAGTTGTGCCGTAATATTTTCTCTCTCCTGAACCCTCCAGCTTCTCTTCCCCACTCCACTGTTCTTAGTCATTACCTTTATTTACTATTTTACAGAGAAAAATAGAAGCCAACAAAAGAAAACTTAGAGAAATTCTGCACTGTTGACCTGTCAGCATCTGAGTCTGTATACTCTGCCTACTTCCCAGTAAAGAGCTGTCCCTGATCCTAGTTAAGACTAGTGCCCATAACTTGTGCAAAAGATCCTATCTTTGCTTTCTTTAAGGACATAATTATTTTCTGAATAATCAATTTTTTTCATTTTTTATTTATTCCCATAATCTGGGAAATATTTTTGGCAATATGTCCCATCTTAAAAAACAAAAAACAAAAAACAGCACAACAGTAAACTCTCTTAACTGCATAGAACTAGTTCTCGCTGAGGCCATTGCTGACTTCTGCATTGCTAAATTCAATGCTTAATTCTCAGTCATCCATGTTCTTGAATTATGAGTGGCATTTGACAGAGTTGATCTCTTCTTCTTCCTTAAAATATCTTATTCATTTTCTTTCCAACACACTACTTTCTGAGTTTTTCTCTGTCCTCTATTCATAGACTCCAGTGCAGGTTCCTTCTCATCCCCCCAAACTCTCAATACCGTGGTGCCCTGTGACTCCATTCGTGTATTTCTATTTTTTACCATCTACCCTTGCACTAGTCAGCCTCATCTAGCACTCTGGCTGAGGATAATATCTGTATGCCAGTGACTTCTAATTTTATATCTCCATTCTCTCCCCTAAAGTCCAGGTTTGGGCATTCAATGACCTACATAATTAGTAACTACACTTGGATGTCTAATAGCAGTCTCAAACTGTATCTGGTAAAAGTCAGATCCTTGATTCCAGACCTCCCTTCTTGAAATCTGTTTCTCCTCTAGTACTCATTTTTGCAAAAAGCAATCCCGTTCTTGTTGTTCAAGCTAAAAGCCTTACAGCTTTTCTTGCCCTCTGGTTTTTTTTAAATCACATCTCACATATGATCCATCAATAAATCTTTTTGGCTAAACCTTAAAAACATATTGAAAATCTGACCACTCTGGCCACTTTTGCTATTACTACCTATCATCTGAATTATTATAACTTCATAAGTGGTCTCCTGCTTTTGCCGTCCCTCCCCCCACCCCAGACACACACACACACACACACACACACACACACACACACACACACACACCATCTGATCTTCACAAAGCAACCAGAGATATTTTTGAAATAATTATAAATATTACTGATACAAAGATGTGTACAACACAATTTGCATATAATAATAAAATACACACAGAATGCTTTTGATTTTTGGCAAAACCTATAACTGCTTAGTATTTCCACACTATTAAAACAACTTAGTTGTTAAAGTCTAGATAAGTTATACTAGTAATAAAGGTGATAGAGTCATTTAATGTGATGTCTTATGGTACCAGGAGTTCGCAAATTACAGACCACAGACCAATTGCGTCAGAATCACTTAAGGGACCTCAGAAGAAGATAGGTTCCTAGGACCCACTCCAGACTACTGAGTCAGAATCTCTAGGGTTTGGGAACTAAGAATATGTAATTTTTTAAAGTCTACAAATTTAAAAACCACAGCCCTATACCATGTCCCAATGACTGTTATCTCACCTTTATTTGAAATACTTTAGTGCTAAGAAACTTGATCAGAGAGATCTTTTTAAAACGTAAGTTAGATATTGTCACTCGTATACTGCAAACCTCTCAAATGGCTTTCTATAAAGTAAAAGCCTAAGTTCTGAATTTAGATGCTTTAGGTCCCTGCTACTTCTCCGGTCTCATTTCCTTCTACTTTCTCCCTCCTCCGTTCTGTTCTAGCCACATTAGTCTCTTTGCTGTATCTTGAACACCCTGAGCACAGCCTCAGCCAAGGGCCTTTGCATGTAGTTGCTGATTTCCTTTCCCTGGAACACTCTTCCGCCAGATAACTTCATGACTTTACCTTTACTCTGGTATTTTTTTCAAATGTCACTTTATCAGCAATGCCTTCATGACCAACAGATATAAAACAGCCCCCCTCCCACTCTACTCTCAGGGTATCCTAATTTCTCTTTTGGTGCTTTATTTTTCTTTGCAGTATAGTATTTGTCCTAAGCTGCTCTCCTCTAGAAAGATTTACTTTTTTTTTTCCTTTAATATTTATTTATTTATTTTGAGGGAGAGAGAGAGAGCATGAGCAGGGATGGAACAGAGAGAGAGAGAGAGAGAGAGAAGAGAATCCCAAGCAGGCTTCGTGCCATCAGCACAGCCCAGTGTGGGCTCAAACTCATGAACTGTAAGACCATGACCTGATCTGAAATCAAGAGTCAGATGCTCAACTGACTGAGACACCCAGGCACCCCAGATTCCTTTTTCTAAAAAAAAAAAAAAAAAAGAAAAAAAAGAAAAAAGAAAGATTCACTTCTGCTTGCTACTTGATGAGTACTTTCTTATCCTTAAAACTACTCCAGGTCAAATCCTAGAATTTCAAAATTCCCTTCTCTACCCACAACCCTCCCATCTGTTCACTAATCATGCCTTTTCATAGTTCTTGTGGTGATGCCTCTTATTTCCACATTGTTTCTTTCTTGGTTGGACTTAGCTGCTTGACTGACTCCTACCTATAACCCCACTCTTGCATGCACCCCTCCCTCACTATTTGTTTCCCCAGTGTAGGGCTCATGAACATTCCTACAAGAAGGCCCAGTGCTAATTGTGCCCAGTGGTTATCCCCTCGCTAATCAGTGTTTGGCCTGAGGCCACACTTCTTCGTTACTGGCCGGTAACGAAGGCCAGTCATCTCCCTGACTTTCTGTAGTATCCTTTTTTTACAGTGACTATTCTCAACCTTCCCACTCCCCCTATGGATCTAGTTCTAGCAGGGGTGCCTGGGTGGCTCAGTCAGTAACATGTCCACTCTTGATTTTAATTCAGATCATGATCTCACCATTCATGAGATTGGAGCCATGCATCCGGCTCTGTGCTGACAGTGTAGACCTGCTTGGGATTCTCTCTCTTCCTCTCTCTACCCCTCCCTCACTCTCTAGCTCTTTTTTTCAAAATTAATAAATGAACTTAAAAAAATAGTATATAGTTCTACTCCACTGTTTATGAAAAGGTCCCTTCTGCTTTATCTCATGGGTGGATAAAGATCACCAATTCCTTGATTTCTTTGTTCTACACAAAATAAGATAACAAACACTAAGCAAAACAAAAAATCCCTGGACATTTGCGGCTGTCTGTTGACTCATACCTCAACAGAAGTTGTTTCCTGTGGGGCACCTAGGTGGCTCAGTCAGATAAGCAACCGGCTGTTGATCTCAGCTCAGTCATGATCTTTTAAACCTCTGTGCTAAAAGCTTGGAGTCCACTTGGAATTCTCTCTCCCTATATCTGTCCCCTTCTCCCACATGTGCACATGCACTCTCTTTCTCTTAAAATAAATAAACTTAAAAAAAAAAGAAGTCATTTCCTGTGATTTGTTATCACATTCTTTGATTACCTTCTGCTCTCAATCACTTTCTTACCACACTGATTCTTCTTCACAACCTTTGGAAGGATATTTTTCAAAATTAATAAATACTCAAACCAAAGACCAAAACCAAACAAAATTCCAGTACGTTCTCTCTGCCATGGCCAAGAAGATTTTCCCAAACACAATGTGGCTGTGTATCAGTTTGCCCTTCCATGTACCTCATTTCACTTTTCAAGACTTAGGATGCATGTGAAACTCTCATAAGATTGGTCTCTATGGCCCCTCTTTTCCCAGCTGCCCTTCTTTGTTGATTCTACACCTTTGTCTCCCTTCTATGATAGTCTAACTTCTTAAAAGAAAAAGTTCCACTTCCTAACTAACCTCAATCCCCACTCCTTCCTTCCTGCCTTCTTTTCTTCTTTAGCATTCCAGAAAGTCTGCTCTCAGGAAGGTCACTAGTGATCCCAAAGAATGAGTCATAGCAAATCTAGTGGTCTGTGCTCTATTCTCATCATTCACTGTGCTGATGACACTGTCCAACTTTCTTCTTAAAATTTTTCTTTTCCGTTGATTTTCAAAGAATGAATTACTTTTTTGATTTTTCCTCCTATCTCTGAGTTTATGCTATTTATGTCTTCTTTCTGGGTCATCTTTCTTTTTTTACCCCCTAAATATAGATTTTCTCTCAAAGTTCTCTCCCATGTACAGTTGACCCTTGAACCATGTGGGAGTTAGGAACACCAACCCTGTGTGGTCAAAAATCCACATATAACTGTTGATTCCCCAAAAACTTAACTACTAAGAGCCTACTCTTGACTGGAAGTCTTACTAATAACATGAACAGTCAACACAAATTTTGCCTGTTATATGTATTATATACTGTATTCTTACAATAGAGTAATCTAGAGAAAAGAAAATGTTATTAAGAAAATAAGGATTCTGGGGTACCTGGGTGGCTCAGTCAGTTAAGCGTCTGACTTTGGCTCATGGGTTCAAGCCCTGCTTCGGGCTCTGTGCTGACAGCCAACTGAGAGACTGGAGCCTGCTTCAGATTCTCTGTTTTCATCTATCTCTGACCCTCCCCTGCTTATGCTGTCTCTCTCTCTCTCTCTCTCTCTCTTTCTCTCTCTCTCTCTCTCTCAGAAATAAATAAAAACATTAAAATAAAAAAGAAAACAAAGATTCTAAGCCAATGTTGTTTAAGGGTCAACTGTATTTTACTCTCTATACACATACCTGGATCTTTATTGCCTTTTTGTACTTCCAAAGGTCTTTGCTCTAAAAAGATTGCACTTGGTCAAGTCAAGTCTGCCTTTGGTAGTTCTGGACAACTTATTCCCTTTATTTCTAAGATTTTTTGCAGAAGGAGCTGAGAATTAATAACATTTATACCATCTTTCATGGCTACCAGTGTGGCTACTTATGCTAGATGCTTAGTATTGTTCAAATTGAATTAATGGATCCTAAGAAAGACAAAGTGATGGACTACGGAGTGCCATCTTGTTTTTTGATCATTGGCCAGGTCAGGGGTTTCAGGTTTTTGCACTCTCTGAGCCAAATTCTGGAATGGGTAACAAAGATGAACAAAGTAGCAAAACTTAATCATAGACCTGGCAAAATAAATCAGAATCATGTATCTAAACATAAATCAAATATACAGCCTATAGTGATCAGTCAAATTTAATCAGCATTTTACTTGCAAAAACTGTATATCATTTTTCTAATACATAGAGTAGAGCTCCATTATCACTTGATCAACCAACCAGCTAAATCACAAGGTTATTTTTTGTATGTGTTTGTTTTTGCTTTAAATATTATTTTAGCTTTCTGACTCTCTTACTGCTGCTAATGAATCAAGAGTTGGGAGATATAAAAGAATACTATTTTATCCTAGTTACTACAGCTATATCCCAGGCATGCGCACAGAAATTCCATTTAATCTTCATACTGCAGCATGTAAGATATTATAATTTGCATTTTACAAATGAATAAAATGAGGCTTAAAAGGTTAGAAAAGCTCACCCAAGGTGAAACAGCTAGAAAAGGCAAAGCTCCAACACAATTGGGAGCTACCTGATGGCAATGCCCATGATAGAGTATAGTAGGAGTCAGAAACTCAGGGGCTGAATCCTTTTTTTTCAGAAGCGTTCTGTTTGGTTGACAGACTGTTTACATGTATTTCCACTTAATTGGAATATTTTTGGGGTGAGGGTTCCTCCAGGCCCAGGACTCACTGTTGTTGTCAACTACTGATTCACACATTTATGTTGCCTGACACCTTCAATCATTTGAACTCTCCCCTTCCACATGATGAGGCATCCTCCCTGCCCTTACTGAATCTATTTTAGTGTTGGGGAAGGAAAGATTCAGAACAGAAACCAAGAAAAGATATACAATATTACAGTTGTAGTAGATGTTCAGAACTGTTTTAATGTTCCCCTTAAGTGCAAGAAATGTACAAATAAGCTGTAGCTCACATTTATCAAGCCACGTGCTGCAACCTGCACTATTTTTCAATCATCATTTGATTTATGCTTCCCATAACTCTCTGATGTGGGACTTTAATAACCCCCAATTTACCAGTGAGGCACCTGGTATCTGGAGATATTGGGTCATCGCCCAAGGCCACACACTGCCTAACTGATAGAGGCAGGGCTCCAACTGAACTCCAAATCCAGACTTCTAGTAGGATTTTTAAAAATGACATTTTCTCGAAGCATAATATACATACAGAAAGATGCCACCTACCAGAAGTATGTCCTACAGTGAATTTTCACAAATGACCATACCCAGAGAATCAGGATCCAGATCAAGTAACCCCTTAATTCCCCACTTGTTCCTACTATCAAGGCTAAACACTATTCTGATGTTCAATAGCATAAATGAGTGGTGCCTATTTTTCTGACAAATGGATTCATACAATATGCCTTCTTTTATGTTTGATTTCTCTCGTTTCTTACATTTGTGAAATTCATCCATATTGTGTGTACTTGTAGATCATTTCTTTTCATTGTGTTATAGTTTAATGGAATTTTATTATTGGATTTTGATTTTGTATTAAATAAAGAAACTACTGATTTTTCTCTCCTGACACAGAAAAAAAATGATATTCAACTAGAGATTCCCCAAATACTATCATTTAAATAGATGCAAGAAAGTATTAAAAGGTGAAAGCAGACCATGCCAAAATAGTGCCCATATGTAAATCTATAGCAGTTTTGATGGGGAATGCCGTGTTCTGTTTTGGAAGACTAGAGGTTAACATTTATTTTCATAACCTGTTATGCATACTTATTGTACTTAAGAGGAATTGTTTATTCATGTATGTTTTGAAAGAGTCTTTGTATTCTGAATGAGTCATATATAATAGAATGTAAAATACTCTAAACAAAATTAATTATAAAATTTAAATATTAAAGTAAATCTCACATCCATGTTTTAAAATAAATTCTCTAAAAATAGGAATGATAAAAAGGAGTGAGTGATATGTTTTTGTTTAAATTTTTCAGATTGTATAATCATTTAAATTATTTTTCAGTTTTCTAATTGAAAAGTTTCCTTAAATAGTCCTTAAACTACCCAAATATGAATCTAAAGGAAATGAAAGCCATATTTCATCAGCATTGAGTTTTTTTTTTCTTTTGTTAATATGCTGTATCCTCTAGATGTGTCTTTAACTGTAGACTTCCACCCCTCCACACAGAGGTCTAGTTTAAACCAAACCAATAGAAACGAATAGGTCTTCTAGTTGTAAACATTTTTTAGCAACAACTCATTCAGGCACAGAAAATGCATAGCATACAACAATTCTCATTTTAAAGTAATATCTCCACCAATTGCCCTGTTTTTAATTTTTGGTGCATGCCCATGACCCTACATGAACCTCTCTCCTAGTTCTGACCCACAGCTGTGCCCTAGTTACTGGTGTCCAGAGAATACTTAGGCCAGGTTTGCTCTGTGGCAGTCTTGCTTTGCTTGTTCTGGGTTAGATCCTCTGCCACAGCCCTGGCCTCCTCTGCCTGACACTGGTGTTTTGAACATGATGTTGAGCCTTTTGGTTGTATCAGCCCTCTTCTTGTCCACAGTTCAAAGACAGCTGATTGGTTGACAGCCTGGGAATTTGGTTTCCTTCACAGGAAACTTCACAGGAAGTTTATTCTGGTTGCTTGTCACACTAGAGCAGTCATTCTCAACCCCAGCTTGTAATTATAATCACGTAGGGTGTTTTTTAAACCTTCTGAAGCCCAATCCCAGATATTCTGAATTAATTGATATGGGGTGTGGACTGGATATTGAGATGTTTTCCTTTGAGAGAGAGAGAGAGAGAGAGAATCCCAAACAGGCTGCACACTGTCAGCTCTAGGCCCAATGTGAGACTCAGTCCCAGGACCCTGGGATCATGACCTGAGATGATATCAACAGTCAGAGGCTCAACTGACTGAGCCACTTAGGTACCCCCAGATATTGGGATTTTTTTAAATGCATGTAGCTGTCAAAGTCAAACAAATTGGACACTAAAGTAAGGTCAGATTTTAATCAGTAATATACTGTTGCAATAGGGAAGAGTTCAGTGTGAATAGAACTCAACTTCCGTTTGTACAGAGGTGACTGGGCATTTTAAACAAAGAATGAACGAATAGAGAGTGAGGTGAGTGGGGTCTCACAAAAGTCAAGGGAGTAAAAATTACATAAAGTGGGAAGCAGGGGTTAGTCTATGTGAAACCTATCTGGGTTTGTTAACTGGCCCTTAAGGAAGTTAGGCCTGGAGACAGGGCCTATTTTTAGGTGTTGGCTGGAACAAACAGTTAATTCTTGTGATAGCCTTGAGTTTTCTCAGGTAGGCACTGTAAAGGGAGTTTGGCTCATCCTAGGTGTGGTGTTGAGCTGTTAGAAACAAGTTAGTGGTTTGTTCGAGTCTTCATAGGCCAAAGTTAAGGCATGGTAGAGAAGAAGGCTCAAAGGAGCCTGGCTAGAGTTTGGTTGAGAGACTCTTTGTTACAGCCAAGTTTCAGAAATACTGATATAGAATTGTCACACTTGCCCTTCCCTTTACCTTGAAGTCCAAATTATTCTAAATATGAGATTAGTTCCTGCTATGACAAAGACTTTAGTATTACAGTGTTTTCTTATTTCTTAGTTTCTTTTTCCTCTCTTTGTCTATAAATTTTTTTGCCCAATTCTGATGAAGAATATACTTGCCTTGTCACCTAAGTTTCTAATCCTATTACCTATCTATTTGGATTTTCCTCCCATTACCTTGTTCCATTTTAGGATTGCACTTTATTCTTCATACTTGGACCTTCTCAGGGAGCATTGATTCCCTGCTGTCACCATAGACCAAACCCTGATCCCATACTTGTAGCTCTTCTGTGAGCACTGGCCTCCAACCATTTGTCTACATCTCTCCTATACCTTGTTTGACTCACTTCCCTTCTCTTGGGTTCTTCCCTCTTACACTGAACTTTCTTTCTATATTATGGCTTAATGACATGGGGAGGCCTTACAGTTCACTGTAGAACAGTGAAAGTAGAGTTTCTCATTGGGGCTTCTCTAGGACTATTGGGGTTATCTTCTGATCACCTTTCCTCCTAATGTAGTACCTTACATTGACAGAGTTCTTGACAACGTCAACTTATTAATTCAAAAATAAACATTCATTGAATGTCTCATGAGTATATGCTTACTTTTATAAAGTAATTAAAAGTTGACGGTTATTACAACATTTTCAGCAAGAAGCAAAGAAGTCCATCATGTATAAACATCTTTTCTGAGTCAATTATCTACTATAAATTAAAAACTACAACAGAAGTGGTCTACAATATCCTTGATACTATCAAAACGTTTTCTAGAATCTGGACTGCTTAGGCAGGGTAAAGGTTAGTAGTATTACAAAAAGAATATAACCTTTTTGTTATTGAGTGTACATCATTTGGCAAGTGTTGTTTCTGCCCTTAAAAATATAGTTGAGTGGGGCACCTGGGTGACTTAGTCAGTTGAACATCCAACTCTTTGTTTTGGCTCAGGTCATGATCTGACAGTCATGAGATTGAGCCACACGTTGGGCTCCGACCTGTGAGTCTGCTTAAGATTCTCTTCCACTCTCTCCTTCTGCCCCTCCCCAACTGGTATGTGAGCTCTCTCTCTCTCTCTCTCAAAAAAACAAAACAAAACAAAACAAAACAAAACATTATATGTATACTGTTGAGTGTGATATTCCTGCACATCATAAAATAGTAACAGAATATATGACACATGAACACATATATGAGAGAGGGAGATGACAGGTAATGTAGAAACACCGAATCCCACAAAAAGTAACTCAGGTGAGGAGTGATGGATTTAGAAAAGTCTTATTGAGGATGCACCATTTAAACTGTGCCATGAAGAGTGTGTAGAATTCCAGCAGGTGTGAAAGTGTGTCATGGACATTCCAGACATGGAACGCCAAGTTTAAGGGCAAAGGACAGTAGAAGGGCTGATGGGAGAAATTCACTGGGCTTAAATATTAAAGTGAGTGGTTTGAGAGAAATGTGTACTCAGTACATAACATAGAGTAAATATTCCCATAAAAGGCTGTCAAATGAGTTGAATGGACTGGTAGGAAAGATTCCTTAAGGAATTCACTAGGTGGCACTCTTTCTTCTTTGGCAGCATCTTCATGCTAAGTGGCAGAATATTTGGCATTATTGCTGACTTTGTGTGCTTCCTCCAGATATATTATGTAAATAGATATAATCTGAGGTAAGGTAGCCTTTTTGTCTCTGTGGATGGGTCACAGAATGCTAAGAGTGAGGATTTTCAGGTAACATGGAAAACACTAACAGAATAATTGAGATTCTTAGTGTATTTGTATTATGGTCTCGAATTCTTTTTGCCTTGATAAATTTTTGTCTCTATGTAAAAAACTCCGTTTCAGTTCTTCATTTAAAGACGTCTTCTCCTGGGGAATGATTGTAAAAGTTTTTTGTGTATCTTGCATTTGTTTGAAACTCAGCTACTGAACCTGTTAGAAATAAAATTTATACCACCCTCCATTTTGGAAGCAGGAATATTAAAAAATAAGTTACTATAATCCTAAAGCCACACAGTAAAAAATATAATAGAAAAGGATTTTGAAAATACTTGGCTAATAACTTATAGTCACAATCAATTTGATGTGTTCTAGAAATAGCTGAAAGATATAAAATCCATAAATAAAATTTTATTACTTAAAATTTTTATTATTTAAAAATTTAAAATTTAAAATACATATGCTAGGTCACGTGTTAATTTTGAGCTATACAACTTCTCAAATCAATTCATCAGGCATTATTTTTGCCATTGATTTTGACATCTTTGGGGAAAGATTGGCAGGTATTTTAATAACATATGCAGTGAAGTGACTATTTAAATCCAAATTCTCTGGAATAATTATATTTCTAATTATCCCTATTAGTACTACTGAGCACATTTTGTTGTTATTACTTCTTAACGAAACAAGAAACATTGTCCTTATGTGGCCTTTTCAGGTCCTTCACTTACTTAGTTTTAACATTATTCAGGAAAAATATTTTTTAAGTTATGTATAGTAGAAATTTTCATTTTAGTAAGATCATGTTTTCATGGAAATGTGATACGAAAGTGGCAACAAAATTTCTTCATAAGATTCACAGATGAATTCTCCAAGATTCTCCTCATTGAAGATTAAAAGACAAACTTGTGGGGGTAGGGAAAAATAAAAAACAAAATAAGCAAGTAAACAAACTTAAAGAATAAGTCTGTGAGTAGTATTTCTATGTATTAGGAGCAGGGTTATACATAAAGTTATGGCAAATTCATTACATGGAGTGTAGTAAGCATTGCTGAAAGAAAAGAAGCTAACAAAATAAAGTATATAAAAATTTCCCCCTATCCCTTTATTGTTTACAGCTAGAGAAAATGTTAAAAATTAATTTTTATCTTGTCTGGAAATACCCTTGAGATGATGTACTGATAACTATTCTGAAAAGTAGCTTTGCTTCATATTTCGGATATGGCTGACTTCCTCACTTCTAACATACAGCCTCTCAATGCATCTCCCTCATGATCCCTGATAGATCCTCTAAGCTATTCCCTTGACATATTCTCTTCCTGAGGCCTGTAATGCTGTCCCTGATTTCCTAGTGAATTCTTCTTCAAGGCTCAAGTTGAATATTGACTTCTTTTAAAATGTCCTAAAAATCAACTCTAGCTTCTGCTTTCTGCTCCCATCTCACCAAAATGGATCCCTTGTAGTGCAGGCAGATGCTAATGCTCACCACCTTCAAGCTTCTCTCCTTCTTCCTCAGTTCCACTGAAGTATTTCCTAGCTTCTTGAAGTTGAGGGAGACTATTTTGATTTGCTGGCCAATCGTATATGGATGGAGGAGTAAATGCTACTTCCATGTTTGCTTCATGAAATGCTCTCACTCACAGCACTTCACTCTCTTGCTCTTCTGACCCTGGAGAAGATTTATTGAAGATGACGGTGCCACAACATGGGAGAGGCCTGTCCTCATGTCACCACTTGGCCTCATTTGAGCCAGAAAACTCCATATTCTCCTATGTCTTTCATCTAATCAATTTTAAGCACCATTCATTCTCCAATTTCTCCGAAATCTCTCTCTGTATATTTATTTTCTCCCATTTTGATAGCTACCACCCTGTCTACATTACCAGCCTCTCTCTCTGGACCAGTGAAGTCACCACTGCACCAGCATTCAAAGTAGTCTTAGCCCATCCTGAATCAAAATGATGAAATTCCAAAAATGAAAATCTGATCTATTTAAAACTCTTCAGTAATTTCCCTCTGCCTTTAGGGGAAAGCTTAACACTTTTCTGGCTTTATTGGGCCTCTCATGACCTGTGCCTGCATACCTCTCCAGTCTGCTACCTCTTCCTGCTTTCAGTGTAGGCTGGGATGATAAACTTTTCTTAGCTCTTGCTATGAAACTCTATTTAGCCTCTAGGCCTATGCACATGCCAATTCCTTTGCCTCAGATCTGGCAAAGGCCTAGACATTCTTCAGATGGTCTCCTAGACTGTCTCTCCGCAATATGTTCCTTGTGTTGTTTATATCTTTAGTATCTATACTCTCCACTGTTATATTCCCAGAGCTTTGCACAGTACCTAGCACAAAGGAGAAAAATAAAGGTTAATTAAATGAATTATTTTACTTATCAGACAGTAACAGAGGCATTATCTTCATGTATCTTTCTTCCACTATACATATATATTTTTTTACAAATAGTTTATTGTCAAGTTTGTTTCCATATAAAACCCAGTGCTCATCCCCACAAGTGCCCTCCTCCATGCCCATCTCCTCCCTCCCCCCCACACCCATGAGTCCTCAGTTTGTTCTCAGCATTCAAGAGTCTCTCATGGTTTGCCTCTCTCCCTTTCCCCCACCATTTTCCCCCTTCTTCTCACCCATGATTATCCATTAAGTTCCTCCTAATCCTCCTATACATGCAAACATATGATATTTGTCCTTCTCTGCCTGACTTATTTCGCTCAGCATAACACCCTCAAGGTCCATCCATGTTGCTACACATGGCCAGATTTCATTCTTTCTCATTGCCTTGTAGTATTCCATGGTATAGATAAACCACATCTTCTTGATCCATTCGTCAGTTGATGGACACTTAGGCTCTTTCTGTGTTTTGGCTATGGTTGAGAGTGCTGCTATGAACATTGGGGTACATGTGCTCCTATGCATCAGCATTCCTATATCCCTTGGGTAAATTCCTAGCAGTGCTATGGCTGGGTCATAAGGGAGTTCTATTGTTAGTTTCCTGAGGAACCTCCACACTGTTTTCCAGAGGGGCTGTACCAGTTTACATTCCCACCAACAGTGTAGGAGGGTGCCCGTTTCTCCACATCCTCGCCAGCATCTAGAGTTCTCTGATTTGCTCATTTTAGCCACTCTGACTGGCGTGAGGTGGTATCTCAGGGTGGTTTGGATTTGTATTTCCCTGATGAGGAGGGATGCTGAGCATCGTTTCATGTGTCTGTTGGCCATCTGGATGTCCTCTTTGGAGAAGTGTCTGTTCATGTCTTCTGCCCATTTCTTCACTGGGTTGTTTGTTTTTCGGGCGTGGAGTTTGGTGAGTTCCTTATAGATTCTGGATATTAACCCTTTATCTGATATGTCATTTGCAACTATCTTTTCCCATTCCGTTGGTTGCCTATTAATTTTCTGGGTTGTTTCCTTGGCTGTGCAGAAGCTTTTAATCTTGATGAGGTCCCAACAGTTTATTTTTGCTCTTGATTCCCTTGCTTTTGGGGATGTGTCAAGTAAGAAGTTGCTGCGGTGGAGGTCAAGGAGGTTGTTTCCTGCTTTCTCCTCTAGGGTGTTGATAGTTTCCTGTCTCACGTTCAGGTCCTTTATCCATTTTGAGTTGATTTTTGTGCATGGTGTGAGAAAATGATCTAGTTTCATTCTTCTGCATGTTGCTGTCCAGTTCTCCCAACACCATCTGTTAAAAAGGCTGTCTTTTTTCCATTGGATATTCTTTCCTGCTTTGTCAAAGATCAGTTGGCTGTATACTTTTGGGTCCACTTCTGAGTTCTCAATTCTGTTCCATTGGTCTATGTGTCTGTTTTTGTGCCAATACCATACTGTCTTGAGGATGACAGCTTTGTAGTAGAGGCTGAAGTCTGGGATGGTGATACCTCCCGTTTTGGTTTTATTTTTCAGTATTACTTTGGCTATTCGGGGTCTTTTGTGGTTCCATACAAATTTTTGGATAGTTTGTTCTAGTTTTGAGAAGTATGCTGGTGCAATTTTGATTGGAATTGCATTGAATGTGTAGAGTGCTTTAGGTAGTAATGACATCTTAACTATATTTATTCTTCCTATCCATGAGCATGGAATGTTTTTCCATTTCTTTGTGTCTTCTTCAATTTCCTTCATAAGTTTTCTATAGTTTTCATCATACAGATCTCTTGTATCCTTGGTTAGGTTTATTCCGAGGTATTTTATGGTTTTTTGTGCAATTGTGAATGGGATCAGTTTCTTGATTTCTCTTTCTGTTGCTTCATTATTGGTGTATAAAAATGCAACCGATTTCTGTACGTTGATTTTGTACCCTGCAACTTGGCTGAATTCTTGGATCAGTTCTAGTAGGCTTCTGGTGGAGTCTGTCAGGTTTTCTATGTAGAGTATCATGTTGTCTGCAAAAAGTGAAAGATTGACTTTCTCTTTGCCAATTCTGATGCCTTTGATTTCCTTTTGTGGTCTGATGGCTGATGCTAGGACTTCCAGCACTATGTGAAACAACAGTGGTGAGAGTGGACATCCCTGTCGTGTTCCTGATCTCAGGGGGAAAGCTCTCAGTTTTTCCCCGTTGAGGATGATGTCCACTGAAGGCTTCTCATAGATGGCTTTGATGATGTTTAAGTAGGTTCCTTCTATCCCGACTTTCTCTAGAGTCTTTATTAAGAAGGGATGCTGTATTTTGTCAAATGCTTTTTCTGCATCTATCGACAGGATCATATGGTTTTTATCTTTTCTTTTGTTTATGTGATGTGTCACATTGATTGATTTGCGAATGTTGAACCAGTCCTGTAACCCAGGAATGAATCCCATTTGATCTTGGTGGATGATTCTTTTTATGTGCTGTTGGATTCTATTCGCAAGGATATTGTTGAGGATTTTTGCATCCGTGTTCATCAAGGATATTGGCCTGTAGTTCTCTTTTTTTGCTGGATCTCTGTCTGGCTTGGGAATCAGGGTGATGCTGGCTTCATAAAATGAGTCCGGGAGGTTTCCTTCGATTTCTGCTTTTTGGAATAGCTTGAGAGGAATTGGGATTAATTCTGTTTTAAACATCTGGTAGAATTCCCCAGGGAAGCCATCAGGTCCAGGGCTCTTATTTGTTGGGAGATTTTTGATAACTGATTCTGTTTCTTCACTAGTTATGGGTCTGTTCAGATTTCCTATCTCTTCCCGTGTGAGTTTTGGTAGTGAGTGTGGTTTTAAGAATTTGTCCATTTCTTCTAAGTTGTCCAATTTGTTGGCATATAATTTTTCATAGTATTCCCTGATAAGTGCTTGTATTTATGAGAGGTTGGTTGTAATCAGTCCATTTTCATTCAGGATTTTGTCTATCTGGGTACTCTCTTTTCTTTTTGAAAAGCCTGGCTAGAGGTTTGTCAATTTTGTTTGTTTTTTTCAAAAAACCACCTCTTGGTTTCATTGATCCGTTCAATTGTTTCTTTGGTCTCTATGTTGTTTATTTCTGCTCTGATTTTTACTATTTCTCTTCTTCTGCTGGGTTTAGGGCGTTCTTGTTGCTCTGCCTCTAGTTCCTTGAAGTGAGCTATTAGATTTTGGACTTGCACTTTTTCTAATATGTTGAAATAGACCTGGAGTGCAATGTACTTTCCTCAGGACTGCCTTCACCGCATCCCATAGATTTTGGATTGTTGTGTTTTCATTTTCATTTGTTTCCATATATTTTTAAATTTCATCTCTAATTGCCTGATTGGCCCATTCATTCTTTAGTAGGGTGTTCTTTAACCTCCATGTTTTTGGGGGTTTTCCAGACTTCTTCCTGTGATTGATTTCAAGTTTCAAGGTATTGTGATCTGAAAATGTGCAAGGTATGATCTCATTTTTTTTTTACAAATAGTTTATTGTCAAATTAGTTTCCACATAACACTCAGTGCTCATCCCCACAAGTGCCCTCCTCCATGCCCATCCCTCCTCCCCCCCACATCAATCAGTCCTCAGTTTTTGTGATCTCAATTCTTTTATATTTATTGAGGGCTGCTTTTGTCCCAGTATGTGATCTATCTTGGAGAATGTGCCATGCGCACTTGAGAAGAAAGTAAATTCCCTGGCCTCAGGATGTAGATTTCTAAATATATCCGTCAGATCCATCTGGTCCAATGTGTCTTTCAAGTCCATTATTTATTTAGTGATTTTCTGTCTGGTTGACCTATCCATTGCTGTAAGCGGAGTAGTAAAGTCCCCTGCTATTAGCACATTCTTATCTATAAGCTTGTTTCTGTTTGTGATTGTTTTAGATATTTAGGTGCTCCCATATTCGGTGCGTAGACATTTATGATTGTTAGTTCTTCCTGATGGATGGACCCTGTAATTATTATGTAGTGCCCTTCTTCATCTCTTGTGATTGTCTTTAATTTAAAGTCCAGTTTGTCTGATATAAGTATCGCTACTCCGGCTTTCTTTTGATTTCCTGTAGCATGATATATATTTCTCCATCC